>NW_020925659.1:837066-1157402 GCF_003984885.1 Neopelma chrysocephalum | reverse complement strand
TTTCTTTCTTTCTTTCTTTCTTTCTTTTTCTTTCTTTCTTTCTTTCTTTCTTTCTTTCTTTCTTTCTTTCTTTCTTTCTTTTTCTTTCTTTCTTTCTTTCTATCAATCTATCTAGGTAAAATTTAAAATATATTTGAAAAAAAATATATTTTCATCAACAATTACTGTGAGAATTTCTGTTTGGATAACTGTAATAATTGAAAACACACAGGTGTATTTGGTCCAAACTAAAAGAAGCACGTATTATTGCAGTGCACAGCCTCGTTTGAGAAATCACTAGATTTGAGGGGGTTATTCATTCCAAGCGCTCCTGGAGTTGCAAGAAGGTTATTTAGCAGAGAGAGTGCTTAATTCTGCATATGAATGACTATAATCAAAGATGCATACTGAATTTTTCTAGAATTGCTCCTGGAATCTGACTGAGCCTGCCAAATACTAATTAATCTTTACTTTCTAATATTGCATAAAAAATACGCTTTTTGTTTTATTTTCTAAGTTGCCCTGCAGTCTTTTTTTCCCTTTGTGTGTTCACACAGCTCCTTGAAATGTCTCTGTTGTGTCAGTCTCTCCTGTTTTCAACATTGGTGTTTTGTGGAGATAGACACCTTTTTTAAGATGTAGATGAGATTTAGAAGATGGTGGAAGGTACAGAGATATGATGCCAGAGACCATGAGATATTAAAGCCTAGAACCATTTTGTGCAACTTCTAAGGATAATTGAGAGACAACACAGCATCTCTCATTGAAAGTGCTTTTTTTTCTTTTTAAAAGAATGAAACCTACAGGACACATTTGTCTGTCTCAAAAGTTCTCAAGTGTTGCATGTTGCTGCTATCTGGGTTTTTTGTTTTGTTGGTTGGTTGTTTTTTTGTTTTGGTTTGGTTTGGTTTGGGGTTTCTTGTTTGTTTGTTTTTGGGGGAGGTTTTTATTTGTTTTGTTTTCTTTTTAGTGTTTTTGTTTGTTTGTTTGTTTTGGTTTTTGTTTGTTTTTTTAGCTGTTTATGGATTTCTGGAATGTTTTGCTTCAGATTATATTATTTTGAAGCAGAAACAACAATTTTACTTGGAGCTACCCCGCGGTATCAACTTGATTCCTACACTACTCAAAGTTACTGTGGTCTTTCAAATGCTCCATTGTATTTTCCCCCTAAACTTCCTGAGTGTAATCTTTGATCTGGGTAAAACCTGTATTTCCTCAAAGGTTGCTGTAAAGACTATCACAACTCCTCCTGTATGGTATTATAATACTACTTTTAATAAAACAAATTACTTCTCTGACCATTCAGTCATGCTAACCTGCAGAACACATATATACCTATATGTAATAAGCATTTCTGTGTGGGGTTATTTTTGTGTCTGAGCCTTCTTTTCCAGTCTGTGCCGGATTTCTGTAACAAGGTCTCAATTAACAATATAATGACACCAAAAGAAATATTCTTATGATGGTGGCAGTTCACCATCCTTCACAGACTTCCCAAATGATCTAATAAAAACAAGAGCTGCATGGAAATGTGTGAGGCTACAGCCTTGGTTGTAACTACAGACAAGATTAAATGTTTAAGGCATCAGGGAATGCCTTCCACAAAATTCTGTGAGGTAATGAAATTATGATAATTTTATTTCATTTGATTGTGCTTTAATTTTAGTTATTATGGCTGTAACTACGAATTTAATGTATTGTCTGATGTGGCAAGCAATAAGAATTGCAAATGGATCTTGAATTTGTATTCTGCTCTTCCCTCAAATCAAGGTTTCCTAATGATTCTACATAGCAAAAATAAATGGCAGAAATCCCTTTGTTTTAGCTAAATAGTTTGTGAACAATTTTGTGCTTTTTTTTAAGATTATTTACTTTGAAAAAATGTATATAATCTGTTGCAATTTTCTTTATGGATCCTCTTTTACATATGCACTTCATGGTGGTTTAATGTTTTTCATATAAACTAAAATAGAATCCCTTTTTTAATTTTTTTTTTACTTTGCCATCAGACAAGTCCCACATTACCTCTAATATCCTTGTATTTTCTAGCATTCTGCTTCATCCATGGTGATTTCTTTGTCTTCTGTGAACTCCGTGATGCCTCCCATGTATTTCAGAGTTATTTTTCTAATGTGTTTTCGTTCTTTTATAGTATCAATTCTTGCAATTAAGATCACTCCAGTCAATTAAGCAGCTGAACCTTAACAGTGGTCTACTAGAAGACATTTTTTTTCTACTCATTTACAGGGACTGCACTGCCTTTTTTTTTATACCTTGAAATATTAAAAGGTTTGTCCAAACTCAGTTGAGATCAGTGACTGAATTCCTGCTTATTTGAGTTTCTCCTGGATTTTCTCATAAAATATCCAAGAAGGACAGTCAGCTTTTACCATTCTGAGCATAAGCTACTTTGGAAGAACTCCATGAAGTGCAACCCTCAATTTTATTCAGGCAACTGAAGTAAGAGTTGTGCATCACTTTCCACAGTGAATTTTAAAATCTGTGCTTTATTCATAGATGCACTGCTGATAAAAAAACTCACTGAATTACTCATGAAGTGTTTTCTGTCTTTACCTCACCTTACCTTGTCCCACAAGGTGCAATGATAAGAGGATAAAACTTCTGCTGTCACTCAGCTTTTCCCTCTTACAGTATAACACAGTTCTTCTGCCTTTTAAGATCTTTTGGGGAACAAAGTATTTTTGTGCTAAATATGTCTATTGTGTCTCCTCTTGGCATATAGAGTTAAATATTATTCTTAGAATACTCAAAGTAGGTGAGCAATTTCTCAGCACAAGGAGATATATGATCTTCAGTTTTGCCTAAAAATGATTGGAGGATCTACTGAATGCCAGGTCTTGAATGTGTCAAATATTAACGATTCTGAGTGTCGAATGAATATTTTACTGTGAGCTTTCCATGATTCTGAATGTAACAGAAAACTGTGATTTAGTATGATACAGCCATAGGGTAATACATCCTTGTTTCAGTGGCCTTCTTTCAGGGGTGAGCTTTCCATCACCAAAGAGGCTGAAAAAACCCCAATGAAATAAAAAGTCAATATTAGACTAATTAAATAGTTATTTTCACCCATTTCTTTGCATTCCTTTAGGATGACTCAAAAAATATACAAGCAATTATGAATTCTTATGTGTTTTGTTATATGCTGCAAAATAATAAAATACTTTAAAAAGTTAGGACTTCAGCTAGGAATTCAGAATTTTATTTTTTCTTGTTTTATTATTGTCCTACTATTAGTCACAGTTTTATAATTTCTAGTATTACCTATTATATATTGCAAATATACATGCTTATGTATCTTTGCTATTATTTTGTTTATTCTTTGTCATTAATTAGAAAGTGCTAGAAATGTATACAATAGTTATAACAACAGCCACACAATAAATTCTTCTTTAGATTTATAGAGATGCATGTGTGTGTTTATCTGCATAAATCTCTGCCACGTTTTAAAGAATTTCCATGGGAAATTGGAAATTACACTGGGATTTCATGATAGTTGGAGTTGGACATGTTGTGAGATAGCCAAGGTCTGTGAAGGACTTTTCATTTCCCCACTGAAATGCTGCTAAGTACAAATATAATCCAAAGGGTAAATACTTTGCTTAGGTGTAGGTAGATCTTCACATAGCTGGAAAATGATATTTTTTGCTCCTCTCAGTCAAGCTATCCATGTCCTTTTCTAAAACACAAAGGATATTTTTGCAGGTTATCTGTCTCAGCAGTCTGAATATTTTTGCCTTTTAATTAGCTGAAAGGACTGAATATCTATGTGAAAAATCTGAAGCTTATTCTGGAGTAAGACTCCATTGATTAGCTGTATACAATCTTGTGTAATTAATGTTTACCTATCAGCAGTAGAAAGCTTTTTCATACTTGGGCTCCTTCTAAGCAGTAGCTGAGGTCATACAAAAGAGTTTCAGCCAGAATAGTAAGTAAAAAGTGTTTTGTTTCCTAAGAACTAAAATAACAAACAACTAAACTTTAAGACCCATTGTATAATATCCTCCTATGAATAACACCAAGATATCATGATATTCCTTGGTGAAAGCCATCTGTGGCTTTAAAAGAAGAAGCAAACCAGACACTCTTGTGTACTCTCTGGTCATTGCTTTCTCAGTCTTGTCATCCATGTGCCAGCACTGACACCCAGGTGGACAAATCTCTTTTATTTTTGCTCAGTGCCCAAAGGCAGAATGTAAGAGCAAAGAAACAGTAGGAAAAAAAAGAATAAATGAGGCTCTTTTCTTGCTCAAGGTCTCGGGTCAAATCAAGTTTTTAATCTTTTTGACATTCTTGAAATAAAGCAAAAAAATCCCAGTTCGGTTCTCTTTGTACAAAGAGCAGTTAAATGTTTCTTGCCAGGGTATGAACTGTTGCTCAAGGGAAGCACTTTGTTTTGGTCACTGTGCCCCTCTGCCATATTTTACTAATGATGTTTCATTCATTTCCCCGCAATGACACAAAAACCTGGAATTTGGCTTTGAAAAATAGTGGCCTTTAATTTGTTGCCTAAAGATTGAGAAAAAAAAAAAATAAAGACTGTCCAGGCAATATTAGATAAGATGGAGAGCTTCACTGTTTTGGTGAAGGCCTTGTGGCCATGGAGCACAAAGGCACGTGCTCACATACAGAATTCTTACACTTCTTTATCTTTTACTAATTACCATACCTAATGGAGACACCAACCCTAACACCCCTTTTGCCCTGGTCATCGTCAGGGCTGGGTTTCGTGAACAAAGATTTGGGAAGGGTTCTACCCACGTTTGTTACAAACACGCTGGTGGCTAAAAAGGCCAACACGAGACAGACACATCCGGTTGCAAAAGGCACAGCAGAAAGACTCCTTAGTTGGTAAATTCTGCAAGGCTCGATTCTTTCTGTGTTGTCTTTTCTCCTCAAGGGTGATCCTGCTGCATTCTCAAAGGCATCAGCAGCGTTATAGATGGTGTGTCTCCAGAGTTCCCCATTGGAGGCCAGAGCAGACAAGTTATGGTGATCAATGTGGCCAAGGCTGAGATGTTGTTTCAGGGAGTCCTTGTATCTTCTCTTCGGGGCTCCTCTCTTGCGGCAGACAGTGGCAAGTTCCCCATAAAGCAGGATCTTAGGGAGGGGGTGGTTGGTCCTTCATCCTGGAGACGTGCCCTGCCCAGCACAGCTGTGTTCTCAGCAACATGGCCTCAATCCTTGTGACTGCTGCTTGTTCCAGAACAGATGTATTGGTCACATAATCTGCCCAGTGGATGTTCAGGATTGTACGGAGGCAGCGTTGATGGAGCGTTCCAGGAGTCGCAGGTGGTGGCGGTAGATGAGCCATGATTCAGATCCATATAAGAGAGCAGACAGCACTATGGCTCTGGAAACACTGAGTTTTGTACTTTTCTTCAGGTGTTTATTTTGCCAGACTCTTTTATGAAGCTTTCCAAGGCACTGTATGCCTTTGCTAACCTGTTGTCTATCTCCCCATCAATCTCACCATCCGAGGAGATGAGGCTGCCCAGGGAATTAAACTGCTGGACTGATTTGAGCTCTGATTGGCCAATGGTGATGTGGGGATGACGGAAGACTTCCTGAGGTGCAGGTTGATGGAGAACTTCAGTCTTCTTTAAGCTGACTTCCAGCCCAAAGAGCTCAGCAGGCTCAGCAAAGCAGGATGTTAAACGCTGCAGAGCTGCTTCTGTGTGGGCAACAAGGGCGGCGTCATCAGCGTAAAGCAGCTCCCGGACAAGATGGTTTAGGGTCTTGGTGTGGGCCTTCAGTCGCCTTAGGTTGAATAGGCTTCCATCAGTACGATATCGAATGTAGATACCGTCCTGATCATCGAGGTCTGCCGTGGCTGCGATATCCATTTGCCCTGGTACCACCCTCAGAACTGCCCCACTGGAGCCCCTCCAAGGGTCTTGATCCTTCTATCTTGTTTTACCAGCCATATCTCTTGCTATTCTGCCCCAGGTGCACACCCCAGCGGAACATTCTTGCTAAAAATCCGTTGCCTTGAAAAGAAGGTTAAACCCAAGCTTCAGGAGTGTGACACACAAACTGAGAGAAAGTAACGGTCTAAAGTGAAAGAAAACTCCAGCTACATCAAAATCTACAAAAAGCTAAAAATCCAAAAAATTCTAAGGCATCAAATTGTTCAAAGTTTTTTGTTATCAATGCAGGGCTGCTATGATGAGAATATTGCACTTTGGTAAGAATAAAGGTGGGTGAAGGGAATGTGATTTAAATTTTTGGTATATCTTTTTAAGACAAGATTGAAATGCCTATTTGTTAAAAAATTAATGTTTTCACTTCAGTCAGATTGGGCTTTAACAAGTAGCAAACCAAAGAAGACTTGGCATCCTCTACTTGTTTTCCTACTTCTATATTTACTACAATTTTCTTAGCTAAAAAGGACTAAAAAATGTAACTACAAGAAAACAGAATACTTTTGTTACATGAGGCAAAGAGTAGATAATCTCTGCACTCTTCAGATTTCTGGCTGAGTTCTGACTTGTTATCAGAAGCAGTCATGCCAAAGTATAGGAAAAGTAACACTGAGTAGGAGTAAAGTTGTAATAAATACAGAATTAATGAGATACTTGCCACACAATTGCACAATCTTACAAAAGGATGGTTACAAAACAAAGGATTCAGAGCAAAGCTACAATAATGATTTGAGGTCGGGAAAACATACCATATAATGAGAGACTCAAGAAACTTCAATTGATTTTGCTTACCGAAGAGTAAGTTAAAATGTTATTTGATCTTGGTCATTGCATAGCTACCCGAAGAAGAGCTGTTTGGTATAAAGTCCACTTTCATCTTACAGAAAAAAAACCCAAACCAAACCAAACAAAACAGGATCTGCTTTGAAAAGAAAAAAAAAATAGATTTTTTTAATAGAAATCGACCACAAAGTTTCTAATAAAAAGGTTCATTAACTGAGGAATAGCTTTCATTAGGAATGCAATGGGATTTCATAATTTGAATCCTTTAGATTGAGACTGGGTAAATTCCTTAAAAGACATCCTAAGTACCAAGTGGATCCTATGGGATTAATACTGAGAGGAGGAAGGGGAGGATGGAAGAACCCCGCCGCTAAACCCCCTAAAACCTGCAAAATATATATGAAATATGTAAATCAGGGCATCCAGGTAGACTCACAATGGCCTGTTCTCGCTCCAATACATATTATACACATCTAGGTTCAAAACTGCAATGTCATCCGGAGATTTTATTTCCATAGACTTAGACTCTATCACATAATAAAGAAAGTAATTTCTAGAAGGTAACTCATGGCAAATGAGATCTAAATGTCATCATCTCTTCCATGAAATCAACCACCACTTTCACCATCAATCTCCCGTTGATGTTGCATTATACTGTTTTGTGGAAAGATGGGAGGGAAGAAAAAAGATACTTTTTGTCTGTTTGTCTTGGAGCCAGCTGGGACAATGCTGCTGCATACAGAATGTTTTATTCACCAAATCAGAACAACTTTATTCACCTGCAGTGTGACCACTGGGGCACACCATACCTAGAGAAGAAGGTGTGGACAAAAGGGGAGGAGACTGAAGGGAGATCTCACAGCAGTCTACAGCTTTCTCATGAAATGACTCCTTACAGGACCTGTTGGAAGGGCATGAAGCTCTGTCAAGGGATGTTTAGGAGGGATATTAGGAAAAGGTTCTTTACTCAAAAGGTGGTTGGGCACTGGAACAGACTCCCCAGGGAAGTGGTCATGGCCCCAAGCCTCCCACAGTTCAAGAAGCTTTTGAACAAGGCTTTCAGACACAAGGTGGGATTCCTGGGGTTATCTTGTGCAGGACCAGGAGCTGGACTTTGATGATCCTTGTGAGTCCCTTCCAACTCAGGGCATTCTATAATACTCATGGACCCTCTCTGCTTGCTGTCCCACACAAATCTCTAACTTTCACAGGATTTGGAAAGTCAGTGAGCAGCATGATGCTGACTCTCTGAGCAGAGGGAAGAGTGAGGTCTGTACCCCGTGACCAGGTTTCATCAACAAAGTTGGGGAAGATGTGTGATCCTCTTTCCAGGACTGCAGTCACAAGAGCATAGGAGTCTTTTAGGGGATATAAGCTCCTACCTGGTGTTCTCTAAAAGTCTCTTATCAGCTTATGAGCCCCAAAAAGTCATGACTGCTTCGTCCTACATGTTTTTCAGGGTCCTGGACAAGCTTCATTGACACTGAAACAGTTTATACACACAGCCTTCATGATACCAAAGAATTTGAGCTCTCCACTGTCCAGGATTGAGGCCAGGAAAGCATCTGTGGTTCTTAGTCTGTACAGATCTGAGTGTTTCTGCTTCATGGCAGATGTTGATTACCTATTTCAGGTGTGGGTCATGTAGATGTTTTACACCAGTCATGCATCACATGCCCTTTCTTAGTGAGGCCCTGCAGGTTATCATGGGTCCCACCTTCAGCTGGCCGGCTGAGAGGTGGCAAAGCTGACCAAAGAGCACAGCAGTACCATTTATGTTGATCATCACTTGATGTGCCTTGTACAGGCATGTCAGGAGGAAGGCATGGGGAGGTGGTTTTAGACAGAACCACAACAAGAAGATCAGACTCTTCAGCTCCTGCCCTGACTGTCACCCAAGGATGTGGTGACAGTGAAAGTGGAGAAGTGCATTAAGTCATCTGTGCCCACCTGTAAGACGCAGGTTGAGCTCTTTACACAGATGAGGACATTCTTTATTTACATTTAACACCCACAGTCACTGCCCTTAAGAGCTGAAGAGCCTCATCCCAGCAGGAGATATGGTTCTCTAATGTTATTGTTTCTCTGTGCACTCTTCCGTCTCCCATATCTGTGCTTTACACATCACAAAAAGTTTCCTCTTCTTTCCTCTGTCATAATAATCTTTCCCTAAGACCACAGTTATCCCAAAGGGTTTTTTCCCTCCTCCCTCACCGCGGAGCTTTGGCTTCTTTAGCTTCTTTCTTTGCCTCTTTGAACAGAAACAGTAAACAGGAGATGGTCTGCTGTTGGTCAATGAGGTTCTTGAGAGAGAAAAGAAGGAAGGATTGCCCTGAAAAGCTTCTTTACCATCTTCCCTTCTTTGAACCACTCCATTTTCTACATTTAATTGCTATCCTCTTCAGTGAAGCCCTGTTCTCAGCTGTGCTTTCAAACTATTTTAAGGACAAACTTTAAAGATTTATTGAGTTACTTACATATTAATTTACTCTCACTGTCACCAATACTTGAAAGGCAGCTCAAATTGTTCACACCTAGCATGACTTTGAAACTAAGAATTTACTAAACCTTAAATTTTAGTTTTCATCTTCTTGTAAAGTTGTTTAAACTGTGCATTTAGTTCTATAATTATAAAACTATATTTATCTAAAGGTGATTCATGTGCCTTGCTGCAAATATCTGAGGCTTTTTTTGAAGAGAGAAAAAATATCATTTGCCCTGAGAAGAGTATTATGTAGCAAAAAAAATGTGCAGAATGCTTTCACAGCTCTGCAGAAGCTCTTTTTCTTGCTATGGGTAGAAGCAACTTCCTTTCCAATTAATAAAAGGTTCAGGCCTAAATGGATAATGGACTGTATAGTATTCAAGATCCAGGACATCAGATCAGAGAAGGAAGAATGTAACTAGGGAGGAAAGTTCCTCTGAGACTGCTTTGAAAAAAAAGAAAATCTATTAGGGAACCATTAATATCTCAGACTGCATATGAACTGTGGAACTCTGAGCAATTTTGAGCTTCTCAAATTGCTGACTCAAGCTGCGTCTTTGTCCTGCTAAGGAAAGGACACAGACTATGGACTCTACCATGTTATTTTCCTAACATGATATATACCTTTTCTGCCATGAAGCTGCTGGCTTAGACATCCTTTTGAAAATTGGTCAGATTCTGTCTTCAATGTCATAGGAGTTATTTACACTCTGGCTACATTGAAAGTGCTGTTCCAGAGCTCCACTGTTCTTTGAAAATTTGAATTTCCCATGAAATTAGGTGGGAACCTGCACTAATAAGATGCCTTCAGAAATGCATTTCTGGCCTTTCTTTTTGCCAGCCATTTCCTGTTAGAAAGACTGAAAAAAAATGTCTCATTGTGTGATCCAAATATTCAGTGATATGCATGTGCAGAAAAATCAGTTTACTCTGTCATGAATTACCTCCTATTCCTATTTTTTTCATACTTCCCATTAAGGATTAAGAGCTTTGCAATAGTTAATCTTTTTTTTTTTGCACTTTTCTTTCAACATATGTCTGAGCAACCTACAAAAATATTTCTTTTAGGCATTTTCCCTCTATTTTCATGACCAAAGGGGTGTGCTGTTATATCCTTCTGTCGCCAGTGATTGATAATATTGTTGAGGTGTCCATTGCCTCAACTTGGTTGTGCACCTACGTGATATGAGAGTGATGCACACATTTTGTTTAGACAGTTAGCTTTTCCTTGGTGGAAGAAAAAAAAAAGGTTTGAACTGAACATGTTGCTGTAAGGCAATAAAATGATTGATTGGGTGGGTACAAAACAATTGAAGAGATGTGTGTCCTCATGTGCGTAATAGGTTGTGCTGGGAGCTAGAGTTGGGTGGGGAGACACGAGAGAGGATGAAAATGTGTTCTGTTATCTGAGGTGTTTTTGCAGCATCAACGTGAATGGAAAGGTCTCTTACAAAGCTGTACTAACAGTTCAGAAAGCACGTGGTGTTCAAAGCACACTCTGGTTTTCCTCTTACACCTGCTATTCAAATGAAAGAAAAGATGTGCCGGCAACAAAGGTTTTATTACGATACAAGTAACGATGGGTATCAGATCTTATGGTGCAGCAATTGTGACTGAATAGATCTCAGATTTCATAAATAGCTTTGGTGAGAGGACAGCTTTCTTATTTTTGAGATCCTTTCTGTACATTGCAATAGCTCAGGTGATCACTGATGATTTTCAGCAGTCTCCCTCCCTGGTAATTTTGCTGCATTCTTTGACTCATTTTCCTTGCTGCAGCCAACTATATCTTGTTGCTATCTCATACATAAATGTATGAAGTAAATTTAGGAATCTTTACGGACAGAAAGTTTTCCTTAATTTTTGCTAAGGCCCACACCTGCCTCATATTCACAGTCCACACCCTGAAAATTGATTATTTTTTCATTACAATGAAATTATTT
Organism: Neopelma chrysocephalum; assembly: GCF_003984885.1. Classification (NCBI taxonomy): domain Eukaryota; kingdom Metazoa; phylum Chordata; class Aves; order Passeriformes; family Pipridae; genus Neopelma; species Neopelma chrysocephalum. The sequence goes on along the minus strand of NW_020925659.1, from coordinate 1,146,267 downwards.
TACTTAAGTTTTCATACCTATAACATAATATTTCTGATATTAAAGTATATTTTTAAGACAAAAGTTATTCTAAGCTGAAAAGTATTCAGAAAATTGAGAAACTCAGAAAACGTAATTAGATTTTTTTTTTCTAGATAGCCTTTTAACACGTTCATTATTATTATTATTATCATTTTTCTTGTAGTCTTTGTGTACTCAATACTTGCATTGAGTTTTAGGTGCTGATTTAAGTTATGATCAAGGGTGATTTTGATCACCTTCAGACCCATCATCTCTGTTTCTCATTCTCATAACACAGAGGGTGATTATGGCTCTGATCCAGTTCTGTGATTAACCTTACATTGACTATTTAGGGTACAATGACATTTCTCTGTCCTAGTGAAACACCAACTTCAGTCTATGTCTTCTGAAAATTCTACCCACTGTTACATTTTGAACCATTTTTAAATTTTTTTCTTCTTTATTTCAGATGTTTACCTTGCAAGTGTACTGATAGTGACTTCCTAACCTTTCTGTTTATTTTCTATTTATTTCATGATCTGTTAAACTTCCTTGACTGCATCTGTAAAATGCTGTTTGCATAGATCGTTATTCATCAATTTAGCCAACTTGCTCAATTAACTGGCATAACAAAAATTCCAAAAATCCTTTAAGTAATTATTAAAAATAAGCTTAAGCATTCGTTTTATCTAAACTAACTCTACAAGCCACTAACACAACAGCTGCTACCACAAGCTCGATCATTAAGGTGCTGCTTTTCTTCTCTTTTAATTCTGAATACTTAACAAAGGGCTAGGCCACTACAAATGAAAATCCCCAAGCATAATGTCATGTCGTTGCAAACTCAATCAGTTTTTGAAATGGGTGATTAAGTATAAATTTTATGACAGTGATTAATAAGGTATTCACATAGAAACTAGCACTAGGATTTTTAGGAGAAATATCTTTTATGTATATGGTTTTAGACAAAGAAGAAAGTTATCACTAAACCAAAAAGTGAAAGCTGTTGCCTTATACTAAAAGATGTTGTTTTTTCTTTTCAATTCCCCACTGCAGGCCTCTGCCTGCTTTTCAAGGTATAACAGCAATGTCCTTTATAGCTACTTAGTGCCTAACAAATGGAACTCAAACAGAAAACTCACGAATGAATATGAGTTCTCAGATTGCTGTTATAGTAAAATTCTTGCTTGTGTGATGCTATATAATATTAGTTTTGGTAGCATGACATGAGGCCTCAGATTTGCACCACCACAGAAAAACGTGACGACCTATTTCCTCTTTGGAATGAAAAACATTAAGTACAGGCCTTTTCTTTATCTTCTGTCACCTTCAGCTTCTTTTCCTTGTCTCTGCAGAGGAAGCTCTTGAAATCCAGTCTTCTTCCTAGCAGGCACTTATAGTTGTTTGAGGAAGAAATCTCACATTGCTGCACTCGTTGGTAATAGCAGATGGTGCACAGAAAAAAAATATCTTTCTTTTATATCTCTTTGTCTGTGGGTTGCTTTTAAATATAAAAGCAATTTATAAATATAAAATCACACGTTTAGAAACCAGTTTAAATGACATGGTCCCACAAGTGTTCAACATTCAGTGGCTCTAAATTAAATGAGTGAAAGCTCACGTGTGTCTGTGGGTTTGTAACCACTGCCTATAAAATAAAAAGCTGACCTAGGAAGCTGAAATAAGTTCACAGCTTTGAAAAGCTTCTCAAATGTTATCATTTGATTGGTGATTTTTTTGATTACAAGGGAATGTGTATGACTACATTGCAAACATCTAAGAGACAATAATGTTAACCTGCCATATATTCTCTAATATCCACTACTGCATACATGTGTGGGGGAAAAGAGCAGCAGGTCTGTGAGAATGTGAAAAGGAACTGCCTAAAAGAACACCTCTGTATTGAAATGTCACAAATGACAAAGAATTGAACTCTGTTATAGTTCAAGTGTATTATGTTACTCAGTTTATGCCATAATTTTCCTGCACTTAAAATTTCCTGCAAGTTCAGTCTTAATATTTGTGCTTCTGAAATATATGTTATTTAAAAGGCTAATCTCAGACTGTCAAAAGAAAAAGAGTCACAAGGTAAAGACAACAAGGCTGCACTGTAGAGAATAATATGGGAAAAGAATGGAAATTCAATTTTTTTCTGAATGTTAAATCTGCAGTTACACTTAAATTGCTAAATTAGAAGCAGACATTTTGTAGGCTGACACAAGAGAACTGTGAGGCTAAATGAAATTTTTATGTAAATTTTTTTCAGTGGAATCTAATTTCTCAACAAATTTTGGTAATTTACTGCAAATTAGTAGGAATTTAACTGATATCCCACTTCTGAAAATTCATGTTTGAAAGCCTGTCTCCTAGTGTAGCAAAAAAAGTCAAACCTCCTCACCCAAACCCTGCTAATTACACTAAGTCACTCATTCATTCCAAGTGTTGATGCATGCTTTGAAAGTTTATGTTTGCCTTTATCTCAAGGGCATGAAGGATAAAAAGGTCACTGACATACAGCAGTAAGTATTTGAAAACCATTTAATGAGGTAGTCTGCAGAAAAATTAGTTTTTTTACTTTGAAACTGGCAATATAAAGTGTAGAGGGCATGTGCCAAACTTCTCAAAATGCAGTTCCTTGGGTTAATTCATTAAAAATGCTAAATTGCTGCCTTATGAAACAAGAAGACATTCTTAAGAATGAGAACCATTCTCAAATACCTTTGTGAAAAAGATAAACATCTCTTTCAAGGCTCGTCTTGAAAATAAGAATTTAATTATTTCTCATATATAAGTTTCCAGCTTTCTCAGGAGAATATGGAACTGGGAAATGCATACCTTGTGCCTCCAGTTTTTCAATGTACAACATCTTGGGCCACGTTTAACTTGGTTGTTTGGGAAGTAAAAATATGAGCAATACGAGCAATGAGGGATGAGATGAAGGTAGGGCTGGGACTTTGAAAACCTCATGGTTTAAACTGGCACTTAGCACCACAAAGCAGCTCATCCCCTCCCTGGGGTGGAGAACTGGAAGAGTAAAAGTGACAGAACTTATGGATTGAGAGAAAGTGTAATAGGTAAGCAAAAGCTGTGCAGACAAGCAAAGCAAAACAAGGAATTCATTTACCACCTCTAATGGGCTGGCAGGTGTTCAGGCATCTCCAGGGAAGTAGGACTTCACCATGCATGTTAGTGACTTGGAAAGACATATGAAGATAAACTCATAAAGTAGGTGCTTTGTTTGTTTGTAATTGGGCATTTTATAAGACCAAAAACTGTAAACCTGTATGTTTCTAGATGAACTTTCTTATATTATAACCCTTTAGACCCGCTTGTATTATAAATTGACAATATTTAGGTACTGTATTAAAAATAAATCTAATTGTGGTCAGCCACAGTAAAAGACAGAAGGGGAATGGATGTGATATGTAAAGTGCTTGCAGAACATCCAACTGCTGCTCAAAAAAAGTGCCAGAGACTTAACAAAGGAAAAGGCCAAGACAGAAATCAAAAAATATGGGACTGTAGAAGGAAATAGTCAATTGAAAGACAGAACAAGGAGGTTAAAAGAAAAAACAGAGGTTATGATAGCACACTCAGAACCTTCAAAATTCCAAATTGAAAAATTGATATTCTCTCCCAGAGATTGAGACAGAGACATTTGGAATAACTCTGAGAACACAGAGGAAGACTCAGGACAGGAGGAAAAGAAACTCCTCAGACCTATAATTGAAACTGAGACCACCACAATTACGGGTGGAAGCATAAACCAAATGATTGGAAATCCATCCCATATATGTGGAGCTTGCAAAACTCCAAGAAGAATAAAGCAGGAAGCAGGGGGGAAACTGGAGCAGAATACAGCTGCTGAGTAAGTGTGATGGAAGGGATAGAATCCTACCATCCCATGAGGGATGTGATGAGAACTGGGGTCCAGGAGTATTTATTTCTGGACTGGGGGTTAATAGGTCAAAACCAGCTAAAGCTGCACACTGGGCAGGAGGAATAGACCCTGAGACTGAGGGGAGCCTACTGTTCTGGACCTGTGAAAGGTCCAGAATAATTATTAAAAGCTGTTACTAAAGTAGCTTTCCTGTAATTATTTGACCAACCTGGATCAGTGAATGCTCTACAAGCCCTGATAGTAGATCCAGGACATCTCACCCAGTTGCATAACTGCATGTAAAACTTCACAGGGTATTTTCTCTTCTGCAGGTTTTTCCTCACCAAGTGGGCAGATCTGTGCTTTCAGTGTGTTTTCTGCAGGAGCATGCAACTGGACAGAGTCCTCAGAAAAAGTTAATTGTGCATTTAACTTGTCTAGCAAATTTTGTCTGAGCAATGGTAAAAGACACCCTGGTATATAGAGAAACTGATGAGTTAATTCTGTTTTTCCAATTGTAAATTCCGTTTGTTGTAAAAGTGGTCTGAGGGATTTCCTCTCCCATCACATCAACAACATTTATTTTCGTTTGACTTAAAGTTTCTTTACAGTTAGTAACTACAAAATTAGTTGCTCCAGCATCCAGTAGAAAATCAATTGTTTCATTCCCCAGCTTAATTGGAACCAGAGGATCAGCCAGGGAAATGACATGCCTCCTCTCCCCTTCAATCTGGCCTAATATCTGCATAATTCCTGTCTCTTTGGATTCTTGTCTTTTGTTCACTTACAAGCTGGAGACACTCTTTTTTCCAATGTCCTTCCTGTCTACAACAGGCACACTGATAATTTTGGAGAGGTGTTAACCATACCCTCACCCCCAGCATCATCCCTGAAATCCACTTCACCCTCTGCCTCTTTCTGATCCTTGCACATCCAGCAGGGTGGCTAACAACAAATTCTGCAACTCAGGGCAGCTCCCTTTCTCCTCTTGTATTTCTTCCCTGTTGTTACGTACTTTATATGTAATGGACGTTAACTGTGAAATAACCATTGGGTCTGCTCCTCCTAGATTTTGGAGTTTCTTTCTAATATCTAGTGCAGACTGCTCAAGGAAGGATATTGAGGTCCTGGAGCAGATCCAGAGAAGAGCAACGAGGCTGGGGAAGGGACTGGAGCACAAGTGGTGTGAGGAGAGGCTGAGGGAGCTGGGGCTGTTCAGCCTGGAGAAGAGGAGGCTCAGGGGAGACCTCCTCACTCTCTGCAACTCCCTGACAGGAGGGGGGAGCCGAGGGGGGTTGGTCTCTTTTCCCAGGCAACTCTCAGCAAGACAAGAGGGCTCAGGGTCTTCAGCTGTGCCAGGGGAGGTTTAGGTTGGATATTAGGAAGAATTTCTTTGCAGAGAGGGTGCTCAGCCATTGGAATGGGCTGCCCAGGGAAGTGGTGGATTCTCCATCCCTGGAGGTGTTTAAGGTGAGACTGGATGTGGCATCAGTGCCATGGGCTGGGAAGCACAGCGGGGTTGGATCAAGGGTTGGACTTGATGATCTCGGAGGTCCCTTCCAACCCAGCTGATTCTGATTCTATGATTCTATGATTCAATAGAAAACATGCTAAACAGCATCCTGCTTTCTTCACTTTCTGGATCTAAATCAATCCATTTGCAAGCTGCTTACACAATCTGTCATAAAAAGCTCACAGAGAGTTCTTTTCTCCCTGCTTTGCTTCACACAGTTTGGCAAGGCTTTTTCACTCTCCTCTGGATTTTAAACAAAATCCATTTCTGATATAATCTAAATGAAAATATCCCCGTACTCTGGTCTGGGGTGCCACTTTGAGTCATTCTTAGGGAGAAATTCATCAGGATTTGGAAATCCCTGAACCTTTGATCTAACCCTTCTATTTTCCTAAATACTCCTTTCTAAGACCTTTCTGGAAGTACCCTCCATTTCTCATGGGTCAACAACTATTGCAGGAGAACCCAGGTGTACCCCTAGTTTGGTTATGAATTAACACCGTGGTTTTAATAATACTGTGCATTCCATTGAGATTACAATGATACAATTCTCGCTGCTTCCAATTCAGCAAGTCTGAAGTGATGAACAGCACATGTACACACACTGCTTGCCCATCAGGTCCAATAGAATGACTTAAGGGTGCCTGTAATACTGACTTATCTTTCCCTCTGGTCCAACTAGAAACAGAGCTTGCACGAAAATTGTTTTGTCTTTTGTATCTTTTCATCCCACACAACAAGAATCTTCACCCTTGTCTTTTTTCCATTTTCATTAATCAAAGAATGATACTTTGATTCGTGACATTTTGATACTTTGAATCTACTAAACCACATTTTTTCTTGCATCCTAATTATTTCTTAAAGCAAAATCCAAATATACATAAGGGACTTCACCCCGTTTTTCTTGCCTCCTACAAAATAACATCAACTGTAAAATCATATTATATTTTAAAGAACCATTTTCTGACTATTTTTTACCATCAACTAATTCATATTGAGGTAATTACATTACGTTACCTTGCATTACCATTAATTACACTATCTTTCCAATTTATCTAGAATTACAGGGTCACCTCCAAATTTACTCCAATTCTTTAGGATTTATCTGAAGGGAGAGCAAAGGGGAATTTCTACAGAAACAGAGAAACCCATTTTGGCACCGAAATTCCCAGTGTTTCAGGCATTATCCAAATGCTTCATACCCAAGTTTTCACATGACCAGCTCCAAGCATGAAAATGTGTGTGCAAAGTACCAAAACGCCCAAGATCGTTGTCACCAAAGTGCAGAAACAAAATATTTGCTCCTGCAGCTTAACTAGAGACCCAAACAAAAATCCTGTTGGCTCTTTGTCTAAGTTAGTTCTCTTCATTTGAGTCAGGGGTCCATTTTGAGTAGATGGTCAATGAGTTGGTCACAGTCTCCCACTGCTGGAAGTACCTTTACCCAGTTACTGCTCAGTAACTTTATGCCATAAAACCAGTGGTTGAATTTGTATATAAATGGTATATTTTGAACACAAAGCTTGTGTTACGACAAGCTGCTTGGATTTACGGTAAAAATATCTATCTGTGCTTCAACATGTTGAATAGACTTTGCTTGTATTTAAGAATCTGAAATTTGTAAAGAAAATATTAAATTGATTAACAACCATGCAAAATAGGTTATAGAAATGAAGGTTTTGACCCTATTTTTTTTTTTAAGTTAAGGACTTGATTTCTTTTTTACTCTAGTCATACAGGAATTCACTTGATACAGAAAACCACTATAACTTCCAGAGAATGGGAACATTTATCTAAGTACCCATCCAAGGATTGTTTGAATTGGATAGTGACACAGAACTTAGGAGGAATACCTATCTCAGGACACCTCTAATGGAAATTAGAGTGAAAATAAGTTCAATGAAGCCCCCAGAAACTGAGTTTACTACTTGGTAAAGGTATTAGGGGAAAAAGTTCTTCTCAGAATTGTTTGCTATAGTTTTGGAAGTAAAAGTCATTTCTAATAAGGAAAAAATGGTATTAGCTTATTCCATAGTGTGGTTCTTTGATTTTGCTGGAGCTTTAAAAATACTTTGAGCTCCTCAGAGAAAAAACACTGTGTGAAGGATTATTACTGGATTAGCACCCAGCATTATGGGTAATAACTAACATACAAGCAGAGAAACTTTTACAAGTCTGTTTTTCTACTTCCATCAATGTTTTACAGTTAAGACTCCCTTTCCCTAAATGCTGGATGATTAATTAGAAATAAATTTTATGGCAACTGCTACATATGGAAATAGTACTAATTTATTTTTGTAAAATTTGAGAAATTCTGTAGAAAGCAGTTTTATTTTTGTAATATACCTGCTTCTGTATGCCTCTGGCATCTTGGCTTAGAAGCTGTTACTCACCACAGTACCAGCCTTGACTGGACTCCGCTCCGGGAGAAGAAAAAATGAAGAAAAAGGAAGAAAAAAATGAAGAAAAAGGAAGAAAACCAACAAAATTATTCAAAGAAAACTCTAAGGACCATGAGCAGAAGGAAGCTGGAGAATACGAAAAACAGGACAGGCACTCAGTGAGTGCCTTTGCAAAGCTGAGCAGTGGCACAAGAATAAAGCTGCTGATCAAGAAATCCATCTCACATGAAACACCAATATGTTAGGCATAATTTATACAAGAAGGGTGATGAAGAAAAAAGGGTGAAAAAAACACAAAATGTCAACTGAACTATATGGAGGTAAGCGAGTTCTTCAATAGGAAGAACAGGAAATTCCCAAATGAAGGTAGTATAAGAGCAGGGGAAGTCTTAATTGTTTTTCTGAATACAGCAGGGGAGGAAACCTTAGTAACCTAATCATGTTATGGATTCTTGATAGTAATGATAAAGGCCAATTAAATCTGAGCGTGCACAGAGTACAAAGGGAAGCAGACACACTGACAACACATGCTCCAGTTGTGACCCAGAGAAATGTTTGCAAAACCAAGGAAAAATGTTTTGCATTTATTTCCACGGAGAGCTAGAACAGGACACGAACACACGGGCTCTGACCATGCAAATTTCAAGGCAAGGGAAAAAAATGTCAAAAAGGAACACTGAACTGCAAATCTGAGCATCAGACAGAAATCATTGCAGGCAGGTAACAAAGCATTTTTGATGGTTGTCAGATAAGATGGTTGTCAGATGGTTTGATGGTTGTCAGATAAGCTGAAGTTCCTGGCAGAGGTTTTTGGCTAGTCTGAGTTTAAAGCAGCAAAACTTATTGGAAAGCTTACAGGTGGGTGTCAGGAGAAATAAGGTGCCTCCAAAACAGAAGATGTCTCTGTGAAGTTAATTTCCCTTTAATATTCTCCACGCAGAACGTTGTAAAGCAACCAGGTCGCAGTAATGAAATATGAAGAGAGGTGTCTGTGTTATTAGAAAATATACAGCTACCTTTCCTTACCTTTAGCTACTAGAATAAAGACTGCTAGTTTAATTGCTGTAGCAACCACGTTGCCTTCATGAGGTCCTTGCTGTTGGTGCAGCAATGCACCAGGGGAAGGATGTGTCCTGAGCTCTTTTAGGAATTCTTAAGGTCTGGTGAAGTTTGACTGCTAAGTGGGCCTGTCTTTTTCCTTTCTGTAGTCTCTGGTACAGTCTTCTTTTTGATTTCTGTTTTATAAGATAAAAGAAAACTCTGAAAAAATTTCCTCTGTGTTTTAGGAAAACCTTTATTTGAGTCTTCTGTTGAATAATGTTGCAATCTCGGGAAAAAGTACAATAGTTCAGTAACAGATAACATCCATTTGTCACTTTTTGGATAGTTAAAATGTGAGCTTCATAATCTTATCAAGCACCAGACAAGATAAAGAATATAAATTTCTTTTGATGTGCATTTCAGCAAGAAGAAAAAGTATTCTTTTGAATGCTTTGAAAAACTAAATTGAAAGTGTATCTGTGCTGGTTTTGCCTGTGATAGGCTTAATTTTCTCAATAGTAGCTAGTGGGGGGCTGTGTTTTGGTTTTGTGCTGGAAACAACATTCATAGGCAAGGGTGTTTTCACCAATGTCTGAAACTTTGCACAGAGTCAAATTTTTTGCTGTCACTCACACCAACCCATCAGCAAGTTCACTAGGGGTGCACAAGAATTGGGAGGGGACACAGCTGGGACAGCTGACTCCAGCTGAACACAGACATATTCCATAACACCTGGTGTTATAGCCAATGTAAAAAGCTGGAGGAAGAAGAAGGAAGAGGGTGTGTGGGGTGTTCAGAGTGATGGTGTTTATCTTCCCAAGTCGCTGTTAAGTGTGATGGAGCCCTGCCTTCCTGGAGATGGCTGAACACCTGCCTGCCCATGGGAAGAAGTGAATTAATTTCTTGTTTTGCTTCTCCTGTGTGTGTGGCTTTTACTTTTCCTGCTAAACTTTGCCCGAAACCATGAGTTTTCCCACTATTGCTTTTCTGATTCTCTCCCCCATCCCACCAGGTGGGAGTAAGGAAGAGTGTGATTCTTAGTTGTCTACTGGCATTATACCAGGACAGTCCTTTGTGGAAGCCAACATGTGGCTCGAAGGGTTCCAGATAATGACAGGTCTGATTGGAATGTGCTAGATCAAACTCATAGCTGCTGTTAGTGCTGTTTAGCTCTTGATCAGCCTGTGCTTGCCACAGGGCTCACTTGCCTTACTGAATATTACAGTCTAGTGCTCGTTAGAGGGCTGCTTTTTGCTTTTGCTGCTCACTGCACTGCTGTGCTGCTGAACACCTTCTCTGCTGTGCTCAGGTGTCCCAGTTAGAACAGCTGGGACCAGTTCATCACTGGATGGGTGTAACCCAAAACTGGGTATTCTAGAGCCTTCCATACCATTGCCCAGAAACTCTTCTCAATAGACCATTTACAGCCTTTGCTCAGAGCAGCCCTGACCCCTCAGGCTGGAAACTGGGTGTTCAGAGGCCTGTGAGACAGGAGGGTGCTCCTGTCCTCACACCCAGTGTGGAACTCCCCACCCTGAGGGGGGGACTGGGCATTCCTGCCTGAACCTGAGGATATATAATCTTGGAGTCTTGGGACTTTTTGAACCACTCGTGGGATCCAGAGAAGGACTGCAACCACCACTCTCAACCAGACTGCACCACCACTCTCACCAACAGGTTTTTTTCCCTCTCCTTTTACTTTGGACTCAGGGGGCCCAATGAACACCACTCTGTTCATGCCCCAGGGTGCTGGGTTATACATTTGGGTTTTGTGGGTTGAAACCAATTGTTTGTCTGTATAATCATATTTATTGTATTATTTGATTAAATTGTTATTCTGACTTATAATCTCTCTTTTGAGTTGGGTTCATTTCCCCTGCCAGTTTACCTTTAAACCAGCACACCAGGAAAAATGTGACAACAGCAGTGGAGATGCCCCTGGGCTGGCAGATGGCCAGGGCATCTCTGCTGGTTCTGTGCTGCCGTGCCGGACAGGACAGAACTTCCAGTCCAAGGGACTGTGACCTGTGGATGAGTTCACGCGGGAGCAGGACACCTCAAAATATCTGTGGCTGTAAGCCCATAGCAGAGCAGGAATGCCTTGAGGTGTCTGTGACCATGGTCATGTCTGTGCTGTGGCAGCTGTGCCTCCCAAGGGATTTTGGCCCAAGGGTTGGACTTGATGATCTCAGAGGTCCCTTCCAACCCAGCTGATTCTGTGATTCTATGAGTCTGCACTGCAGAAGGTACACCTCAAAGCACCTCTGTCTGTGTATAAGCCTGTGCTGTGCCTTGAAACATCAGTGGCTGTGCATGAGGTCATGCTGCAGCACCTCAAAGGGTGTGGCCAGGGATAAACCCATGACACAGCAGATATTCCCCTTGCAGCAATTTGCAGAGAGTACTGAATGCAAACTGCTGAAAAAAGCAAAGGAGGGGGGTACCCATGAATACCAGCTGCTTGAAACAGGATAAAAATCAACCTTACCAATCTATCACTAGTTGAGACAGAATCTACTTCCCAATTCTCTGATCTAGTGATAATGATCATGGAATACCTGATGATGTCTTAGTCATCCATTAAGACAATTATTTTCTCTGGGGCAGAGCATGAATACAAGTTCTCATGCTAATGTAGGAAGTCAGAAGGGTGAAGATTTTCAGTGTTCTTAGTTGAAATAAGGTTACTGTATCCACAGTTAACTAATTGAAGTATTTTGAGTTTATTTTAACCTGGTTTTTTGAAGCAATTGAGTGTTGAAAACTTTCCAAGTGGTTCGACAGAGTCTCTTGAGAACAAATCATTGTTAGAAAAACTATATTAGTTACCTACTTTGTAAAGATTTTACTTGTGATAGTCATTCTATGCAATGTAGATTAAACACTCTATGTGTTAGGAATATTCTACTGGTTGTCAATCTACTTATGTTTATTCTAGCAATAAGTCTTATGCTTTCTACTTGTGATTCCACTCAAAAGTACGAGCACAATAAAGGGAACAATAGTTTCTACATCTTAATTTCCCATGCTGTGTTTTCTGCTTTCAAGCAAGTGGTAGTAAAAATACCCATAACATTTCAATATTACTTGAATAGGTTATGAAAAATATCCCACATATAATTGAACATTTTACCTGCTATCTATAAAATTCACTAATGGTGAAACTGCAGGAACATTCTTTCAGTCATTTCATTCACTTCCTAGTGTGCTCATGATTAGATTTTATTCCATACCAAACTTTACCTGTTATAATCAGTGTACATTCGTTTTGTCTGTCCACTGTTAACTTTTTTTTATGCATCAAAGTCTATTTGCAACTCTATATATCATTGCCAGGAGGCAATTCCTCTCTCAGGTTGTCTTTAAGACACTGTTTCATTAGTTTTGATGTAGGTTTTCTTACAACTTTTTTCCTTCACTGCACTCCAGTAATATTGCCTGGGACCAGGAGGACTGAAAAGTCAGGATAGATTGGGAATCAAGCAGCTCTCTGTAGGAGTATGGTTTTAAGAATGTACAGTGTTAAGAATGGATTTAATTGCCTTTAATCAAGAGATTATGGAAATCTATAAAACCCGTAAATAAACTGGAAAATTTATGTATAAGGAGCTAAGTGTATGATTTGTAGAATAAGGGTCTTGCTGAAGTGGGATTTGCATTTTCTTAAGCCTTTTATGATTCTGTCATTAGAATTCAGTCGTTTCCCCTTAATTGCAATAATCACAATAAAAAATTCTCTTATGCCTACCCTTTTAAGTATTTTATCAGTCTTGAAATCTGTGTTAGTGCATACATTTCTTCACTTCAGGGGACATCTAAAAAGTATTGAGCTACAGTGTGATTCCTGATTTCTTTCTTCATACTACTCTATAAATTTGATAATATATATGGCTTGACTAGATTGAGCAATTTCTTTGCAATTATTTCGTTCAAATAATTAATTTATTTTACTGAGACCGAGTCATCATTAAGTTAACTTCTTAGTCTATGTGAATAACCTGATTTGCAATCCAAAGATGTTGTGTACGTTTGGAATTAGTGATTTCTCCATCTGTGGGACAACTTCAGGTTAACATCTATGTAGCATGTGCAAAATGGCAACTAACTACAGAAAATAATGCAACAGTGGTATAGTTTTTTAGTAATACAGCCTGATAGCTTTAAGGTTTTGATGCTGACAACAACATATACTATTAATTTGTATTTCCCTTACCCTGAAGTACACCAAGTAAATCATCTGAACCCCCTAAGAAGACACAGAATTTACAATGTGTAATTATAGCTTAAATAATAATAAAACCAAACTAGTTGCTCTGGGTGAAGGAATAATAATAAGCTGAATGGTTGTTGTTAATCTCTTTAATGTTTGTAAAACAAACATTTTAACCAGCAGTTAAATGTTAGTTTTTCTTCAAAGACCATGTTAACACAATATGTGAGAATGGATCAATTCTATCAGCAGAGAAGAGGAGTGGTGCAAACAGGGTAGATGTTGACAGCTCACTGACTTAATACCTTATTTAAACCCCAGTATTTTAGCCCTTTTAAAACCTGAACCTCTGTCTTTACATCACTATGCATCTCTGAGGTTCATTTATGTGTTCTGATTTGTTTGAGCACAAGTAAGATTGAAAATGAAAGAGATATTGTGCAATTACTATGAGCATCACTGGAGCTAAGGAGACAGGTCTCCATCAACGAGATTTTGGGATGGTGGAAAAAAGGGGAGAACATCTAAAGGCACCAGGAGCAAGGATAACATACTGAAGAATAACAAAGGACTATATGCACTTGTCATGCAGAAAATTTGTTTTTTTTAATAATAAAGGAAGAGGTTTTGAGACAAACAAGTTATGATGGGACCTGACAGGATATCCAAAACAGGGGAAAACAGTTCTTTACTCATAAGTTGGCAAGATTTCTTGAGTGGGCTTTAACCTAGGATTGACAGGAGAAGGGTACATCTTGAGGAATGCTGAAGGTAATCCAGGGGATAGCATGACACCGTCTGAGAATGGCAACACTAATGGGAACATTTATGCTGCTCCAGGGAGCACTGAATGTTTAGAAACATATCTGAAATGTGTGTACATCAATCTGTGCAGTATGAGAAACAAACAGGATGAACTGGTCATTTCCCAAAGCTGTGATGTCATTAGGATCAGTGAGACTTGGTGGAATGAGTCCCACGACTGGAGTGCTGGAAGGTAGTTCAGGAGGGACAGGCTGTGCAGGCAAGGTGCAAATGCTGCCTTGCAGGGCAAGGCTTAACTATACAGCCCTTACAGTTGGAGGAAAAAAAGCTCGGGGTGAGGATTAGAGGGATGGAAAACAAAGGAAATGTCTCTGTGGGTGTCTACTGCCAGTTACCAGGCATGTTAACAGTGATGAAATATTTTATAGGCAATTAGGAAGGAATCTCTGGATTGGTAGCCCTTGTCCTTATGGGACAGATGGGACAGATATCAGGTGAGAATACAATTCTGCTGTGACAAACAGCTCCGGGAAATTCTAAAAGTATATTGAAAGTAATTCCCTGCCACAAGTACCCAGTGAAAGGTGCCCTCCTAGACTTGTTATTACAAAGAGAGAAGGACTCAGGAGAGACAGGTGATGTCCTGGCCACAGTGATTGTGAAACGGTTGAGTTTAAAATTTTTGGTTAATTATGAAAAGGTCATCAGGGTTGCTACACAGGGCTTCAAGAGAGTTAACTTTAAGCAGTTCAGGTATTTAGCAGCGTCTCCTGGGAATTCCAGTCCTGGGAATCTGCTTTTGAGGGCTTAAGGTCAATGAGTATTGGTCAGTTTTGAAGAATCGCTATTTAAAAGCAGAGGAGAAGCTTTTAAACTTGCGACGCAACGAAATGGACATCCCATTTTTTCACAAGTCAAACAAGAGGGAGCCTAGCTTGGATCAACAGGGAACTACTCCTGGAACTTGTGAGGAAAAAGAGATTGTATGACCTATAGAAGCACGATTGGACTTCGCTGGCAAACCATGGAATCCTGATTTGCATACGCAGGAAGAAAATACAAAAAATCAAAGCTCAGCTAGAGTTCAACAGTGTTGTTCCAAACAGCAAGAAAAGATTTTTAAAGTAGGTTAATAGCAACAGGAGACCCAAGGAAAACTGAAGGTTTAGGAACACATTTTAAATGTGTGTACATCAATCCATGCAGTATGAGAAACAAGCAGAGAAAGCCATTAGCTTTTCAACAGGAGGGCCATTAGAATCTGAGCTAGAAAACAATGAAGTTTTGATGCCTGTGTGTTCCTAGCAGAGGCTTGCTTTTCCCCCATGCCCAGCCATGCCTTGGTGTGGAAAATTCATTAGAAAAAGTTTGAAACTATAACAGGGATGCAGAAAAAGTGGAGATATTTAATATTTCTTTTTTCCACAGTCTTTAATAATAATGATAGACCCTGGGCTGCCTGGTCACCTGAGCTAGAAGACCACAACTGCAAGAATAGTGGCTTTCCACTTGTGGACACTGAAATTGTCAGGGACCAGGTGAATGTTCATAAGTCCATGGGGCCTAGTGGGATTCATCCCAGAGTGCTGCAGGAGCTGGTGATGTGACAGCAGGACCCCTCTCAATCATCTACCAGAGGTCTGGCTGTCTGGAGAGGTCCCTGCTGACTGGAAGCAGGCCAGTGTTATTCCCGGGAAGACCCAGGAAACTACAGACCTGTTAGTCTAACCTCAGCACCTGGAAAAAGGCTGGAGAAGATCATACTGAGAGACATTTCAAGGGCAATGCAGTTGTCAGGTACAGCCATTGTAGGTTCATAAAGGGATATTTCTGAATAACTCGTATGATACCCTATGATGAGGTCACTCACCTTGTGGGTGAAGGAAAGGCAGTGGATGTAAATTTTTTCTGGATTTTAGCAAGGCTTTTGATACTGTCCCTCACAGCAGCATTCCAGAGAAGCTGTCCAGCTGTGAAAGGAGCAGGTAGATGGTGTCTGTGTGAAGAACTGGTTTAATGGCAGGGCTCCAAGGGTTGTAGTGCATGGGGCTACATCTGGCTGGGGAGCAGTCACCAGAGGTGTTCCTCAGGGCTCATTCCTAAGGCCACTTTGGTTCTGTATTTTAATCAATGATTCAGAGGCATGAAGTAAGTCTGATGACACTGTTAAACTGAGAGGTGCTGTTTCTTTTGAGGGACAAGAGCTGCTCCAAAGCTAGGACACTGTGTATGCATGTTGTGGACACAGTAGGCATTTTATAGTGCCTGAATGGGGCATGGCAAGACTCCTTTTACCTTGCTATATCCACAGACTGGGTGTGTTCTAAAGAATTGTTTTTAGACTTGGAGAGAATGCACAGAATTTTAATAGAAACATTAAGGTTGGTATGAATGGACTATGGATGGGAATGTCCGGTGAGCAAGTCCAGAAAGAATAAACAACAGGACTGTACTGCTAACATGGGTTCATGGCATCCAGGTTAGGAGATCAGACTGATCCCAGTGCTTCTATGTGCAACTTCCTGGGGCACCCATGTCATGTGACAAAATATTATTTCCATATCCTAGCTGAATAATTTTTTGTTTTAACTGTAAATTTATGTAGTTGGGGCTTTTCTGGTTTCGACTGGGAAAGACTTAATTTTCTACTTAGTAACTGATACAGTGCCATGTTTTGGATTTAGTATGACAATATGATGATAACACACTGATGTTTTAGTTGCTGCTAAGCAGTGCTTGTTCTAAGTCAAGGGTTTTTCAGTTTCCCACATTCTGAGGGTGAGGAGTTGCACAAGATGTCAGGAGGGAGCATAGCCAGGACAGCTGACAGGGATATTCCATGTAGAACATCATGTATATATAAACTGAGGGCAATTGTCTGGGAGGGGGCCAGTTGCCACTGGGGTGTGGGCTGGGTGTTGGTCAGAAAGTGATGAATTTGAGTTTTTTCTCGAGTTTTATTTTTCTCTCTCTTAAACACACAACTTTTACCTCCTTCCAATTCTCCTGTCTGTACCAACAGGGCAGGGAGTGAGTGAACATCTGCATGGTACTTAGTTGCCAGCTGTGGCCAAACTGCAATGCTACCACCAAAGGTGGCTGCTCCTCATGGATGGCCTTGATCTGAGTTTGTTTCAAATGCAGACACTTTTAAAAATTATGGTCAAACTTGTGAGGATTCCTCACAAGTCCCCTCTGAGTAGTAAAGTATCTGTGTTGGTTTTGGCAGTGGTAAAGTGAATTTTCTTCACAGTCACCAGTAGGGACCTGTGTTTTGGATTTCTGCTGGTAGTATAGGGATGCTTTCATTTTTGTTCAGCACTGCCCAGAAAAAGTCAAGGCCTTTTCTGCTCCTCATACTGCCCCACAAGCAAATAGGCTGAGGGAAGGAAACTAGCTGGGAGGGGACAATTTGGAAAACTGTCCCTGGTTGACTAAAGAGACATAAGAAAGAGGGGAGAATTTGAATGATGGCATCTCAAGTCACCATTACAAGTGATGGAGCCCTGCTTTCCTAGAGGTGGTTGAACACCTGTCTGTCCATGGGAAGTGGTGAATTAATCCCTTGTGTTGCTTTGCTTCTGGGCACAACTTTTACTTTACCTATTAATCTGTCTTTATCTAAACCCACAAGTTTTCTTAATTTTACCCCATCCAGTTCTTTTCCCCATCACACCACAGGGAGGATGGTGAGTGAGTGGTTGCTCTCTGGGGTTAAACCACAACAAAAAGCTTGCTGTGTGTATTAGTCTGAATCATTTAGATGTTTCACTATGTTAATATCAGCTGGTGGCATTATTGAGCAGACTGCTCTTCTTCATTTATTTAACTCACTGAAAGAGGTGTTCCTTACAAATTTCATTCCTCTAGCTCCATTCATTATGTGCTGAAAAACAAGAGTTTGCCAGGAAAAGGAGGTTTTCTTTTTATTTTCAATATAACACTCTTCTGTTCCAAAGGCTCTGAAGTCATTTATTTAGCTAAAATATCAACAAAGGAATATTTTTCTTCTAGATGAACATAGGCCGCATTATTTTTTTAAAACAGTTGTCTGTAATTTGTATTTTGAACCTCTGAAATTTTAGTGCATTCAAAGTTAGAAGGACAAATTCACACAGCTACTAAAAAATAAGGCAGATAATGATTCTCCTGCTTGATTACGAAGGAAGATTAAAGTAGAGAATCAGCTGAGCAGGATGCTGGCATGGATGTTTAAGAGATTTTGATAAGTGTGGGGTTTTTATGCACTTTTTCTACAGTGTAATGTTATTAACCTGATACAAACACCTAGCTCTGGGTGCTTCACGAGATGTGCCTGCAACTGTTGTGCCCCTGCTTGGTTTCCCTTAAAATTTTCTCCACTCCAATCCCACCTTCCTCTTTTTTTAACCCGAACAACCTGTGGGAGTAGAAGGCTATGACAGCGTCTGGTTGATATGACCTGACTAGAACCATTCTTTTTCCAAACAAATATAGTTTTTTTCATATATGCTTTGAAATACTGTGTTTAATTTACACAGAGAAAGTCTGTAAATGCATATTGCATGAAGATCCATGCTGACACTTCTTTCACTGTGCAGTATGGGGTGGGTTTTTTTTTTTGAGGCTTTGTATAAACACAGTCTTCTGTTAAATTGTTGTACAAAAGATGATGTGAAAGCCAAACAAAGGAATGGAAAATGGATTTCTCATCAAAAAAGGTAATTTTTAATTATGTATGTGTAGAATTACCAGCTATGTTTTCAATCTCTTTGTTGGTAGAATATCAGTTTAGTACAAATAGTAAACATGAAATTGCAGCAGACACTGTGTAAAGAAAGAAGTTCTTAGCATACAAATCCACAGTGTAAAGGATACAGACATTGAGAACAGATGGTCTGCCAGCCAAAGAGAACTAAAGCAAATGAAGAAAACAACATAAACCCAACATTTTATTTTGCAGCCTCAGAGGGAAATTTAATAGTCTATTCAGAACTCAAAATAAACCTACTCCCACAGCACTGTCCTCATCTCTGGTGTCAAACTATCCCTTCTTTAAGATTTTTTTCATTTCAAAGTCAGCAAAAAGGATTTTCTGAACCTCCTTGTCTTAAGGTTAGCACAAAATAAATCTTTGTATTTTTGCTTTCCTTAAGGTCAGACAGAATCAAGGCCAAGCTCTCCTTCCTGCAGGTTAAAGTAAAAATAACTTAAGAAAAAGCCGTTTCCAGGCAATTTTCTTTTCCTAGGAAACTCCTTTGCTGTCCTCAATCAGAAAACTATATTGTTTCCATATTATTTCACCTTTTTGTAGACTTTCAGCCACTCAAAAGTCAGTATTCTCCAGTTTGGTTTCCAAATAATAATTCCTATTTAATAGCATATAGATGTGGCCTCTACTTCCTAACCATGCAGCCTAACTGAGAACTCTGGCCCTACATGGAAGGCTTAAGGTGCTTTTGTGTTTCAAAACCACATATAAAAGAATTTTATTAATCCTAAAACAGAATCACCTCAGATTGAATGAAACATTTATGTGCCTGCTGTACTATCAAAGTCTCTTTTCCTGTGTTTTTCAAGAAGGGTATTTTTCTGTTCTCTTTGATGCACATTTTTCAGTGTAGACGACTCTTTACAATACAGATTTTCAGAGATAACAAACAGTGTTTAAATAAGGTTGCACGTAATTTTGATAAAGAGGCACCTGCTGATGGCAGGTTATTTACCAAATATTTACCAATATTTGCCCAAACGAACAACGCAAAAAGACGTAACTAGTAGATCAGGCTCTTTTCCAGGTGCAGATGATATGAATTTAGGCATATAAATTACAAGATACTCCATTTAATGCACTGATTGCTGAGGAAAGCAAAACCTCAAACTCTCCTGCAAGGATAGAGATCTGGCTCAAAATTCTGGACCTGGTCTTAGCAGATGTCAGAAACTTCCACATAGATTTTTGCAGCTCAACATTGTCTTCAGGAAAGCTTTTAACCAGAGAGTGTATGGAATGCTGTGATGATTTAGGGTGCTGCCATCTTCCTTTGGTGAGCAATGAAAAATGTGAGTATTCCCTAATGTTTCCCAGACAAAATAAAGTGGTTTCATTTAACTGTCTGGTGAAGACATTGAACCAAGCTGAAATTACCTGATTTCATCTGAGGAAAGGATATTTGCCCTATTTTTACTATTGTTCTTTTATTTTTTCCCCCTCATTCTTAGTAAATAAATTAATGTTTAGTTGGGATTACCATGTAAAACACAGGTAATTTTTTAGAACATATGTGAGCTGTTCTCTTAAGTAATATCAGTCGAATCAGTCTTCCTTGTTAATTTGTGCAATACAAATTGTATTAATAACAATTGTATTAATAACAATTAATACAATTTTTTTTCTGTATCACGTGAAGGAGCTGTAAATAAAAGCTAATAAAATAATATATTTAAATATTATAAAATATTATAATATATAAAATATTATAATATATAAAATATTATAATATATAAAATATTATAAAATATATATAAAATATTATAAAATAAATAAAATATTTAAGTGAGAGTCACCATCGTAAAATTTTCTCTAATACCTGGAATGGCAATCTTTTGTTTTATTTTTTTTTTTCCCTTGACTATTTTCTCATACAGTAATGGGTTAAAAACTAGCAAATTTTTTAAAAGCTACATAAGTAATTCAAAATTTTCTTTCCCCAAACCAATTTTTCTGATTCTTTAGGCTCTGCAGGCAATCCTTAGGCTTGTTAACATTACCTAGATGAAGAATTATAACCGTGTGTCTCTCAGTTCTTTTCAAGAAATGTGCTTCACCTCTGAGCTGCTGCTCCTTTCTTGGCCTCAATGAAAAGAGACAGCTCTGACCTCCATTTGGCAGTGGATGGAGGCATTCCTGGAGTTCTGCTTAGAGACAATCTACACTCTGTCACAAAAATCAAACTAAGATTTATAAGATAATGCTGGACTGACCAAAACATTGTATCTTCATTAATGGGAAGTAGCAGAGGAACCAGTGCAGCTGCATTCTCCCAAAGAAAAGGCGGCAACGAGAAAAATGGCAAAAGTGAGGAAAGGCACAGAGGAACAAATGGAATGCAAACACTTTGTATAAGTGGGGTGCAGGGTAAAGAACAAACTTCGTTTTTAACCCAAATTCCTGAGGGTAGATCAAAGGAATTCCTGCCACCTTGATGTAAGCTTAGACTTCCTACATTTATCCATATGCTATTTTCGTGGTTCTGTTTCAAATCCTTGTTGGTCAGAGTAGGAGTGAAAAAAAAAAGCACAATAAAAGGATTTAAAACTAGGTTTTAAGCAGATCACTGAATTCTCCTCTGGTGTGCATTTCTCTGCTGACAGCATTTTTGTAATTTCAGATTTACTTTAAATCCTCTTAGGATGCTAAAGTAAATAAAGACCATTTGCCAAATTCCCCACTCAAAACTATTAATAGAAGTTGCACAGTTAATCAGTAATAGCTGGAGGATTTTCTTTTAATGCTCAAAAATTATTTTAAAATGTACTTTATTCTCTGTGTAAAGCTCTCTGAAACAGATCCAGCTGCACTGTTTTTATACTGATGAGTGCTGCTGTCCTGCTAAAATTCACTTCTAAGCTATAAGAGGAGAAATCTACTGGACATACACAAAACTCTAGTTCTTATATCTACATTGGATTCATAATAGGATTTCAGCTTCAGATTGCTTTATTTAATCTCCATTTCTTCTCCTAGACTCTTCAGTTAAACAAAAAATACTACATTCACAGAAATATCTAATAGAATTATTACAGAAGACTTTCTGGATTTTTCAATTTGGGAAGCCCCATATGATGAAAGAAGGCTATTTTAAGAGTGTGAGTGACTATTTTAAAGACTCAGCACTTGAGTCCCAACCTGGCAGCTTACAAAACCTGCATCATAGTGGTCAGCCTGGCCAAGCTTCATAGATCCTGGACAGCAAAGCACAATGGAGTGTGAGTCGTTCATGCATAATGAGTAATTCTGCAGCTTTTGTATCAAAAGACAAAGTAAAGCAGGTACACAGGCAGCCTTTATGAGTACTCTTGCATTTCTCCATAAAGTAGCATTTCTCCATATTACTGATTAGAGCTTTACTCAGGTTAAGATTCATGGACTTACTGTCCTTAAAAACGCATCTCACCTCAAAAAGACAGACTTCAGTGCTCTATGGTGCATTTCCAAACCCTAGAATTTCTTTTTTCCTAATCTCATTAACTCTTTCGATTGGGATTTAGGAGTTGGAAAGATCTGTGTGAGTTGCATCCCTGATGGTTCAATATGCTCTCATCCCTAGTTCTGTCATATCTGCAAATGTGACCAGCATTACGACAGATTGAATGACACATTTATGTGCCTGCTGTAATATCAAAGTCTTTTTTCCTGTGTTTTTCAGGAGGGGTATTTTTATTTTCTCTTTGATGCACATTTTTCAGTGTAGGTGACTCTTTACAACACAGATTTTCAGGGATAATAATTAAACAGTTCAAACAAGGTTGCACGTAATTTTGATTAAGAGGCACCTGCTGATGGTAGGTTATTTACCAAATATTTACCAATATTTGCCCAAATGAACAGTACAAAAAGACATAACTAGTAGATCAGGCTCTTTTCCAGGTGCAGATGATGTGAATTTAGGCATGTAAATTACAAGACACTCCATTTAATGCACTGATCGCTGGGGAAAGCAAACCCTCAAACTCTCCTGCAAGGATAGAGATCTGGCTCAAAATTCTGGACCTGGTCTTAGCAGACGTCAGAAACTTCCACACCTTGTAAATTCTGAGAGACAAAGATTTTGCCTTTGTCACGATATGTGTGTGCATGTTTACATGAGAGAAGAATAAAACAGTTTTTCTTGAAAGGGACCCATGGAAATCATCAGAAGATTTGCAGAGGACAAGAAGGTGGATGGGAGTGTCGGTCTGCTGGGAGGTCAAAAGGCTCTGCAGTGGGATCTGGACAGGCTGGATCGATGAGCCTAGACCAGCTGGGTGAGGTTCAACAAGGCAAGATGTCAAGTCCTGCCCTCAGGTCACAACAGCCCCAGGCAACGCCACAGGCTTGGGAGAGAGTGACTGGAAAGCTGCTTGGAGGAAAAAGGATCCGGGGTGCTGGTTGACAGCCAGCTGAACATGAGCTGGCAGTGTACCCAGGGGGCCAAGAAGGCCAATGGCATCCTGGCTTATATCAGGAATAGTGAGGCCAGCAGGACTAGGAGAAGGATTAGCCTGGAGAAAAGGAGGCTTGGGGTGACCTTTTTGCTCTCTTCAACTTCCTGAAATGAGGTTATAGAGAGCTCAGGTTGGGTCTCTTCTCCCAGGTAACAAGTGACAGGATAAGAGGAAATGGTCTGAAGTTATGCCAGGGGAGGTTTAAATTGGATATTAAGAAAAGTTTCTTCACTGAAGGTATTGGAACAGGCTGTCAAGGGAGGTGGACTCACCTTCCCTGTAAATGTTAAAAAAGTGTGTGAGTGTGGTGTTTAGGGACAGGGTTTGATGGTGGACACAGCAGTGCTGCATTAACAGTTGGACTCAATGATCTTAGAGGTCCTTTCCAACCTTAGCAATCCCATGATTCTGTGACTCTGTCTGGTCGTATCAACTGTTCATGGATGGGTCCCTTTAGGTCAGGTTGTTTAGGATCCATGCACACACAATTCCTTACACATGCAGGGCTATATATTCAAAGGTTTGGGTTCATTCCAAATGCCCGTGCAAGCTGTGCAGCCCATCATGGTCTGTAAAAATCTGCTGGATAGGCTTTAGTGCTGAGGATTTTAATGCTGAATTAGAATGTAGAGTTAAATGAAAAAAAAAACCCAACTTTTAAAAAAAGACCAAGAAGGAGGAGTTGTAAGCACTTTAAAATGTGGCAATTTCCAAGATTCATTCAAATAATGAGCAGTAGTTTAATAGTTTCTAGTGGGGACAATTCACCTGAAAGTTTTTCCTTCTCCAGTCTTTCCCAGGTGAACAGTTCTCAGGAGCTGTTCCAGCAGCAGGTCCTGTATGGCACATACCCATTACCTTCCTTGGCCAGCTTTAGTTACTTTCCCTTTGCTTTCCTTGCAGATCTCAAGCTTCTATAACACCAGTTACTGCTTTCCTGCACTTGACTCTTTAGGGACATCTTGTTCCAATTGCAGGTCAATTTTGTCTCAAACAGTCTAAGCTTGTACAGGACTCCATTTTGTGGTTATTGGTCAGCGTGTCCTTTAGAGATGTTTTTCTTGCAGCTTTCATCCCCTCGTAGCTAGTACAAGAAAAGAATTCATCATGTTTATCCCAGAGGGCCAGAGCTTATTGAGAGAACAGTTGTCGAAATTGTAGCTGGTTCATCACACAGCTGAATAGATTTACAAATGAAAGAAGAGTTATGCAGTCTTAGGCAGGGTAGCTGAAGAAGTGTAAGAGGCAGCTGCACTAAAAATGAGTTAATTACCTTATCATAGTATACATATATTTTGGAGTTAACTATACTGGAAAATTGGACACTAGGCAAAACACTGCAGAGTGTAGCGTTCCTTCCAGTTGAAGATTTGCATGTATGTCAGCAGTATGTACGTTACCAAAACTGCTTTTAAACATTCTAGTTTGGGTTGGTCTCCACTTTTGTAAAATTATGTTTGTGTCAGGAAGGAGTGTGAAAGAGTAAAAGTTCATATTGAACATGTAAGGTTCAGTCTGACTGCCTAAATCAATGTTAGCTGCTTCATCAGCATTTTTTTCCCCCCTTCAGTAGCTACCAATTACCAAAAAGCTTGATAAGCTTTTTTAGTTTATGTAAAAGGAGCATTTGTGATATGCCTCAAGTGTTTATCTGCTTAATATTGCCTTATGATTACAATTCACTATTTAGAGGAGAAGTAGTGGCTTTTATGCAATTGTCAGAGCTTGCTCAAAATAAACTGTTTCATAGTAACTTTTCTAATTGATTATCAAGATTTTTTTTTCATAAGTAATCATTTCTGAAAAAAACTACCAGCACTCAACTGAGAAGTGTTTATTCCTCTGTTTAATGACAAGCTGCCTATGTGGTACTATTCTGTAGAAAGGGTATCATAGGATTTCTGCTCTGCTTCCTCTAGACTGAGCACTTGACAAGGATTATCATACTTTTATTTCTGTTTGCAGGTAAGACCTATAATATGCTAACAAGAATCTGATTCTGCCATTATTCTGTTAACCAAGCATGTCAGACTTTCCACATTATTGATCAGCTAAGAAGAGCAATAAAGTTTTTTTATATGTCTCTATTTTAAAACTGGCTTAGCTGACATATATTGACTTGTCTTGCTTAGCAATATGATTATCTCGTTTCCTAGACAGCGCCAAGGGCACCCAAGGTCAGCAAAAAGCTCCAACCTTGCTAAGCACAAAAATATGCATGTTTTGTAACTGCACAGGGGAAAAACAAGGTTTCACAGGCAAGGATATCTTTTATATAGCAATGAAATTGCATTCACAAATGCATAATGCATTGATGATTAGCATGTGAGAGGAGCATAAGCAGGTTCAAATATCACCTTTTTCACATGAATGTGATAGTATCTGATATCTCTTTTTTTATTTCTTGTCCCCAGCACTTCCATATTTCCCTTCTGTCATACCAAGTCCCCTCCCTCTGTAGATCAAGTATTTCTGTCAGCCCGAGTGACCAACCTCAGCCCTCTACACTGTAGCACTCAAAACACACTTCCAGCTTCAGAACTTCAGTCAACGTGAGTTTTGTGATGTGGCTCCTCCTGTGCCTTCTAGTGGTAGGATTCCTGCTGGGTCTGCCACGATGCAACTTGTTTGCAGCTGTCACAATAATATCCTACAAACCATGTACACTCCAAAGTGTACAAACGCGTTAAATAAAAAAGAAAAAGGCATTTTAAACACTTTTGATATCTTACCTAAGATTATTAGCAAGTTCCAAAACTGTAACTGAATTAATGTGAGATAACCTTAGGGCAGAAGCAGACTTGATTCATTTACCTTGCTTACATATGTGCATTCCTCAAAAAAACAATTGGAATTTGCTTAAGACTAATCTTAACTTTAAAACCTAGTATAACAACAATTGGATAAATTGCTATCATATGATACTTTTAATGTCATGTAGGTATTCTCAATAGATATACATGTACATATTTTTGTAAATATATAAGCACACAATATATCTGTTATATAACAGTATATATAACATATATACTAAAATATATAATATATATTATTACATATTATACATATTATTATAACATATATAATATAACAATATATCTGTTATATGTAGCAGAAATAATATTAGTATCCTCTGATTTCCTGTGTCATCTGAGCTGTTCCTTTAGTACTGAGCTTTTTTTTTCTTTGAGATTAAATATCCCAATAGACCCTTCCAAATCAGGTGACTAATGTGCAGGAATTCTCAGATTCCAGAGTAACATATGAAGTAGACCTTAGTCAGAATTAAGTTTACATACATATTTCTATGGATTACTTGCTTTGTTAACTATTAGTTATAAATCAACTTGAATGCTGTTTTTGATGAGACTTATAATATGTATGAGTGTAATGAACTGAAAAAAGGTTGATGCTAAATAGAAGCAAGAAGTAACTTTGTAGGGATTGTACTCCATAAAAAAAATAAGCAGGGCTAACTCTTTCTTGTCAGACAAGGCTGGACTCCAAAAAAGCCAAGAGTCTCTTGGTAATGCCGTTTTCCTTCTTTCTCTTCAACTTTTCTATGTTTCTTAACTGTTTTGCCCAATGTAAACTGCAACTTTGTGAAGCAGTGGAGTTAATTTATGAACTCAAAAGTCTTTGTCATCAGTATCATTGTTGTTTTATGTCATCTTAATTTATGATTGTTACTGTCAGGTGAGTTTATGGTTCACAGCATAACACTGAAAAAGCTGAGAGTTCGAATCTCTAAAGTGTTTTTCTCAACGTAGATTCCTAGCCTATGATTAAGAATTCTTTTGAGGTGCTATTTCAATATTTTAGTAATGGTAGTTAATATAATAACAAATATCATTGGCTTGTTATATAATGAAATACCCAGGCAGAAATTGTGACCCAGATTTGGAGCATACTGTACACTCCTAACTCCCTCCCTTATTTCAGCTTCTTTTCTTGGAATTAACATCTCCCTGCACCAAGGGAGAAAAGTGAGAGAAATGTGCAGCTTAGCCAATGTTTGTAACACTCTCGAAAGAGCTCTTTTCTTTTGCCCAAGCTACATCCTGAATATCTGGAATCCAGTTGCTGCTGAAGAGAGCAGGTTGAATGTACAGGAAAAAAATCCATGGTATGTGACTGTAGCATTCTACTAGGACTGAGGAGATATAAAAACCTTTCATAGAAAGCACTGAAAGTTGTCTTCCAGTAGGTTGTACAGCAACCATCACCTGACTCTGTTTATAATTTCTATAATTAATTTTAAAAAATCAATATTTTCAGTTTCTCAACAAAAAGTACTTTTGCGGTTCAGGTCAGGATTAGATGTCCTCAAACAGAAGAGGCTTATCTTAAAGAGACACTAAACATTTCTACTGGAATTCAGGGTTATTGATATGGGGAATTGGGGTAAAAGGGTTGTAGTTAGTATGCTAAGGGTAAGGGAATCAGTGCTATTGCTTCTAAATCTATTTCTACTATACAACTACTTATAAAACTTATAAAAATTAGAAAAATTAAAAAAAACAGATGGACCTTAAGGCATCAATAACCTGTCACTTCAGAGGTAAAATGAGGAAATACTTCATTCAGATTTCTAATAGACTTCATAGAACTGCTTTTAAGTCTATAGGTTCTAACCATAGTCAGTGGGGTTTTCTGCTACTGGACAGGAATGAGTTCAGGGAATATCAGCTTTGCCCTAAGGGCTTTTGGTTTTTAAAACACACATTCCAGTAACTGAAAAGCCATATAAACTTCAGCCAGTCAGCAAGGCAAGCACTGACAGCAAGGGCAGCAACAGTGGCCACGGGAAGTTCTTGGGGTCAGGCAGTAGAATGAGCTGGGAAGGGAGTTTCTGTAGTTGGGGAACCCTGAGAAAGAGCCAAGAGACTTGCCAGAACCTGGCAGCTCTCATGAGCAGGGCTGATGCCACAAAGGTGCTGCCAGGGGCAAACATGGGAGATTTACATGGTTCCTGAGAGCTCAAGGGACCAGGATGGGCAAACAGCATGTGGCTGTTAGCAGGGCATAAGGTGGTACCACCTTCATGTGGTACCTCACATGGAAGGACACAATGGGAGCCTGTAAGATCCTAAAATATAATATCTACAGAAAGGAGCTTAGAGGGTCAAAGTAAATCTTGGAAAACAAGGGCTGAAAAACATCTCGTGATCTAAAGAAGTTGGACACTTGCCCTAAGACCTGTTGAGTTTTAGCCTGGCTCCAAGCAGAATTAAAAGAGGAGTTTTTCGAGATGATTTTTAAGACCACATATAAATCCCTGTAATCCTGCTTGAAGAAAAATTAACTATTTGGAAATTGCAGTAAAAACTTGTGTAACTCCCTAATTATCATAACTCGTCCCCTTCATTAACATGTCCAGCCCCTGAGGCCCTTGTAATGTGTTCTTGCATTCAATAAACTATTCCAGTTTTATACCCCAGACTGGAATCCTGTTAGCTTTGTTTTTTAGACCCCCACTGGAGCCCACAGCCTCCCCACTGGCTCCAGAGATAAATTGGTGGTCACTGTCCTCTCAAGAGGAGCCCAGGTATGGTGACCACTCAGCGGGGGAGCCTTGCCCTCAGCACTCTCCAGAAAGGATGTGTGTGACACAGGTGGAGCTCACAGCCATGCAGGCCTCAGGTTTCAGGCAGAGCCCAAGCCTGATGCTTAATGTTCTAAAGTTTGCAAGCAAAAGTTTGCTATTGAACCTCCTGATAATTTTATTGTTCCTCCTGTGCATTGCCCACAAGGAATCTAACTACCCTTCCCTCAAACTCACCAGGCAGGCTTGGGGCTTAAAAACTAATGAGTGATGACCTTGGGGGTCAGTAATGGAACCAACACATCTTTGTTGGTGATATGGACAGCGGGGTTGAGTGCACTCTCAGTAAGTTTGCTGATGACACGAAGCTGAGTGGTTCTGTTGGCACACTAGGGAGAAGGGATGCTGTCCTAGTTAGAACAGCTGGGACCAGTTCATCACTGCATGGGTGTAACCCAAAACTGGGTATTCTAGAGCCTTCCATGCCATTGCCCAGAAACTGTTCTCAATAGACCATTGACACCCTCTGCCCAGAGCAGCCCTGACCCCTCAGGCTGTAAACTGGGTGTTCAGAGGCCTGTGAGACAGGAGGGTGCTCCTGTCCTCACACCCAGTGTGGAACTCCCCACCCTGAGGGAGGCACTGGGCATTCCTGCCTGAACCTGAGGATATATAATCTTGGGGTCTTGGGAATTTTTTGAACCACTCGTGGGATCCAGAGGAAGACTGTGACCACCACTCTCAACCAGACTGAGACCACCACTCTCGACCAGACTGCACCAGCACTCTCATCAACAGGTTTTTCTCCTCTCCTTTTACTTTGGACTCAGGGGGCCCAACGAACCCCACTCTGTTCATGCCCCAGGGCGCTGGGTTATACATTTGGGTTTTGTGGGTTAAAACCAATTGTTTGTCTGTATAATCGTATTTATTGTATTATTTTCTTAAATTGTTATTCTGACTTATAATCTCTCTTTTGAGTTGGGTTCATTTCCCCTGCCAGTTTGTCTTTAAACCAGCACAGATGCCATCCAGAGGGACCCTGACAGGCTTGAGAGGTGGGACCATGAGAACATCATGAAGTTCAACCAGAAAAAGCGCAAGGTCCTGCACCTGGGTCGAGGCAATCCCAAGCTCAAGTACAGAGTGTGTGGAGAATGGATCGAGATTAGTTCTGGGGAGAAGGACTTAGGGTTATTTTTGGACAAAAAGCTCAACGTATCTCAGCAATTTGCACTTGAAGCCCAGGCAGCCAACCACTCTGGGCTGCATCCAAAGAGATACAACAAACATATCGAGGGAGGTGATCCTCCCCCTCCACTCTGCTCTCATGAGACCCTACCTGGAATATTGTGTCCAGCTCTAAGAGCCCCATGAGAAAGACGTGGACCTGTTGGAGTGGGTCCAGAGGAGAGCCATGAAGATGATCCCAGGCCTGGAGCACCTTTCCTATGAAGACAGGCTCAAAGAGTTGGGGTTGTTCAGCCTGTAGAAGAGAAGGCTCTGGGGAGATCTTACAGCAGCCTTCCAGTAGCTGGAGAAGACCTGCAAGAAGGCTGGAGAGAGACTTTTTACAAGGGCATGTAGTGATAGTATAAGGGGTGATGGCCTTAAGCTGAAGAAGGGTAGTTTGGATTAGTTATTAGGAAGAAATTCTGTGAGGGTAGTTAGGCCCTGGAACAGGTTGCACAGAGAGGTTGTGAGCTCCTCATCCCTACAAGTGTTGAAGACTAGGCTGGATCAGGCTCTGAATGACCTGGTCTTGTGGAAGGAGTTTGGACTTCGATAATCTTAAAGGCTCCTTCCAACCCAAGCCATTCCATGGTTCTACAATTCCATGAAAAACCAACTGCGTACACATTGCAATGGAAAGAAATCTTATGGGTGAGGAGTTTTAAACAAATCTTGACTTGTGATACAGTCAACTTTAAGAATTGGAAAAAATTGCAGTCTAGCTCTGCAATTAAATACTGGAGGTGATAACAGAGGAAGAAAATCTTGACTGAGTTTGGCAAACAGAGAGGCACCTAAATAAGGGTGCAAGTAAAGTGGTGTGGGTAAAGCTCAAGGGTAGTCAGAGAACTGACTTGAAGGTTTACCAAAACAACTGCACATGGCAGCCCAAGACTCAGCACAGTCTGGAAACCTAGAGTTTTCAGAGTTCACAAAGTAATATTTTGAAGGATGAAGGCAAACTAAGTAGAAATATTTAGGCCACTTTTTGTTTTCCCACTCTGAGAACAGTAATGAGGTTGCTGGTCATAGTTTGCTGTTGCTAAAGACTCGACTATCGAAACAATCTTGAAGAATTTTGTTAGTATTTTCAGACTACTTCTGAGTTTTATTCTTAGTACCAAAGGGAAGCTGGCAAAATATGTTAATTTTGTCAGCATATTGTTCTGCTTTCTCAGTCTGGTTGTTTTACACTTGCCTTCTAGAAGAATCTGCCTTGTATTAGGTACTTCCTTTGCCTGACATTTTTGCTGATAAAGGCAGTTGACATCCCTGTCAAACTCCACAGTGGCTTAGGCTGCAGATGTTCTCCAGGCAGTTTGTTTTTACCCAGTATGAGATTTTGCTGCAGGTAGGCTTTACAATGTCAAAAGTGCCAAGACTTGTACACTGGAAGTTTCCTCTCAAGATTTCTTCCAGTAAGAAGAGGAAGAATCTCTTCTATGATGCAACCAGAAAACTGTCTGGGTAGAAAGCATTAAAAGTAGAAAATGAGGCCTGGGAATTAAAAAGTAACTAAACCAGAAAACAAGCAAGCAAACAAAAAACCCCAAACCAAACTAAAACAAGAACAAGCTTGCTGTCACTTATCTCATAATAATGATCCTTTTCTCTGTATTTGATATAACAGACAATGGCCTGGAAGATAAACCTTTCTTGACTGCCAATTAATCAAAAATAGCTCTACTATTCTACCAGTACTCTACTGCTTCCTTATTTCTTTCTTTACTTTCTGACACAATTCTTCATCTTCAGACATCCTAAGCTCTTTCCCAGTGCTAAACTGCAGGCTTGTCTTTGTTGGACAAATACAGATCTCATCTGCACTTGCTGTTCAGATTCTTTGGTGCTCCATATGTTCTGACTTTATCTTTCAGGCAGCTGAAATGGTGCCTTTTAAAAATGTGTCTTGGTTCTGGAATGAACAGATACACATTGTCTATTCAATTGCTGTTAGCAATGCTGACCATCTATAAACATGTAAAACAATGGCTGCAATGCCCAAGAGAATGGAAATTATTGGTCTTTTAACCCTACTGTCCTATGCCTTTTTTTTTTCCCTCTGGCAGAAGGACCAGTATGAATAGGGTTGTATTTGGATAGTTGTTTACATTCCATTATTGCAGCTATAAAACATCTGCCTGACTTGAGCTTCACATAAACTTCATGCCCTCAGAATGAGATGACCTTAATATAAGAATATCAGCAAGAAAAAAACATAGAGAATATTTATTAACACCAGGTGAGTAAAAATCCACATCTTAAAATGAAATTTGGTCACATAAAGGCAACTACACTTTCTACAATATGCCCTGAAGATGGTATTTTAACTTTATCACTTACAATAGGCTATAATATCCCAAGACTTAAATGTTACCAAGAAACAAAGGATGATACTTTTTAATAATATTTTTAGTAATGAAATATTCTACTGCGTTTGATGGACTAAACCAGCAGACAATGTATACACATTATTTTAAGATATCTTACAACTGACTTGGAAATATGCCTAAGGGTTACTTGTAATTTGATTGAAGGATGCTTTTCAGAAGGTCTCCACAGTTCATCAAAGAGGTGTAAGAGGCCAGTAAGATTACAGTAACAGAAAATACTTGTAAATGGGATTCCTTCTGTTGGGTTTATTTTCCACAGTGTGTGTAATCTTCACAATCACAAATTGTGTGTCAGAATGAACGTCAGGATTAACTACATCACATTGATTTTACTGCTGCTTAGAGTAGCATCTGCTGTGGTTATGAGCAAATCTTTAAACCACTGTAAATGTGAATAGTGATGACAAAAATGTAATCCCAATCCCGTTGCTGAGCAGGCAGCTGACCAGAGTAGATTTCCCACCCCCTCTTGCCTACCTGGAAAGAAATCAGGGAATTTCAGTTCAGAAAATGAAGGATCATATTCAAGTAATGGACATGAAAGAGATTTTAAAGAAAAAAAAAAAAGAGATATGCCATTACTCTTAACCTCATCTGGGTGTTTACCTGCTGTTCAGGCTACTCTGTAGATGATTTGTAGTGACAACTGGTACTGTATGTCCAGGTGATAATAATGTTCTTGTGGGAGAAGTAGATGGGAAGACAGCAGTTCGGGTTTTTTAATTCTCTTGGTAATTGACAAGGATCATTTTAATGTGTATGTGTTATACAAAACTAATGCTTATTGACTTAGCATAGTAAGAGGGACTCAAAAGTACCTTTTAATAAATGTATTTGTTTACATAGGTTTTTGACACTTTGACAAATGGCAGTGAGAAGTAGCAAACCCTTTCTCTTCATACTCACCATTTTTATTTTAAAGAGCCAAAATGAATATTAAAATATTTTTCTCCACCAAAATATTTGTTTTTTGCACATACAGTGATACAAGCTCAGAAGGGAGTCTGACTGAACCCCACCAACCTGTTTGTTGGGAAGGGACACATTCATATTGCATTAATTCTCTACTGACAAGGTAGTTAACTCTTCATGGGACACACAGCACAGAGGGAATGTCTACAACTCATTTTTGTGTGCTAAAAGGAAATGTGTTCTCAGACAGTTTTGATGAGCAGGGATTTTAGGGTATTCTAGTGCCTCAATT
Source organism: Neopelma chrysocephalum (assembly GCF_003984885.1). Classification (NCBI taxonomy): domain Eukaryota; kingdom Metazoa; phylum Chordata; class Aves; order Passeriformes; family Pipridae; genus Neopelma; species Neopelma chrysocephalum. The sequence continues at coordinate 1,112,895 of NW_020925659.1, read as the reverse complement.
ACTGAGTTACAGAAAGTTCCTAGAAGTTCAAATTCTTTATTTTTGAAGACATTCCTAGTGAGTAGAGGCATTCATATGGAAGGGCTCTGCTCCACGTAATTAATTCCTGTTCAGAGACACAAAGCCTGCAGGATACAGCTTACCCAGGGAACGTGACTCAGCATTAAAAAGCTACGAATTTGTCTTGTGATTGCTCCTCAATGAGATGCAGATGGCAAATGGAAATCAAGTCAGCTAATAAGATATTTTTTTGGTTCAGGTTTTCTTTTTTTTTTTGGTATCTGTTTTCCTATTAACTGGTGTCATAACTCATATAATGAAGCTCACTATTTCTTCTTTTAACAACCTTGTATTGGGTATAAATAGAGATTTCAGGGCTATCTGTCAAAAACTTAACTCTCCAGAGAATAAAAGGTGTAAAAAAAAACAACTCAGCAATGGGTTACTCTTCAAGCACCTTGTGTCCCCCATAATGTAGAAAACTTGTTGGGTTTGGAAAGGTTTCTTTTGTAACTGCAACAGCATTAGCAGCAACATTCTATTTTGAAAACCATATCAATTCATGTGAAAGTACTAGAAAAGATTCAAAAAACGAGGAAGTTATAAATCTGACCCTCAGGATTCATCTTAATGACTATAGATTAATAAAGTTTTCCTCTGTGTTATGTTAGACTTGGCAAGCATTTACATTTAACAGGCCTGCAGTCTTGTAAATACAATAGGAATGGTTTGTCCAGTATGCACTGTCCTGGTCTTCTTGTGCCTCAAACAAGATTATATTTTTTCCTGTCAAATAATCACACTTTAATAATGGTCTTTTCAGTTTCAACTTCTATGATTAATTCAAACACTAATTTATCTACATGCCCTTACACACTTACATATTTACATATACACACAAAAAAATTTCCTTGAATACTGTGGATGATGTTATTATTTAAATTTCTTCAACTATTCTTCTCCTCATAGTGATAATGTTACTCAACATCTTTTCTTATTTTATTTTTAATATGTACTTCATAAAGAAAATCTAGCAGTTCAAAGGAATATTGATGTACTTTAGCTAATATTGCTGTGGGGATATGTCCAGATAGTTGCTTTCATTGTAAGTTTATAAATGAATTAATACTGATGAAGATAGGAAGAGGGATATGTTTAGGAGATATGAGTAGTTTCAGTGAGGATTTGAAAATGTGGCTGCCATTATGCTGCAGTAAAAATTTTAGGAAGTAAGTTAAAGCATTCAATAAAAAATGCTTTCTTAAATTTGGTCGTGCTGAACCCAAGTAAAGAACATGATAAGCTCACAGGTGTGTTTGAACAGAAACCAATATTTTATAGATTTTTCCCAGTATCTCTCAGTCATTTGTTCTATTGCAGTCCTCAAAAAAGCCAAATTACTTTTCGTCTAGCTTGTCTTTGTGAGATGGATAGACACAACTTCTTAAGGTACCTCTCAGTTTAGCATAAGGGTCTCCAAGAGAGCTTTTGGCAGAATTATCTAGGTACTTCTTTCTGGCTACTGACCTGGGCTAGTGTTTTTTGTTGATGGGTTTTTTTCCTCATGAGTAACGGTCTCAAATAATGAATGGAGCTCCCTGATGACAAGATTTTTACTTTAGTTAGCCCACAGTTTGTATTCAGGAAGCTGTATGTTACGTAATTTTCCAAATATCTATATTTGGACACATATGCATGGAAAGATACCTTCAGTCTTCTCAGCACGCCCTGAATGGGTGTAATTCATTGTATGTATTTAAATTTAGAATAGTTTTTAAATCAAGTGGATCAGAAGCTGGTGATGGTCCTTGCTTCCATAATGCTGATACCACCAGCTGTTAAGAGATATGAGGAGACTCCAGAGCAAACTCATTGCAGCCTTCCAGTACTTAGAGGGCGCTTAAAAAAAGTAAGGAGAGTGACTTTTTACGCAGGCAGATAGTGACAGAGCAAGGGTTAATGGCTCCAAAATAAGACAGCAGAGGTTTATATTAGATGCTAGGAAGAAATCCTTTTCTTAGAGGGAGGTGAGGCACTGGAACAGATCACCCAGAGAAGTTTTGGATGTGCCATCCCTGGAAGTGTTCAAGGACAGGATGGGTGAGACTTTGAGCAACCTGGTCTGGTGGAAGGTGTCTCTGCCTATGGCAGGGGGGTTGGAATGAGATGATCTTTGAGGTCACTTCCAACCCAAACCATTCTGTGATTCTGTAATTCCAGGATTGACATTTTAAATAAGGGGTCAGTAGACTGCTGCAGAACTTCAAATAGGGGCAGAAGTAAACACTTTTTATGCATCCCTGCATCCATTATTTCCTAAGTGATCCAATGCAGCTACAGGGAACTCACCTGATGGCAGTGTCAAGTTAGGACTGCAGAGAGACCAAGCTACAAAGGGGAATGCAGATGAACACAAAACTGGAATTCCTGATGCTGAATTAGTAAAACCCTACAATAACTTCAGTAATACTTAATATTTATCATCAGATTGTACTGGTTTATTCCTTTGAATCACTACAGCATTTGCTACCATGCTCCCTCCTGCTTCAGCTTTTAAGTAGAAAATTTCTTCTTATTCCCTTTCCCCACTCCCCTATAAAATATTTTGAACTATTATGCAGATTTACTATCTGAGAGGCTTGAAATATAAAACTGAAACTGCTAAACTAAATGACATTAGAACTGTTATATAATTTCATTATAGAAACACATTTTGTGTATATATATATATTCATATATATATACACACAATACAAACAGTGTATTAGATAATCATGGCAAACACATGGCACAGATGCTAAAGATGCTGCTGTTATAACTGACACTAGAATACTGGATGATGGATTTTCACTGTCTTCTTTGCTCCGAAATATTCCCTGAATTATTTTTCTAGTTTACACTGCGTTTGGAAACACAAAAATAAAGATGTAGTGAGAAACTGAATGATGGTATCTCTTTGCTTATGTGTCTTATAACATGGATGGGAGACCTCCTGCCCTTTTCAGCTTGATTTCTATCCCTCTCTTACTGCCATATTTTAAATCAATAAAGTTGAATTCATCTTTGTGCTTTACATCTGATTGATTTTCCTTGTTCTTCATTCAGGTGGTGTGACTGCACCGTGTGCCTGGACAATGTCCCAGGGGAGATTTCCAGTGATTCTGTGTGTATCTCTCTCTCTCTCCACTAAACAGCCCTGATGCTGAATCCAGGACTGGTGACCTCTCTCTTTCTCCCTCTCCCCCTGCCCACACTCCTTCTTTTTCTCTTTAAGTTGTTAAGTAACACAAGACCTACCTTGATTTCTCTCACCCCCCCTTACCTTAGGTAGATATAACTGTGAAAGAGTCAAAGTTTGCAGAATATTTGTTCCATATTGATATTAAAGTTGGTGTTTGTGTACAGACCTTCAGTATTATCCCACTTTAATCCACATCAAGGGGATTTGATAATCTCAGTCACTTTCTCCTTCTTTTTGGTGGGATGTGACTCCCTTAAGTTATAAAATCATCATAATCTGACCTGGTTTATCTTTTACAGGCTGTGTTTATTTTACCTGTAACTTTATAGGTCATCCCCTACGTACAACTTTTCATCTCTACAATAGTTCTCTGTGCTAATATGGAAGGTAAATATACTTTTTGTCTGTATATTTGTCTCCTAAAATAATAGAAAATTATTTTGAACAGGGGACTTATGCACCCATTAACTTTGTGTCTGGTTTCTAATTGGTTCAACCCTTCTAGTGCTGCGATGTACACCTTAGACATTTTTAAAAATATTTTATTGTTAAAAAAAAAAATAGGAGGAGCGAGTGTCTGAAAGAATCTTCTAGGGTGAAAATTAATATGAATCTGCAGATACAGGTATCTATAATTTTAAAAGCTATATAAAAATTATAAAAAACTATATAAAATTCCCTTATGGGCTAAGGTCACACAGTGATAATGTGTTAGTTTGTCAGCTCTGGAAATGGCCTGCTTTCCAACCTGATTTATTATGACTCATCTGTGAAATAAATAAGGTCTCTAAGTAGTTTCTGGCTAGCTCACCAAGTTGCAAAACCCAACACCCTTTTCAGATAATCTAAGACATGTTCAGGAACAGAATGGATGGGATTGTTGCAAGTTTGATGCAAGGTTATTGCAATGAAAGAGTAAGAAGTCCTGTGTTAAATAAGATATGCTTTGCTGTACTGGTGTAAATCCAAACCAAATCCATCTAGGTCTGAAGTTAAAGAGAGCAAAGTTCAAACTGTGACTTAGTTTACTCTTCTACCAGTATAAATGTGGCAGGAATCTTGTAATACTGTCGGATTAATTAAAATCAAAAGTACAAAAGCTATTCAAGGTATTAAATATGATGTACAAATAAGTCTCTTCTATCTCCAATATTAGGATTTGTTGAAGAGTAAGACTAATTCAGGGGTATTAAAATTCATTTTCAATCATCAAAAAAAAAGTGCTTGAAGTTTTTCCATCGCTTCTATTAGTCTCTCTAAAGCAGAAACTATTGTAGCTCTCTTGTTTTAATTAGTTGTGGTTTGGTTTTATCTTTTGGTTTTTTTCTGGTTTTTTGGGGGGTTTTTAAAAGCAGATTTCAATAACATTTGTATTTCAATAACATTGTACTTAAATTTTCTATCTTTTTAGGATTGCAGCATAGGATTAGGCACTTTAAAGTCATACTAAATTCATTAATAGGTTCAGCAGAAAAATATTTTTCCTCCTTCAAAAATAAAAAGGTTTCACTGCAATATTTTCAGAACTGAACACATTGATTTTATAGTTAGGAATCTGCTTAGTTGGGGAGTACTGGATCGATTCCATTGATCCTAAAGAGTTTCATGCTGGCCCTGAAATGTTCTTGCTTTTTAAATGAAGATTTTTTTTTTCCTCTAAAAGCACCAAGAAACAATCTTTGTTAATTTTATACGAGTTTTCTACCACTTTTTTTGAGAATGGATTAATTCGAGTTTTCCCCCCAAAAGTTATTCTTGAACAAGTATATCATCTGTCAGAAAGTTTCACACAGTTTCATCTTGTGATTTTACTGCTTTGAAATCAGAGCAGTCCTATTAGGGATTAATATCCAGATTATTACAATTAAAGCAAACAAAATACAAGTAAGGGTTAATCTCCTGAAGTTGAACAGAACTTCATCCATCTGTGCTGTTCTACTGCACCTTTCACCCATCTGTGCTATTGCATCCTGTTTTAGCTGACTGTTTCCCATATTTGTGGTATTTGTAATTTTTTTCCATCAACAGATTCTGTTCAGAGCTTTCCAGTCTGAACACACTTGAAACTTGATGAGAATCAAAACCGAGTGCTAAATTTTGTGTCTCAGATCCTTAATTTATCATTAGTGTTGTTTACTTGGACTTCATTATCTTTTACTCTTGAAAGGACTTGGACTATCCCCAAAAATAAAAAACAGTAGAATAATCTGCTTGTGCCTCTTGAGTCCCCTTGGTCTCTGTTGGCTGGTTCTGGTTGCTGTGGCTTTGCATTTATAGGACAAAGTGCTTACAAGAATAGCAGCGTTATAAAACTTAATGAGGCAAAAATATCATAGAGGTCTGATCACCACATAAAGTCCCACCTTTTGGGATTATTTTGATGACTGAAATAATTACCTTGGGTTTTTATTGTAACTAGGCTTCAGAAAAAAAAAAAAAGTCACTTTTTCCCATTAATACAGGCTTTGGTAAAGTAGGTCAATGAAATGTTTTAAATAATTCAGAAATGCTTAGAGATTTTCACTATATAAAACTCATTTGAAATGAAGGTAGACTTAAAGTAACCAATGCATTCTTTAATATTTGTGATACTTCTTCTTAACTAAGAAGGAAGAAATAATTTTAGAAGTGGTATTTTCAGTACTTTGAACTGCTGTAACCATTAAAAACGCCGAGAATCTTAAAAATACAAGGTGTGCTTTTCAGAAGAGACTCATCTTTCTGAGTCTTTGTGTGGTGCCTATGAAAGTACAATATTATCTTAGTGAAATCACAGGCAAGAGTGAAAATTTGCAACCCACAACAACCCACTGTGTTGCTGCAGTACCTTGGGTCCTCTTCAGCATCTCTGCCATGCCTGTGGAATGAGCTGAAAAAAATGAGAATTCAAGGCAGCTGTGTTTGAATTTGGGGACCTGGACTGCATAGCTGCAATCCAAGAAATGTCCCTGTGGTTCTGTGGGTAACAAGCATCTTGTTAAGCTGTATTGCTGACACTTAATGATGGCTAAAAAAAACAACAACTCAGTGTAACAAAAACAAACAAGCAACACAGGAAAGGTTCACCTCTGACTTCTTCAGTCCTGAGTGATCAATAGAGAGCAGATGATTTGTCAGGAACAGATTGTGAAGCTCAGCTCAGCACAAAGTTCAAGCCAGAGAAAGTACAAATGATTTTTCTTTCTGATAAAGGCCTGATCCCTTCAGGTCATCAGTGAGGTTTCTCAGTATCTGAGTTTTCAGTTTAACAGTCTATACTCATTCTGTCTGACAGAATGACATGTAGAAAACATTGTTTTCTGCAGGGAAAGTTTGCCTTGGTAAATGTAATTATGTTTAGAAGTTTTCAAATACGCTATAGAACTAGTCATAGTGTAATTAAATAAGTTAAATTCTAAGGATTTAAAAACTAGAATGTTTGACAGCAAAGTTAAAAATACTGTTAAATCTTGTCTGAAAGTGTAATTTCTTTTGTATTTCACAGTTTTTCATCGAAGAATGAGTCAGAAAGATTTTAACATTAAGTAGTACTGCCAAAGAAAACATAAGGTTAAACTTATTATTAAATTTTCATGAATAAGTGACTTTGAGTATTCCAGTTCAAATCTCTTGTGATTCAGTGGAATTAAAAGTCTTGGTAAAATAAAATTTTATCCATTCACAGTTATTCAACAGGGGAGTCTGATAGCATTGCCTGTCACAGCAGATCATTGCAGTTATTTGCTAAAGAGAAACTCTTTATTGGTTATCTGTTGTATGTTTTGGTGAAATTTCAGTCCAGGAAGAACGAAAGCAAGGCTAAAAATATAAATAGGTATTGCATGATTAAAAACAATAAGCTGTTCTTCATTTTTTCCTGAATGTTAGTTCTTCCATAGTTCTAGGCAGGAAGAAATAAATTTGTGTAAAAATCATATTCCCTTTCTCCCTCATATCCGTGTGAAAATGTACCCAGCTGGGCTAAATTTTATGCCTCAGAAACACAGACGTTCATAGGTATTAAATAAGGACCTCTTAGAATTGTAGGGTTTGGATTCCCCATATAGCTGTTTCCTGTTAAGCATATTTATCTAAGGCAGAAGGATAATTCCAGGACAGTTATAACCCTCCATGACTGTCATGGGCAGAACTGGTTAGCTTGTGTCACAGTGAGAAAAAACACACTGAGGATTAACACATTCTCTTTTAACCCTTTGCAGCTTTGGAAAATATTTTTTGTTATTCCCACATCCCAGGAAGTAGATATCTTCCACTTTTTTTCACCTTATTATAATTCTAACTCAGCCTGTTTCATGTTCTTGCTCCTCTAATTTCTTGGTCTGCATCCTCTGTCTGCCTTTTTTTTTCTTTCTTTCTTTTTTTTTTTTCCTTCCCCATGCTAAGTGACTACTCACTGTGAAGAAAGAATAAACTCTCAGAGATATCTGTTCTATGTGTCGATGAGTTTTGTAAACCTATTAACTACCACAGTGTCTTTTAGCTTTCTTGAAACTAAAAGCTGGTTTTTTTCACCTTTTTGTGCTATCAATGAGACCGATAAGTGATGTTTTAACTGTTTCTTCTGCTTGAGAGGACAAATGGGCATCTTGTGAGCTGTTATCCCCCAAGCCATGGCCTGGCTACTCTGATGTTTAGTTTTGACTTATAATTTGGTAGTTGTGACTTCACAGAGGACACTGGGCAATACAAAAAACTTCTTTTTCACCTCCTTTTGTCTTTAACAGAAGTGAAGTCTCCCACAGGATTCCTGTCTCTCATTCTAGCAAAGGAAATGAGAATGAGAGACATGCCAAGTGTACAAAATTTTTTCTTGCTGGCAGTGGAGATTTAGGGAGTATCCATATCCGCTTGGAGTTCAGATTTGTAGGTGATTAGGACAAACTAATCACCTAGTTCAGCCAAACCCTATGCACACTGCTAAATAGAGAGCAAAATATGTTCTGCTCACGAGATTAACCAAGTAATATCAAGACTCCTCATACTGTGGAATACACTAGACCTAAACTAGACTTAATCTTACATTAGAGGGTATGACTTTCTAATTTATGCAGCAAAATTATATGGGAATGTAAATTGCTTCCAAAATAATTCAGTAGCCTTTGGCTCATTGAAATAATTTTGAAAATTTTAAATTTTTTGGAAAATTTAAATAAGACTATGATACTGCATGTTATTACCCTGCATAACAGCAGACAGAAAGCATAAGGACAACCTCTCCATGCAACTTCCTGGCTGACAATATAACAAGAAAAAAAACGAGATGAAGCAAGCAGAGTTTGAGATTAGTTGGATGACACCATTCTGTATGAATGGCTGCACCAAGCTGATGTTTCTCTTCCCACAGGCAAGTTAGAAAAGTGTAAAAATAGACCACATACAGTTGGGAAGTTGTTGCTGTAGATGAAAGAAAAACAATTACTAGTTTTACAAGGTAATTATACTTTTGCATCTTGTTGCAAAAAAAAAATTAATTAGGTCACTGTGCAAATGGCCCCGGAATTACATCATATATTACACTCAGCTAAAATTAACGTAGTGGTTTAGAGATTTATTGAATGTTGCAGTAGCAGAAATTTGAATCTGAGCCAGATTTAATGCTTTATGGCAGGATTTTGGGATAAAAATAATTTTTATTTTATTTACCAGTGACCTTTACAACTCATGCTTTATTTAGAAATCTCTTGTATTGAATCTGTTTATTTTAAGACTGTAGTTAGAGCTTTCTTGCAATTAAAGTGAGGCTAAAATAGCATTGCACGAGTATTATTTTTCAAAAAATTATGATGAGTAAATTTGCTACTGTATGTTGGTGAAAACATTTCAACAAACAGTCTTAATACTTAATTAGTTAATACTTAATATGATTTTAAAATGTTCAAATATTTTTGGAAATATTAAATCAAAACTAGAGATAACTTTTTTCTCTGTCACAATTTGTTATTTTATGGTAGTGAAAAGAATATTTCAGTAAACCGTCTTAATACATATGTGATTTTAAAATGTTCAAATTTTTTCGAAATATTAAATCAAAACTACAGATAATTTTCTTCTCTGTCACAATTTTTTTTTTCAGTTTTTATCTTATTTATTTCTCAATCCATCCTACTATACATACTTAGAGTAAATATTTGCAAACGTTGAATGTCACTGATATTACCAGATTTAACCAGACATTGACATTAATTCTGACTTTAAAAAAGTCTTTAAAAAAAATCTTTAGGAAAAAAGCGAAGTATAAGTTGTGCTGATTAATAGTGTGAGATAAAGGAAAAAGAATGGAAAGTTCAAGAAAAGAAATTAAAATGCATGCTGCAATTAAGTAAATCAGCAGTCTTAATCTGATCTTTAAGTAGATTATGGTGGCGTGAGGAAACTACCCCAGTGACAAAGTTCTCTCACCAGCCAAGCACACAAATTGAATATTGGGTAGATGTTATTGCTATTTTCTCTCACCATTTTTAAAAATCTCAGTTAAACCCATAGTGCTTTACTCCAAAATCCATTTAGGCCAGCCTTCCTTTTAGGAAAGGAAGCCCCCAGGCCTCCTATGAATAAAATAAGCATCTGAAAACCTGCTAATGCATCACTGCCCCCACACATGCTCTTAACATACAGCTTTATTAAGTGGAAAGAATATGATTTTGGGGTTATGAAATATTGGCTTGATTTATGTAACAAGCTAGCGCAAGAGTTGACTGTAGAATAATTCATTGTAATTAACAGCTGGGGGCATTCTCACCAAAAAAAGGGATAGAGACATGTATAACAATGCCAGCTGTCATTGAAACACACCACCTGAAGTGGGAAATTCAATCAAGTATTTTTTTTTCTCAAAAGGAGGGCAATTTAAACCATGAATATGCAATTACATTTGTCTGCTTAGTACTTATATTTTCTCTTACAGCACTTCTAAATACCAATATTTGTTCATGTTATGTCAATTTGCTGTGTTTTCATTAGTTACAGTGGTAGGCTGCACAAATAAACAGGAATTCCAGCTGACTTTATTTCAAAAGGATAGACAACTAAAATAAGGCAATAAGGCAAAATGCAGCAGTTTCCAAGATTCAGCTGCTTATATTTGGACAAGAGGGTACATTTTGCCTTCAAATATAAGCAAGAAATGCCTTCCTTTTTGTTTTGTAAAAAAGGATTTTACTGTGAGGTTTGCTTTTATTCATTTTGTCTACTTTAAATTATGATATCTATAAATATTTTATCAGTACCTGATGGAAGAACAGGAAATGCCAATAAAATATATCCATTGGGGAAATGTGTCTAATAGCAGATTGAATGGCAATTCCACCTTCTGTGTGATGTGGCAGTTGGAGTAATCCCTTCTGGAAAAGAAGCTTAACCTACAAATCTGATAAGACTGCAACAAATATCTCGTGGGAGCAGAGGGGGGCTGGTGGATGGTGGGAAAAGAATCTGCAACTCCACGTTGAAGTGTCAGCGGCCAAAAACATCTTCCAAAGAAAACGATATTGGAAGTACGGCTGCTGTGCAAGGTTGAGTTGGGGGAAGTGTCAGTTCCATTTTGCTCACTGAATCCAAAAAATCAGCCCAAAAGACTGCTCAGAGATATTTTTTATCTTTAAGCAGCAAGGTGTTTGTTTATTCAACGTTGGGAGCAAGCCAGCTCGCGCTGGACAAACTTGCTCAACTGGAAAGTGCAAAAGCAAGCTATTTTATACACTTTAGATACATGGTTACATCATTTATTGTACATATTAATAAGCAGGCTGGTCTCTGGGCAGAGTCTTTCCAGACATGCCCAGTCTTCTGCTGTGGGGGTCTTCTCCTCAAGCCTTCATCCCTCTGCTGGTCACCATGGACGTCTTCCTCAATTTGACCTCTTCAGTGAGGTGACCTGAATTCTTCAAGCTTGCAAAATCCTGGCTCTGGGCCTTCTAGATCTTATTCAAACATCTAGTTTACCTAATTTATTCCTGTATGTGTACTACTCCTATTCTTTCTGTACTAAGGCCTTTGGTGCAGTGAGCAGAACAGAACATGATATTAACTAGTGTTCCTAAAATGTTCTTCCAGCAAAACAGGTATTGGGTTTCTAAGCAGGCCAAGATATCTCAGTTAACTCTTTTAGGCCTGGCTCCTGTTTCAGGGAAGTGTCGGTTCCGTTTTGTTTACGGACCTTGAAACTTGACCCTCTTTGAGACTCTGTTCTAAGTGAGTGGAAGTCTGCTTAGAGTCGGGGAATCATGGCATTAAAAATGTGTTTCAACAGAATGTGACTGCATAGTTGCTCACTAAACTCTACTAATAAGGCCTCGTCCCCTGTGCATTATGTAGGTGCAGTGGTGACTGCATGTCCTAGTTAGAACAGCTGGGATCAGTTCATCACTGTGTGGGTGTAACCCAAAACTGGGTATTCTAGAGCCTTCCATGCCACTTCCCAGAAACTGTTCTCAATAGACCATTTACACCCTCTGCCCAGAGCAGCCCTGACCCCTCAGGCTGTAAACTGGGTGTTCAGAGGCCTGTGAGACAGGAGGGTGCTCCTGTCCTCACACCCAGTGTGGAACTCCCCACCCTGAGGGAGGGACTGGGCATTCCTGCCTGAACTGGAGGATAGATAATCTTGGAGTCTTGGGACTTTTTTGAACCACTCGTGGGATCCGGAGAAGGACTGTGACCATCACTCTCAACCAGACTGAGACCACCACTCTTGCCCAGACTGCACCAGCACTCTCACCAACAGATTTTTCCCTCTCCTTTTACTTTGGACTCAGGGGGCCCATTGAACCCCACTCTGTTCATGCCCCAGGGTGCTGGGTTATCCATTTGGGTTTTGTGGGTTAAAACCAATTGTTTGTCTGTATAATCGTATTTATTGTATTATTTTCTTAAATTGTTATTCTGATTTATAATCTGTCTTTTGAGTTGGGTTCATTTCCCCTGCCGGTTTACCTTTAAACCAGCACACTGCAGTTTACAGCCATCACATCCGGTGATTTATTTCAGCTCACACTGATTTTGAGAGATACTCAAGCTTCTTGTTCACATATGTTTGACTTGGAGTACCTAATGATTTTTAATAAGCTTCTTAAAAAAAAAAAAACAAACAAAAAAACCCAAAAAAACCCTGGGAAGGCTGAAAGGTGATTACCTTTCTTCTTCAGAAAATACGTTATTTGAAGTCTCATCCAGCCGCGACTTCTGGCAACAGCCTTGTGGGGAATGTGATGAACATGTTGATCACACACTAGTTATGGTCATTAGATGTTCTAAGCCACGCTGTCCTGGAAAAGTCAAAATATCAAAAATATCATGGGTGTCATGATAATCTCTCAGGCAACATCGAAATATTCTGCATCTCACGTCTGAGTGAGAGTCACAGACACGTGTTAATTTTCCCCACTCAAGGAGGTAGAAGTACAAATAGTGGCACTGAAGACTCTGGGGTGGCACTGTAGTGTTATACTTGGTGAAATAAGAGTTGTATTTTATTTTTCTGATCTGTACGGGTCTAACATGCATTTCATGTCTGACACAGCATGACTATTATGCTTGCAGGCAATCACAAGTTAGGTCTTATGTACTTATGTTGCTTAAATCAATTGCAGATCCAACAGCTACAATTATTGCTACTTTAAAAAAAAAAGTCACTAAAGTAATTAAAGAGCATTACAATGTTTATAAGAGGACGAAGGAGGCTTTCTCCTCTTTGTAAAACCAGTTCCACCATGGACATCTTGGCTTGACTATTAAACACTTCTTAATTTTTATGATTTCTGTCCACATTAAATTAATATATATTATACAACACTGTATACATTATAGCATAATGACTGACTTAATCCAGGAAGTTTTAATTTGTAAAAATTAAGTTAAAATAAAAAGTCTTGGATCTCTGAACATCAACCTCCTGTTTCTCTAAAAAAATATATATACTCAGATAACACCACACTAACACAGAGAGATAAGCAAGAAGGTTGGTAATATGAAATATACCTGTAGCTTCTAAAAAGGACGCAAAAATTGAGAGGGAGAAGCAGATCTAAGGAAATAATTCCACACTTCACCAAACTAAATACATTTTTCACCTAAAGACAGAGTTAATTAATAGAAGGAATAGAGGTCATTATGCACAGCTAATTAGAAGGTAGTGTAATTGGACAGCTGCAAAGCACTCTCTGGTTTGAAAATATTGTTAATATTTACCTTACACGCATTCAACTAGAGTGTCATATAGGTTGAAGGCTAGAGGATAGGACAGAAAGATCTCTGTGATCCATGGAAGGGAACATCGTTTCCGGATTTTGCAAATGGACTCAGCATATGTATCTCTCTTCTAAGGCCAGCTCTAAAAATGGGGTGAGATCTGCTTCACATAATCCAAATTTGAAGGAGATAACTCAAATGCTTTTCCGTGGAGTCTTAACCATGTTTCAGTCACACTTTTACTTCCTATTTGAGAACTCTCATAAAACCTGGGCCAATACAGATCTTGTGCCTCCTCACTGGAAACAAATGGGAATATAATAGACACCTAGAATTAATTATTTTATATTTATTTGGCATTTCCTTTATTTTCTTATAGCAGCCGAGGATACCAGGGTTCTTTTGGGACTTCCTTTGGTGTTTTTCTTGGCTCAGTATATTCTCACATTCCTCAGTGGAGGCAATACAACCCTTGAACACTGTCCTCCCTGATTCCGTTGTCTTTCTCTTTGGAGTGTTGTCACATAAGAAGAAATGGCTTAAACAGAAATGTAAGAAATATGGGTTTATGGGTTTACTTTATGCTGTAAGAAAAGTATTATTGCCTTAGGAATTAGAATATGAAATATTTTAATATTAAAACCTTTAATAAGGGCATATTTTTACTTTCTGAACTGAATTGTGAAACTTTATGAATTACAATATTATATACTTCAATATTAAAAGCTTTAATATTGCCCTTTAATAAGGGCATGTTTTTATGGTCTGCATTGTGAATCTCATATACAGAAGAGACAAAATTGATCCAAAGAAGAACCAATAAAGTTATTGTTAATATTTCATTAAGTATTGCATAATTCTTTTTATTTTTTTTTCTGAGATTCCAGTTGTAGGAATTTGTTCATAATACTAACTAAAAAGAGTAATTTGTCAGAAATTCCTTTATTTGTACAAATAGTGATGGTGTACCTGCTGAATTTAGGGGCAGAGGATATATATATATATGGGATTTTGTTTCTTAATAGCTTCAAAAGACAGCTTTTGATGAAATAAGTGTTTTGAACTATTAAGAAAGATGCTGTCCTAGTAATCTAATCCAAATATTGCCTGCTGGATTGTTTGTTTTTTTTCTTTGCTGATTCATCAGCAATTCTGACAGTTTAGTTTTTATTGCCATGAAAGATAACTTTTTTTAAATTTCTAAAATTTTTTAAGTTTTCTGTGATCTAACTTGGTTAAGGTTTATCCATTTATGTTGATCATATTAGAATGACACATGTCCAATAGACATTACTCATCTTCTACTGGGAGTAGATAGCTGTCTGAAATTATTTGCCCTGTTTGGGTACTTAATGGTAGCTGAAAGTAACTAGGTTCCAAAAAAGCAATTGGAAAGCTGTTAAACTAATTAAGCAGCTAAATGGCTCTATAACAAACAGATCTGGAAAGTTCCATTAGTCACAATAGGGAAATGGTCATTAATGTGATGGGAAGTACCTAAAGAAGGGTTTGCCTGGAGGCAGACTGTCATCAGGGCAAGTCTATTATATTTTAGCTGCTGCCAAGGAGGAGGAACAAAAGCAGGCCCAAGTTTCCCTTATTTCCTCTCTGCATGGAATGATTAAGTACACAAATTTATCAGTTTATTTCTGTGTACATGATTTCCCAGTTCAGATAATCTTTAGGAGTATGTTTCACTTGTAATCTGAATAATCAGAAAATATTCTGTATTGGAACATGCAGCTAAATAAATGAATGAAGGGTCCTTTCCATTTTCGTGATTGTTAGCTGTCTATAAAAATGTAGTTGCTTGATTTACATATTAATATAAAGACATAGATGGATGCTGTCCTCGACTTCGTTGTGATAGTCAGACCTTGGGATAGGCACACCAGCATATTATGGAAATAAATGAATTAATGTCTTTAAGTCGCTTTTAAAATCTGAATATAAAAATAGGAGCAATTCCCTCCCACTGTTTCTTAGATTTGTCTATAATATATCTGGAGACTCCATTAAGGACTAAATACTCTTTAAAAAAACCCCATAAATAAATATGTTAAATTGTAGTCCTAAAGACCAGCAATACAAAGTTATCAGTCACCTCTTAACAGTTAACAATTTTTGAACATATTTTAAAAGTTCTTTGCACCGACATTCTGCAGTAAATTTAGTCATTATGTTATTATCATAAATTTGGCAAGATCAATAGATCTTTCAACTACAATTGGTGTGCCTAGAAATTTTTCCACTGGCAGTAAAGCACAGTTTGATAAGTAGCTTCTGTAATTTTCATTCAGGTGGCAGATGAATCAGGTGGAATATTTTGCAAATTGTCCTTTCTTAAGTCAGTGGCATTTTTTGCCTTAGCAAAGCAAGTTTAATCTGATCTGACTGGGCAGATGTGTCCACCATGGCAGATTCTCTAGCAGTCAATGGAGCTTCACACAATTTTATAGTAATTGCTGTATAAAGTGTGTGTTGCAGAGGCTTCTCTTTTTCTGGAATGTTAAAACAAGTGAATAAAAAAAAATGCCACAATATGACTGATAAAGAGGCAGAATATCTTGCTCTCCTTTCTTTTATCAGGAACTATTTTTTGCTAATTTAAAATTATAAATCTTTTCTTCATGGAAATACTCCTTTTTGGGATGCTTTTTAACTTCTGTGCTAAAAGTGAGCACAGTGAATATGTAAATCAAAAACAAAAGCATATTTCATGTTTTCTGTTAATTTATTCTGTTTCCAAAATTATTGACTGGTGTTAAATATTTGCAAAAATTTGACTGGACAAAGTGCAAACATTAAAGTATTCTCCATTTCTTGAGGGGGCGGGGGAGGATTGAAGAGGAGGGAAGCAGAGACTACCTCAGGCAAGTTTATAATTTGTAAATATAAGACTTTGGTTTTGAAAATAGACCTAATAAATGCACCAGTGATTAGAGTTTTTCCTCCCCATGTTTGCAAAAATATATAATTAAAAAAAAAGAAAATATGTCATCAATGCTATTAATTAATAAATATATTTTTAAAGCCTTGCAGACCATGGTACAAACATACAAGTTAAACCTTATATTATGTGCAAGATATATGAGGCTATGTAAAAAATTAAAATTACTTTAAACATGTCCTTAATAAAGGTGCTTAATTTAAAACATGACAAATCACATAAATAGTTTTGAAACACTTTTTGCAGCTACAGTAATATAATTTGAAATAATTTCCTATACCTTTCATTGTTCTTTCAAAGAGAATGTTTTCTTCATAAATATTATTAGTTTTCACCAGAATTCCAAGAATGGAAAACCAGCAACAAATATACCTAGCTTTTACCCCTGTCTTCATTGTTATGAGAAATCCTAAAAAGTTTTGTATGGTGGAGAAGATATGTGATAAATTTGTGTTGGTAGTCAAATCTCCTTACGGGAAATTAAGTTTAGACTGCAAATTAATTTGCTAAGTGTCACTGATGAGTGTCTCTCACACAACCACAGAGATATGAGGTTGATTGCCACATTTCTTTCAACATCCTATTGCCTTCATTTAGAGAGACTTAAGAGTCCCAGACACATGCAAAGGTGCCACCAGGTAATGGCAGCATCTTTTCAGGAGAAAAATATCATTTGAGTATCCTGTTTGACATGTTAGCTTTTGGATCCAAAACAGAGCCCTGAAATATATTGACATTGGCTTTATAAATCTGCTTTCAAAGGGCTAGAACAACTCTGAGGGCTCCATTACAGAATACTTCATTTAAGCCCTGTGCTTAACCTGCTTTGAGAACCCACTAGAAACAATACATTTTGCTAACACTAACAGTGGGAAGAGATTACAAGACAGGAAATCAGTCAAGTCTTGGTATCTCTACACATGACATCAGTGCCTTCTGTGAGTCAGGTTGATGAATGCCAAAACAATACAGACTTAGAAATTTATTTTATTTTCCCTTGATGGGTAAACAGAAGCCAGACCCTATTAACACTGAAGCAGGGGAGGAAAGAAATCCAACAGGTCTTTTTTCTTAAATTAAGGAGAACCCTCTGGTTGCTCTGAGTCATTCACTTCCCTTGGGTGTTACTGGTAACTTAAACAGCCTGAGTCTCCCTGCCCACAGCAGGGGGATTGGAAGGAGATGATCTTTAAGGTCCCTTCCAACCCAAACCACTCTATGATTCTATTATTCCCATTCCTAAACTGAAAGCCTTAAAAATATGTGGACTCAGAATCAGGCCCTCTTGGAATAATTCCAACCGTCTACAACAGTTTATTTTATCAAACGCATCCATCAATTCCTCCAAGTCCTTAAGCACACACATGCCTTGTTAAAAGAGAGTGTAGAGTCAAATTCTTTATGTGTTTTATGCTTAGCTAAAAATTCTGTGCAGTGAGCCTTGCTCTTTCTAGAACCTGATAATCCCTTTAACAATCAGTCCTTTCTAGTGCCATCACCCTTGTTTTCCTCATAACAGTAACACAACCTGAACCTTACTATGGATATTGATGTTCTCTGAATAACCATTCACTGAAAATTTACCTTTGAATCCTGACAACCCTATAGTGTGTATGAATATATGCATATATATTTGCCATGTGTGTATATTTATATACATCTCTACACTTACACAATACGTACATTATATGCACGTACACACACACACCAGAGTGAACACAACAAGAATACATCATTCTCTATTATTCAGCACCTGTGGAAGTGCATCTCAATTATTGTCTGGCTCCCCAGTAGAAGAAAAACCTTGACAAAACAAAGGAACTGTAATATAACAGCATCATAAATATTTGAGGGATGGAGCAGGAGGGTAAGATGAGGGTGCTTGGTATGGTCCTAGAATGATATGAACCTAGAGAAGAGTGAGCTGATGGCAACATTTCTGTCATCTTAATTTTCTAATAAGTTGTTAAGAGGAAGAGGGGCCTACCTCTCCTCAGAGGTGCCCTTCACAAGGATGGAAACAAGAGGCACAATATAGAATATTCCCCTTAAGCAAGAACAATAAATCTCACCATAAGGGTATTATGTTGAGTTGCCCTGATAAAGGCTGTGGAGGTTCTCCAAACTTGAAGAGAAACTTCTTCTAAGTCTGAAGGTGGTCCTGTTTCAAGCATAAGTGTTGGTCAGTGTGATCTGCAAGAGCTCTTTCCCATCTAGGTTATACTGTGATTCAAAAATTTGAAGTGTGTAATAAAATGTTAAAATGCAACACCGAAGAGTAGTCATGATGTTAGGTAACTGAAATTGCTTTAAATAAGAGTGGTTGTCTCACAAGGTATGAAATTACTTGTTTGAAATAAGATGAAGACAATCATTTAACCAATGTGCTTTTATTCCTTTACCCAGTGCAATATATTTTTCTGTTCATAGAAATAATAAGTCTATATCCCAGTTCTGAAACCCAGTCTGTAGGTTTGCCCTACAGAGAGATTTTATTTTCTTGTGTTATATACCTCATCTAATGCGTTATACTGACTCAGACTTATTAAGAAACTCCTGTCTGACAGGTCAATACAATAGTAACCTAGACCTTTTTGTGAAGTAAAATCTGTAACTATAGAAGTGGCTAAAGTAAATGCAAATAGCCAAAAAAGTAACCTTGGTCCTTGCAAAAAGTTTAAGCAACTCAGGGGTCACAGTCCAACCAAATCACTGAGACTCTAAGAAAACCATATTAGAGAAACTTGAACCATAATGAGATGACCACTAATAATCGTGAGGGATTTCATATAAGACCTCTCCAGTGTGCTAAATAAGACAATATAAAAAACTTGATTAAAAACTCGAAGGAGTCATACACTGACAAGTCTTTCTGATCATCTTTTAAAAGCTGAAGTGACCATACATATGTAAAACAATTTAAATAATAAATCTGAGTGGGGGTAAAAGGAAATTTGTCTGTGAATTTTAACTTCTGAGACTGCTGTACAGATTTGCTTAAGGCACTTTGTAAAGTGTGTTTCTTGAAGTTTTTGAGCTCCAACAGAACCCTTACAGTTCAACAGTGTGTTTTAAATGGTTTAGAACACCTAGGAAAGTGTGCTTTGTGGCATATGATAATGATTACATACTATCTCCTGGAAAGGCATCTTAAAGAGAGGGTATTTTTTGTCAAAGTGTATTTTATGCTTACAGGATTTACCCTGGAACTGAAAGCATTGTCAAAGCAAATATATTTAATGTGTTTTATGTCAGGTTCCTCCTACCCCTTTTGTATTTTGACTTCTTTGTCCACTTTTGTAAAAAGTGCTTATTTTTTGAAAGATTTCTAGAAGAGGAGTCCCATTTTCACAGATCTTATATTTTATTCTGATTAATGTGCCTTGTAAGTTATATGGCCCAAAGAGTTTCACTACAACTCATCATGGCTAGGCTTCGCGAAGTGACTAAAAAGATTTTGTCCAGCACTGCTCAGCTTCTACTGACAAAAATGTTGTCCCTATTTACTCTCAGAATTTACAACTGGAATTATTTAAAATTAAGTCTAATTTTAAGCACGGCCAGTTGCTATATTAAAAAGTAACTAGCTATGTCTTAAAATGAGAAGAAAGAAGAAAAGCATTCCAATTTTCATAAATATTTCAATGAACCTTTTCTTGAACAGTCCCCTTGATCCCCCCAAAGTGCTTTTCACATTACAAAAATGTGAAAAAAAAGGTCACATTTCAGTTGTTCTAAGGAAAAGATGACCTCTTTTGCTTTTAAGTATTGTGTAGGGAAGTATGCTAGGAGACCATTTTTCCAGAAAATGTCTTAAAGCTGCCTTTCATTAAACATTTCTGTTTGAAAATGATTTTAAATTGCATCAAATATTTTGTGCCAATCATTGTGGCTGGAGTCCAAGTTCATTTCAGTCTCTTTCTCTTTACATTATATGTACCTTAAAAACAGAGAGAATCGTGTCTGGTTTCTCCTCAATTTCCTCAAAAATCAAATTCTAAGAGTTTTTTGGTTTTTTGGTTTTTTTTTAACTTTTCCTCCATTTTTTTCTGACAAATTGTGCATCCTTTTCAAGGAAATAACGAATAAATGAGCTTGCATCAGTTTCTTTGCAGCACAGGTCACGTTTTTCTAAACCTATAGATCAATCCTGCAGGTTTAAAAGTGTGTTATAAGCCACATTTTCTCCTTGTGGAATTAGCAACTTAGTAAAACCACCATTCCTGCTCAGAATAAAATTAGTACAATATCTTGACGGTAAGAAAAGTTAATCCTGTCAAATTGAGCTTCATGAATAATTCACAAGGTACAATTTCATGTTTATCCCATTATTAAAGATAGAAAGTCTCTGTATGCCATCCATGCTTTTTAATAACAATTTCCTAGTACTTGTAGAAAAAATACCACGCTGTTACCTCTGCAACGTGTTTTTGATTGTTCCCATTTGAATTTTGATACTGGATCTAAAAACTATTGTAGACATTCCTGTTATAAATTATTTTCTTCTAGAATGTCTCAGCAGAGTGTTTATTAAAATGTAGGAAAAAATATTACAAACCCAAAAGAAATAATAACATTTTTTTATAACCTCATTGCCTGTGAATCTTTTAGAAAGCAGCACAATATTAAATCAGGTGACTTACGGGAGTTTTGGAATATTCAAAACTCACAGGTTTAAGTTGGTAGAAATTACATTAGAAATGTCAAGGCAAAATGTTGCACATAATAAGCAACGTTGTGTCTTCAACATATTCAAAACAGAACAAGAACAACTCAGTCCTACCGGGTATTAGTTTTCTCAGGCTCAAATGTAAAATATGCCCTAATAATTAAGTGTAAAACACCTAGAATATTGTCAGATGTTTGGAAGACACTGTTCTAAGTCACAGCAACCTATTCAGAAGGGGGTTTTTATGGCAGTTTTCTCTCAGATAGTAAAATATAATGAAAATGGTGATCTTTGGTTTCCTATTTGTGTTTTGACCATCTATCAACCTTAATGTCCTAAGTTACCTGAAATAATTGAGTAAAATAACAGCTTCAATTGCTCATTAAAACCTTAAGTAAGATATTTTTCCATATCAAAACACAGTGATTTTAAAACAGACTTTAAAAACAGCTTTTACGTGTCCTGTGTCCAGGTATACACATTGAAATAGAGATTCAAGTTTAGTTATAATTCAGAGAGTTCAGGACTTTAAGTTTTCACTATTTACCTAACTTCTACCTGTTTTATCCAAATCTGAACCTTAACAATTGTTTAAGTTTGTGAAATTTAAATTTTTTCTTTCATAGATATGTCAGCATAGAGTTAAAAGACTAGTGTTTTTTTCCCATTTTCCTCACTCATTTTCATTCCTGTTGTTTCTGATTTCACATTTCCAGAGAATAGAATAACCTCCGGGTTTATAACCAAAATAATAGTTTTGTGTATAAATTAATGTGAAGAGGAATTTTGGTAGATATCCAGCATCACAGTTTAATAGGTTAAAAGAGTGACTGGATTTGCTTAAATTAAATCATAGCATCTCAAAACAGTTTGGAAGGGAGCTCAAGCATCATCTAGTTCCAACCCCACTGCCGTGGACAGAGTCACCTTCCACTAGAACATGTTCTTCAAAGCTTCATTCAACCTGATCTTGAACTCTTCCAGTGTTGGGAGATCACAACTTCTCTGGACAACCTGTTCCAGTGCTTAACCACAGCTGTGGTAAACAATGTTTTTGTTATGTCCAATTTAAACCAACTCATTCTCAGTTTAAAACTCCTCCCCTTGTCTTGCCATCACATGCCCTAGTAAAAAGTTTTTCTCCATCTTTCTTGTAAGCCCTCTTTATGCATTGAAAATTCACAACAATGTCCCACTGGAGTTTTCTCCAGGCTGAACAACCCAAATTCTTAGTGTGACTGGATCCTGTGGGTTAGGGGTCCTTTCAGGGTTGGTCCCATATCAGAAATGTTTTTCTCCATCACCATTGTTTTGGTTGTGTTTCATTTTCGCATTACTACTTAGGAATAAAGTACCTGAAAACATCTTTCAGTAGTGCAGTTTCCTCCTTTAAGTATTGTTATCAGTGTAAAAGTTCTTGCAACAGGAAACTGAGCCCAGACTACAAGCACATTAACTCCACAACGTTAGCAAGTGCATAGGAGTCCTAGGAATTTTAAGTATCTCTTTGAATTTTGTAACTTAACTTTCCTATTAAGGAATAGAAAGGTAAAATTCTGATTTATAAAAAAAGTTCAAGTCTGCTATGTCAACACGAGCTTGCAGACATTTTCAGGGTGGTTTTTTCCCTCTTTTATATGAGTATTCTTTCACACTTGATTTTATTGAAAAGCTGGCAAATTTTAACCTCTAGGTTTCTCCAGTAGTTCAACGGGTATTTTCCCAACAGCATGCTTCCTTTTCATCTCTCACTATGCAAAATTGATTTTTTTTTCCTTGGGTTTTTTATTCTTTATAGGTGTGACTGCTGCCAGCACGGGCTGTTCCTCTGGTTCAGCTGCAGTTTGAGTGGCCATGGTGCCTGTTGATCTGTTTTGCTCCTCCTCCCCCTGAGGATGCTGCCCTAGTGACAAGCAGTGTCTGGTAAATATTAGCCAGGGTCCAGCACACTGCAGTAAGCTCCTCCTCTCTGGAGTTACCAGAGAATTCCCTTGCAAATATTGTCACTTTAACGGGGTCTTGTAGTTGGTCAGCAGGGAATCTTCAAACCATTAGAACAGAGAATTTCCCCCCAAACTGGCTATTTTCTCCCACATTCCATACCACTCATGACTACCTTCCCTTGGGGTAGATCTCTGAACATCTCTTTTGTAACTGAGGAGACCTGTCATGCTTTCCTTAACATGTACTGGGAATCCAAAATTCTCAAAAGCTCTTGTAGCAGGTGTCCCAGTTAGAACAGCTGGGACCAGTTCATCACTGTATGGGTGTAACCCAAAACTGGGTATTCTAGAGCCTTCCATGCCATTGCCCAGAAACTGTTCTCAATAGACCATTTACACCCTCTGCCCAGAGCAGCCCTGACCCCTCAGGCTGTAAACTGGGTGTTCAGAGGCCTGAGAGACAGGAGGGTGCTCCTGTCCTCACACCCAGTGTGGAACTCCCCGCCCTGAGGGAGGGACTGGGCATTCCTGCCTGAACCTGAGGATAGATAATCTTGGGGTCTTGGGACTTTTTTAACCACTCGTGGGATCCAGAGGACTGAGACCACCACTCTCAACCAGACTGAGACCACCACTCTTGCCCAGACTGCACCACCACTCTCACCAACAGGTTTTTTCCCTCTCCTTTTACTTTGGACTCAGGTGGCCCAATGAACCCCACTCTGTTCATGCCCCAGGGTGCTGGGTTATCCATTTGGGTTTTGTGGGTTAAAACCAACTCTTTGTCTGTATAATCATACTTACTGTATTATTTTCTTAAATTGTTATTCTGATTTATAATCTCTCTCTTTTGAGTTGGGTTCATTTCCCCTGCTGGTTTACCTTTAAACCAGCACAACAGGCCTGGAGGAAAAAAAGGGGAAGAAAGCCTCAGAAACTCTATGATCAATGTAATTCAATTAATAGGTAAAGTAACTGTCAAACCATGCATGATTGAAATACTGGTATTAATCCAGCATGAGAAGGCACTGCTTTTTGTGTTGTTACAAACAAAATCAAGAGTATTTAAAATATCCATCTTCAAAAAGATTTTGGTCACATTATTCTCATTAACTTTGTAACTCTTAGGGTTGACAAGTGGATTGAGCACTTCACTGGCAGATAGTAATATGTTCAATATTGGTGCCCATGTTTGGTAAGTAGGTCTGTTAAGGTCTGCATTTCATGGATTCTGAGACATTTTTGCATGGTTCATATCACGCTGTATATTTTAAATCCAAAACTGTGGATTGTGCCTTAGATATTATTGTAGGCTATGTCTATGTACTGTTATTTTTCTTTGACACATTTTTTTGAGGGGACAGGTTGAAAAAGCATTGCATTTTCCTTTAAGAAAACTAGTTATGAAGACATAGAAAGTGTTGTGAGTAGGAAATCATGCTTTCTTTACATTCTAACTCCTATCAGTTTGGCACTGCATAGAAAGAAAAAAGAAATTACTTCCTTTTTTTGCTGATTCAGCATGCACTCAACAATGCTGACACAGCTCCAAAATGAACTCCTAAATGTGGGATAACTTTCTCTCTTAACAAAGAGAGTTTCAGTTGAAAAGGAATGTTTTCCCATAACTCTTCATTCAAAGAAGTCTAACTTATGAAATAGGTTCACATGCAATGCTGTCTGACAAGATTCTCCTTGTAGTTCCAGCTCAGGAAAGATGCAGTGCAGAAAGCATCAATAATTTGTTCTTTAACCATAGGCCATCACCTAAGATAAAAGTCTTGGCATTTGGGAAAGATATATAAGTGGATCAAAATCCTCAGATGGATCACCAGTCCCAGTAATGTCAATTTGACAGTTATTCATCTGTTGGTTGCAGCCAGTTTCTGAATAAAAGGTCCTCCTAAGCTTGACCTGTATGTCCCTTTCCCCTTAACAATACAAAGGCACAATTTCTTTTACACTGCACTTTCTAATTTCCTATTTATAAGCTTAGGTTATATAGAAAAGGCAGTCTATGATAAATTGTTCAATCCTTTGTTCTTCTCTCAGATGACCTTTAATCAGTTCTTGAGGTGTTTTTTTCTGTGAGTTAGATTTCCTGTACAAAGAGGGTCTTTTAAAGTCTCTTTTATGGGATACTGTTGTCAGGGGCTGCACTATCACTTTTGGCCCTGTATTGGTTTGTCTTCTCAGTAAAAAAGGGTCTTAAACCCCTTTCAAATCTTTTATATCTTAAATATGTGATAGAGGGGAGAACTTGTAGAATTAAAAGTGACAAAACTTATTCAACGTAAATGTGGAGCATGAAACAAAATTTGTCAGAAATTAAAGTATGAATATATGCTTCTATTGCCAAAAGCCAAGACTCAGTACATAGCTCTCCAACATTAGAATTAAGCAATAATTTATGTAGACTTTTCAGCAAAAAATCTGAACATTTTCATTAGCCATGGACAGAATCTTTAATGCTGACTATGCTGCCAATGCTTGTGAAACCAAATAAAATTCTGCCTCATGTAACTCTGTCCATTTTGCCTTAAATGAAACACCAGAAACTAATGAATTTAAGTTTTGTATCCTTCTGTATTGACACTGTGGCCTGCTCACCCTGCTTGAGACAATACTTCAGGGTTTTATTTTTGGTTTTGGCAAGATCACCAAACATTTCCCCCTCATTAGTTTCCCGTCCCAGATTAAAAAATTGATGGTGACCAATAAAGTTACAGAATGTTCCTCAGAGCATGGTAATAAAACAACACAGCACTTTCTCCCAAATTGCTTTAAAAACACTAAAGCCTGGAATTTGGCTGTTGCTGAACACTCACACTTCATTGGTACAAAGGTTGAAAAAGTAGCTGACTCATCATAGCCTTATTTTAGTTTAATACTTGAACAGTTTTGCTGGGCCAGAATCATTTTGGCACTGAGATAAGACCAAGAAAAATCCAGATGTGTAACCACATTTGCCAGTTAAAAATTATCTTCTTTGAGCAAACTCTCTATTTGACTCTTTCTCTGTGCTCAGGATGGAGAGTTAATTTAGGAAGTCAGAATCATGGAGTCACAGAACCCTCCCTGCAACAAACAGGGACATCTTCAACTACATCAGGCTGCTCAGAGCCCTGTCTGACCTGACCATGAGTGGGACATCTCTGTAGGAATCTCATACAATCACCTGAGCCTCACCAGAGACACACTAGCTATGGAAAAGTTGTAGGAAAAGGAGTTACATTTGTCAGTAGTGGAAAATGAACCTGTGTTATCTTGTTGTTCCATATTATCAAAACGTGGCATACATAAATGAGTGTTAAAACAGGAGCAAAGGAGATAGCAAATGGAAAACACATGTGGAATGGAATAATAGATTAATAGAATCACAGAACCCTAGAATCAGGATATTACAGTTTGGAAGGAACCTTTAAAGGTCATGTAGTAAGCAACAGGATGCAATGAGCAGCAATACCTTCAGCCAGGTCAGACAGCTCAGAGACCCATCCAACCTGATCTTGATCAAATGTTTCTACAGATGAGACATCTACCACTGCTCTGGGAAACCTGCTTTGGTGTTTCCCCACTGTCACCATAACCTGGTTATTCCTTGTAACCAGTCTAGCCCTACCTTCTTTTACTTTAAAACCATTGCCTCTTGTCCTATCACAGCAGGCTCTACTAAAAATCTGTTCCTGTCTTACTTATAAGCCCCCTTGAAGTACTGAAAGGTCACAATAAAGTCTCCCAGAGCCTCCTGCAGGCTAAACAATCCCAGCTCTCTCAGTTGACTCATGTCCATGGATCCCTGAGTCCTTCTCCAGTTCTTCCTCCACAGGGCTTTCAATTCCTTCACCCTCCAAATTGTGTTGTACCGGGATTGCTCCACTCCAAGAACGGGGTCACTTCTTGAGCTTGTCCAGATCCCTCTGGATGGCATCCCAGTGCTCAGAGGTACAACGAAGGACTTGAACACCAAAACTCTCCCCTGTGATTACTGTAATTCGGAATCTAACAACACATCTTAAAG
Source organism: Neopelma chrysocephalum (assembly GCF_003984885.1). Lineage (NCBI taxonomy): Eukaryota > Metazoa > Chordata > Aves > Passeriformes > Pipridae > Neopelma > Neopelma chrysocephalum. Next base: position 1,085,886 of record NW_020925659.1, on the reverse strand, counting down.
ATAGAACGACATCTGGTAGAAGAGAAGTGAGACAAAGAGAGGACAAAAAATTAATTTACTGGGTCTAATACCCTCATCAGAGACCATGCTTATCAATACCTGGTAAGATTTAAATGAAATTAATTACTCTTATTACAGTTAAGGTATGATTGGGATTAGCAGCTTCTCAATCCTCTATAGCTGTCCAGTCAGATGGAACATTAGTTTAATACAATCCAATTGAATAACATGCAACAAATGAAAAGTCAAAACTGTAAACTCAGATAATTCTTTACACAAATATTGAGAATAATTTTTTACATAAAAAGGTAATGAAGCAGATGAACTGTAGATAAAACACTGAATTTTGGGGATCTACAGATTAAATGCAGGAGGTATGGAGGATACCAATCATAAATTTGTGTGATAAAGCACAAAGAAGATTTCTTTAAGTTAAATAATGACATTGCTAAAAGAAGAAGAGACTAATTTAATGGGTAATTTAATGCTGGGATTATAAAATAAAATAGTCATATTCTAGACAGATGTTGTGGAAAACATGAATTGTGAAGCAGCTTTGAAGGAATCAGAATGAATCAAGTGTTGCAAGTATTCCCACTGAATTGTGAAATTTGAACCTCAGCTTTTGTAAAGTAACCTTGTTGATTGAATACTCTTAAAAAAAATCAAAATTAATAATTTAGGAAAACTCAATTTTGAAAAAAAAAAAAATCTATTCTAGTGCAAGAATGATGATCACAGCATGTGGAATTCTGGTTTTGATTTTCAAGGTAACATAGAAACAGCATAAGTCCTGACCAAATACTAAGTTTTTTTCATGTGTGAGTGTTTCTTCCTCCCTACTTTTTCCTGACCATTTTAGTCTTTCTGTGTTCACAGGATTTCCAAAATACTCCAATAATTTGAGAGGTCTCTCTGTGACTGTGCTAAGAGAAGAGAATCATATGCAAAGTTTCCTATTTTTTGCTGAATTGTGTACAAGTGAGAGTTATTGAACCATAGGCAAATTGCTAATCCTCTATGACCCTCCATTTATCCACATGTAAAATAAGCCTAATAAAAAGTCCACAAGTAGCAAGCATGGAATTTAAGCTATATAGTTTATAGCTGTAGAAGAGTAAAACTGGCAAAATTAATTGAACTGCAGTGAAACTATTCCTGCTGGCAGCAGTGAAATCTTTCGGTCACATAAGTTTTATACTGTTACCAGTCATGCAAATGCTCCAACTGGAGTAAATATGATGTCCCCATCTTTTTTCCCAGTGAAGGGCAGTAGCACAGACAGTAAGTATATTTTTGCTGCTCTTGGTAGTCATACAGCACTTAAGCAAAGGGAGAGTAAAATTTCCAAATTCTGGTGAAAATGTTCTTTTAGAAGGCTGCTGGATTACCGTTGAAACAGAGGTTGCAATTTTAATTTCAGCCTGGTGAAAAGGTACCTGTGTGAATTTTTTCTTTAAACAACCAGTTCTGACTGTATTTCTCCATTCCTGCAATCAGAAATCTCATTGGAATTTTAAGCTTATTAATGGCAAAGAGGAAATCCACAATCCTGGTGTTTAAAAGCATTGCTAAACAGTAAAGCTAATAACAAGGTGAGCAAGGAAACAACCCACAACCTTCTTATCAGTCAGTTTAATTCTGCTTACTTCTCATAAACTAACAATTTCTAGGAACTTAGTTTTGCTAGTTGAGAGCCCCCCTGAGAGCAACTACTAAACCCATTTATATGAGAAAAATTTTGAAATATTTAAGTTTTAAAGCAATTAAAAATCTTATTTAATAATACTGTACTGAGATAACAGATAAAAAAAGGTAACAAAGAGAACTAACTCATGGAACTGCATCTGCGAGGAAATAACAGTGTCTAACTCTTAGGGTTCTTGCATATTTCTGATATATTAGTTTACATTCTGCAAATTCTAAACTATTGTTATACACTTCCATAGATGTATTAATCTTTTACTTTCATCTTTCATCTGCAATGTAAACCTCAAAATCAATTTGTCAAATTACGGTGGCGTCAGGAAAAGAAAAGAATTCCCAGAGCAGAAAGCAGGAAATTTATAGCGTTAGAAGAATTCTCAGGCTAGAAAGAGTATGAAGGAAATTCCTACAAAGAGAAATTGGAAGGAGGCAGAAGGCTGGAAGATGTTAGATATTTAAGGCTTTTCTAGTTATATCCAGTTATTTTTAATTATATCCAATTAAACTTAACAAAAAATTATTATAATTGTGATAACTGCTTCTATCAAATATAAAATTTTGTAAAAGATGTTTTAAAAAACTCCTGTCTACTGGGGAAAAGGACTGTATTTCACACTGAAATGTCCTAGTGAAATAATGCTGACAAAATAGGGAGGGGGATGGACTTTGGAACCTGTGTTTAACATTGTTCTACTTTGTACGACTTAATGTTTTTAGGTGACTCTAAATCTTACTAAGTTTTAAGTAATTCTAACAAAATTTCTGCATAATTCTAAAGGCCTAACTTTGCTTCTTTAGCCCAGTGCTCAAAGCAATCACATTTGACACAGGAAATTCTCCATTCACATCCATTACTGTAGCTGAGCATGATCATGGCCTTCTTCACCTCTTTCTGACCCTGCTTAGTTACACATTTGTGACGAGGTCAACTCACATGTACCTGAAGAAATTACACCCTTCTTGTCCTCTGCAAAAGGCCCTGTGATCTTGGCCCTTTTGACAAGAATTGGGCTTGAAAAAACAAATCACTAATGCTTGAAAGATGAGTAACAGCTTTACTGAGATTACTTTTGGAAATCCCTTATATTCAGACAGGTTATATTTTGTCCTCCCTGTTGCTTCCTACTGTCTCTGTCCATGCACCAGGATAAATCTCTGAAAGCTGTGACATCCACCTCCTTGAAAATGGCCTTATTTTTCATTTTAATGATTTTCTTTAGATTTGGTTAGATGAGATGTATGAAGAATTTTATACAACTGAGCCCAGGAAAGGGAACTTTTTATCATTAAGGTCTTCAGTGGCCTCCTGTATACATACAAAAGACAAAACTTTAGATCTGTTAGTCAAAAGAAGGACAATGCCCTTGAATTTTCCAAGGAGATAGCAGATAGTCTTTCATCCAGGAACTGGTTTTCCTTCAGTAAGTCTGAGCGAAGGTATTAGGAAGTTTCTTTGTCCCTTTTGGGGTCAAAAAAGTATCAGTAAGACCTTTGTAGATGGTAATGCCATGGACATTTGACAGAAAGTAATTAATTTACACACACTTGGTCTACTATTGTCAGAGTATCAGCTGAAGTTTCTCTGAGCTCTTCTGAAAATCAGCTGATGCAGGTGATGCAAATCTGAGAGTGAGTCTACATAAGTCTGATATTACACACAGAAAATATTTTTCCTTGTTCAGGTAAGAGAAAATAAATGCAGAAAAACAAAATCATACAGAAAGCAAAGGAGATTAAAAGAATACACTTATTAAAGGCAATAAGGTTTTGCTGCTGTGTTTTAAAAGGGCTAAATTGGCATAAATCCACTGATATGCAGAAGAAAAAGAACAGCATAGAAATGACAGGATGATTATGTTACAACAAGGGTCATCATGCAGTTGCAGCAGAGCTGAGGGTCTGGTAGGTGGTTAAATCAGCTTAGTACTTATTCTTACGTGATTCCCTGCAGGCTTGTTTGGATGGCAGCAGTATGAACTCCTCTTGAATGTTCCAACCTAATAAATCATTGGAGTGCCTCTGACTTGCCTTGACACGTTCTTCCTTTGCTTCAAGCATTTCAGGGTATTTTTTTGGAATTCTACAGGAAGCAGGTTACACTGACAAATTAGATACATAAAGCTAACATTTGCGTCATCATATTGATTCACCTTGGGTTTTTTTGATTTAAGGGATGACCAGATTTTCTATTTTCACGCCAGGCTCTGATTTTTATTATGTTGCCATTGTGAAGTACACCGTTTGGATGGAAATGTGTAATCACTGAATTGTTCCTTTGAAATTCTGGAGTGACTCTGAAGAAACTCTTGTCTAAAGCTCTGCTTACTAACCTTCAACCAATAATTGCCAGTTTGTTTCTATCAATTATTTTTTATATTCCCTGGATCGCACGAAATGTACTTTTGAATCTGTTTCAAGTGCATCATCTGATCTACTTTCAAATTCTAGTCAAGTGTAGAACAAGAGGGGAGAGAGTAATAGTTTTTCCCTGCTGACATGCCTTTGCTTTGTTTTACTTCGTGGAAAGTTGTTCTTAGCCCCTTCAGAAGAAATTTGGTATTATCTGAAATTGGATGTTAAACATAACAGCACAGTTTTCTTTTTTCTTTGTTTTTTTTTCCAGGAATCAACTTTTTTAGTAGATAGAGTCTGCTTTCATTTCCAATATGAGTAGGAAAGAGAATCTGTAGAATGATTAAAGGTGATTTGCACATCTTTTAACAAATAAAGCACACGGTGTTTTCAGCTGCAACACATCAACATGAATTAAGTATTCTGGAGATATACATTTGACAAGAAGGTATTATTTGTGTTTGGAGCATGTCCTTTGAATGCAAAATGAATCTCTCTATGCAAGAAAGCTCCAGCTCTTCTAAAAGACACATTTAAGCTTGTTAGTTTTTTTCTGTATTTATTGAGAGGATATTCTTTATTCTCTCTTATATCTAGTAATAATTACTTTCAGCAATTAGGCCTTCATTTGTACTATACTGATTGCCCTCATACTGAATTCTGATCCCTGCAGAGAGTGACTTTTTTCACTAACTTACTTCCTGGTGTTATAAGAAAAGGGATAATAATTCTGGGTGAAAAAAAAATTGTGTCATTTATTGGTATTGCTGTGGTAGCTGAAGAAGAGAACTTGGTCCTTGACATACCAAAAAGACACTGCCAAGAGAATCTTCCCATTTAAATTGTAACATGCAATAAGTAAACAGACAGATCTCTAGAGACTCAGGTTCGAGCAGGCAGTCTGGATTTCTCGTGGCAATCAGATTTTTAGCCATTAAATGTTATTGGAGTGACACAAGCAGTCGTGAGAGAACAACTTTCTGCTGGATTGAAAACATTATGTAGATCCCCTGGGTATTCGAGCCTGACCTAGCGAGGGACCTCTTTGGAGTGTGATTTGCTGTGCTTTTTACAGGAGCTGCCTTTCCTCTTTTGAAGCAGGGAAGGCTAAAAGGTAGGAGGCTGGGTTTTCTTGCGTGTGGGTCTAAATAAACCTGAGGATAAACAACAGAAGGAAAAAAACCGGCAAAATAATAGTGAAAATATCAATGTCCTGCCATTGTCTGTGATTGAATACAAAATCCAGCCAGCAAGATTGGTATTTATATACTTGACTGTATCAACAAGAGAGGTGCAAGTTACACATGAGGGCTCTAAATGGTAATTATTTCTTGGATATGTCCTTTCTAGAAAGTTATAAAGTTACTGTAATACAACTAGTGATTTGTAGTGACTACAAATGTTCAGAAGTGTGTGTAGGCCTTACATGTACCAAAAAAAATCCATTGTATAGTCCACTGGATATACTGAACAGGTGATGTATTGAGCACTGTAGTTGTAATATATCTTATCATCAACATAGGAGGCAGGTTGTCTTTTCACTAAGTACCAGCTACTAGGACCAAAGTCACTGAATTTTGAACAGATAACACAAGAAATAATCCCTTTGGAGAGGTTAATCTTATCCAAAGTAAGACTGGTTTATGCAACACTTTGCTTTAAGTAAAAACAACTGTAAAATTCAAATTTGAGATCTGAGAGCTTGTGGGGGAAAAAAAATGTTAGCGTTTCTTACCATGATCTAAATTCATGTGTCTCTCACAAAAAATAGTATTTCACTTAATGGGAATACATTAATTCAAAACTTCAGGTTTTTTTGCTATTTGAATAATTTAGTTATCTTAAAAAACTTCCAAAACAGTTGTGCCTTTTCCCCTCAGGGAAATTATATTGATATCGGTGTGAACAAGTCATTAATGCACCATTTTACAAGCTTGACCATGACTGGATATTTTAATTTTACCAATACCAAACACTAAATGTCTGTAACCCTTTGTTTACAGCAGGTTTGAGTGAATACAGACACAGGACTTGGGGAACAAGCATCATGAGAGAGTAACTTTAAAGCCTCCACAGCAAATAGTAGCACAGTGTCAGCTTCACGTGCTCCAAACGTAGCAATAAAAGGAGAAAAGAAAGAATTTCCACTTACTGGAAGTTCTGATATGTGTTTGAACTTGGTCCCTGTAATGACCAATGGAAGATTGGAGTGGAAATGATTCTGGTTTTGGGAATTTGTTGCAGTACATCTTCTATAACACTATTTTACACAGTTACATATGTGTTCACACACACACGTATGTGAGAGCAGAAGTAAAACTATCCAAAAAAGTTGCTGACTGTAAAACAGCAGAGTAACATTTCATTGGGGACCACATGAGAATAACTATATTTTCATGGACACCATTGCACTAATAAAAAGATTCAGAATTTTTGTGCTAACTAGAACAGCAAAAGATTTCCATTTAATTCTAACTACAACTATACTTGATTGTTGGGTTGAAGGAGGTCCTGAAACTTTTCTTATTGTGAGAAGCAGAGGAATACTTACAATTGCCTTAGGACAAACACAGTAGATCACACACTTGCATTAAACTTGTGATTGTTCTGACCTCCACTCACTTACAGTCCTCTTCTGTCTGAGGAAAAAGCTGCATTTTCCCCAGCAGCAAATGTGTCTTGAAATGAGTGAAGTTTTCAATAACCAACCTGTCATCAAAAGCTTGACTTGTCAATAAATTAAAAAACAAACAAAAAAACCCAAACAAACAAAACCTCACACAAAACCAAAACGCAACAAGCACATAATCCTGAGAAAAAGAGCGTTTCAAAATACAATAAAAGCAGTATTTTGCTGTATTTCAATGCCATATTTCAATATGGCATTTCAAAATACAATAAAATCTTAATAAGGTATTTAGGTTTAAGAAAGAATTTTTTGTGACAAGTAGCTGAAAAAAATTGTATGTGTGAAATGTATCATTAATGGTTTCTTTAAAAACCTATTACATTCAGTACAGAGTTCACTCTAGAATTCAGTACATCTTTTATTTTAAGATTAAGGATCATGAAAAAGGATGTGTTCCACAATACTACTCCTTCTTGGGAAAAGTAACTTCATGAAGCCCAATGAGTGAAACAAAAGTTTTGCTATGCAGACATGAGAATATATGCTTTAATGGGCACTTTCCTGAAGTATTTGTTCACTTATTGCAAAAAAAAAGCTGAGAATCTTTATTTATACAACGTGCCTTTCAATGGTGGATCGCGTGGAAAGGTGAGAATTCACTGTTCAAATGTGAAAACTGAAGGTTTTCTGATAATCACTCAGAAACAAACTTGATCCAAAGGTTTGGTGCTGTACTGTGAAAATGAAAAATAACAGTGGTTTCTATGGTGATATAAAACCAGAAAACAAGGAACTGAAAGTAAGGACTTCTTTTTTTTTCTCTACCCCCATCTTTTTACAAGGGTGAGTGTTAAAAAAAAACCTTCAAAAAACAGGTGGTGATTTACCAGTTAATGTTACTCAAAGCATACTTTCTGTAGCTGGACAGTCTTGCAAATAGTTGTGAAGACTGGAATTTTTACAGAGTTTAATGCCAATTAATTTTCATCCAATCATTTGTCATTTCAAATTTTGCCCTGCTACTGTTTGTTTTAATTTCTTTTATTTGAAATGTTATCATTATATTAAGAGGAAAAATGAGTAAATAATTGAACATAATAATTTGGGATAATGTTCAGGTACGTATTATTCAACAGCTATATTTAACATATAGATGCAAATAAAATTACAAAACATCAAATAGGATTTAAATTATCAAAAATATAAATGTAATTCTATGGTTTGCTATCACTAGTACTTCAAAAAGTCTTATTAATCTGAAAACTTTATTCTGTTTCAAAGGTGTTTTTCTTGCTTTAAGTAGCAAATATACTCCCAAATTTAGAAATATAGAAATGCTTTTACTGTGACCACTGTCCTTACAGCTCTTTGAGAGTGCTTTGATCTCTACAGGGTGAAAGGTGACAGTGAAGTATAAAGTATTTATATTATTTATTTATATATTGCAAAGTTAGACTAAAAGTGGGAGAAATTAGCTGAGTGATTCTGAGTGATACAATGTCCACTCTTCATTACTGTTGTGTAAAATGCCAAATTATGGTCTTATTAGTTAATTTTTAGGATATTCTTGTAGATGTAAGCAAACCAAATCATGGAGTCTTAATACACAAAACTAAAATTAACATTAGGGGTTTTTTTTAATTAAGTATAGTAAGACAGAAGACATACGGCCTCTGATCTTTTGATGCAGAAAAGAAAGAGACTACATAAATAACGATTGTGAATTAAAATTATGTAGATAGAGTAGATTTACCTATTCATGCTGCCTTTTGATTCAAATGGAAGTATTTTTTATAAAGCAAAAGGGAAAAGTGTATTTTAGCGGTAGTGTAGAGAATTAAATGATTTTTAACTTTCAGTTCTTGTTAAGTATCTCTCTTCATTACTTTAATAAACATAGGAAGAGAAGAGAAGAGAAGAGAAGAGAAGAGAAGAGAAGAGAAGAGAAGAGAAGAAGTCTATCAAAGACCTCTGTTTAAAAAACTGGTTAAACATTTCATGTTTTGACTCATTCTAGTTCGATGTCTTTTAGAGCACCATTTATCAGCTCTCTGCTGGGCTGTAAGGACCCTTCTGCTTTTAATTCTTAATTTTATTTAAAATGTTGAAAAAACATCGATTGTCATTTTTTTCAATTTCCTCCCAAAACCATTCTGAGTCTTTGTGGACTTGGCTGGAACTGTTCATGTCAGCATCTGTAATAGTCACTTTGAAGTCAAAATTTGCTCCAGAAAACTCATTCTGTCTACAGAACAGATAGAACTCCCTTACCTTTCTTGATTTCAGCTTCTCCTGGTGTTCTTCCAAGACTATCTCATTTCTAACCCCATAGGTGTCTGTTATTGTCTACCACTTAGTTTTGTGTAAGTATTTTACTGGCCTCTGTCCTTCCAGTCTTCTTTTGTCTGCTTCTATTTATTTTAGCTACATAATCTCATGAAACTATTGTTGATTACTGTTCAGGCTCACACATTATCATGATTTAAACCAAGCTGGCAATGAAGTATCACACAGCTGTTCACTCACTTCCCCCACCCTGCCCCCACAGTGGGAAGGGAAGGAGAACTGGAAAAACTTAAAACTCAGGGGTTGAAATAAGAACAGTTTAATAATTGAAATGAATTAAAACGTACAGCTGAGCAACGTCAGTGTGTTACATTCAATATTGCCATACTAAATTCTAAACACAGCACTGTGCCAGCCATTAAGAAATTTAACTCAATCCCAGCTGAAGCCCATTCGATACAAATTTACTGTAAAAACATCCTATTCAAGGGAAAATATGTTTTACCTTTTTTGGGGGGATGCTTTGCTGTTAAGCTGATAATTACATGGCTAAAAGACTGTACTCAAAATATTGCATCTTCTGCATTGAGAAATACTCAGGAGCAGGGACAGCTTTTTTCAGATCCCCCAACTGTCTCTGCAAAAATATTCCTTTTCTAGATTTTGCCAGAAGCAGAAAAAGGCTGAAATAATGAGATATAGTATCGTTGGAAATGCCACACAGAAGTAAGAAGCAACAACAACAAAACTCACTAAAACCCACTAAAAAGATACCTTTGAAGCTATTTTATCAAAAAAGCAGAATCAAATGCTTTTGATAAGGGAAAGACTTCCAGGAAGGCACCAAGACAGATCCCAAAGAAATGCCAGTTGCAGCAGTTCTGGAAGAACTGTGTACCCAAGAGGACAAGGTAATAATGAAATGCTGTGCAGAGGCATTAAACTTTATTCAGGTGCATAACAGTATTATGCTGCATGAAGGTTTTACCAGAGCATTCTCACCCTTTCTGTCAGGATCATAGCAGCATATTTCTTTTTTTATGAACACACAGAGTGGAAAATACAAGCATGTATCACATGGCATTCACAGTATTGACTCTAAATATTGCCAAATAAAAAAATGCTGCATTTCGAAACCTATTTATATCAGCTAAAAGCAACCACTTCAATTTTGAAAGCGATTGTGCCATCAATGGAAGACTTCTTTCGTGGAAGAAAGACTAGAAACAAAAGATTTTGCCAGGAAACTGGTAAACATATAAACAAGAGGACAGTTTTGTAAATCTCCAGTTTTTGATTATATTCAAATATGCACATTTATCATATACCTATGCATAGAACAAAACCTTCTAGAAGCTCCTAGAAGGACAGGGAGGTGATTCAGGAGAGCCAGCAGAGCACCATTTCCCAGCACCAACTATTGTGCTCTCCAAATCTCTTCCTACTAGACCTCTCTAATGCTGATTTGGACACACAATGAAGAGAAGTTTTACAGCTGAGATCTCAGCAGAGGCTCCTACTCAAGAAATGGTGGAAGGGCCTCATAAATGGAGTTAAGCTGTATGAAGTTTAAGAGGAGTAATTTAAAATTAGAAAGTGTTTCTACTATGTCTCCATGATAACTAAATTAATATTTCTTTTCCTAAGTTAGGAACTTGGTTGTGATAGCAGCGATTGCAATAGCATCAACTCTGTTTGGAACAATTCTTTCTTGCTTCTCATTTTCACGGATTAAATCCCTAAATTAAGTGTAGCACAAATGCATTGTAAACATACTGTCCTGAATTAAAGATAAATAATAGGTATCATTGCAATAAGTGGACCACCAGTCCTCAGAGTAATCCTGGAACAAGTTCAGTTGTTTCACGATTGCTAAAATAAGAAATGAATACATGCCAGTAAAAGAGTGCACAGAAGTGTGTCAACTGCATTTCAATTCTATAACCCTGAATTGCTTACACTGCAGACACCAAACCTGGCCCAGACACCTGAGCTTTCCATTGTAATCAGTGTGGAAAAGTAGTCATTACTAGAGTGCAGTTCATCTCATCCTAAAGCAGATGCCTGAAATACTTGAGCTCACTTTTAGATGTACTGATTAAGGTAAGATGGATCACTCCCATTAAGTGCCTATTGATTGAAAAGGGAAGATTAGACGACCAGGCGAGGTTAGAAAGTAAGACTTTCAAAAGTTGGTTGAATCTTATTTGTATTTTACAAATGCCTTGCAGTACATTCAATGAGTCTTCATAGTTACCATTGTCTCACTGTCAGTCACCCTAGGATTGCTGTAGCTAACCAAAATCTGTACTGCACACAGCTCCAAAAAGCATTCCAACAATTCACTGCCTCAGGTGGCACCAACAGAATTTTTTAAATAATTTTTTTGTGTTGGCTCACTGTCAATGAAAGAAGGGGTTTTGTTTTTGGGTGTATTTCATCCTACTCACTGATTTGTTGATGTTTATGAGTATATTCTTCGTCACATAGTATGACACGTATATCTGCCACAGAGAAAGTAGACACTGATAAACTACACGTGAAAGACTTCTATTACACAAAGGACAAAAACAGATGAACAAACCAAAATGTTATTTCTCACTCTGGAAAGAATCTCTGAGTAGCTGGAGATGTTGAAGGATATTCATACGAATCAGGATCAGTCAAGGGCTACTTAAAGATGTTAAAAACCAGTATACAAGCAATCACTAATTTGGCTTCCAAGAATTATATTGTAATTTCATGCTACTAGATAATTTATGTCTTATTTGACTTATGAAATTACTCTTTCTCTAGAGTATCTTTGACCTCCAGCATCATATTTGCAAAAAAAATTAAAGTTCTTGCATATCAAAGCTTATTTTTAATTTATTTTTGTAACTGATATAAGGTTATTTCCACTGACCTAAGTATACCTCCCACCTGAGTATTCATAAGCACTGTAGTAAATGTCATGTCATTAAAATAACTAATTGAACTTGCAGTCACTCACATAGTTATTATTTCCAGAGAAAAAAAAGAATGGATTGTATTTTCTGTTTTCCCTGTCTGTATTTAGAAATTAGTCAGCTACTTAGCATTTTAATTAGCATGCAAAAGTTTTATGACTCAGAACATTTTTCTCAGCAATTGCAATGCCTTCAATCAAAATATCTATCAATTCACTGAATTATTAAACCTGGAAGATAGGAGACATACCAAAAGAAAAACTAACTCCACCTTAGAGACTTTAAAATTTGCATCAGTAATGGAGTTGCACTTGTGCTTCTGTACAGATGTCTGTGCAACAATTGAGTTCAATGTGTAATTAAAGTAAGGGGAATATATAATGTAGGTACACTTGCTCTTCAAGGTTCACTTAATAAAGCTCCATAAAAATGCAATACTATTTTAATTCCCTCATTTATGGATCAGATTTCTTATTACTTGTGAACACATTTACTATTATACTTGAATTCAATTACCATCAGTTCAGGACACTCTTTTTTTTTCCACTTAGAATGAACTATTATAATAGTTTCTACCTCTTGCTTAAGGAAAAGTTTGATATATGGAGAAATGAATATGTTTGGAATTAGACCTGAACCCTTTATACCTCTTTAGAATTAAATGTATGATTAATAAATACTGATTACAGAACTAAATAATTGTAACTTCATGGCTTTTTGGATGAAAACAGTATATGAACACAATGTACATGACAGCTTTGAAGCATATTAACATTTCTTTTGTTACTGAATTTTAGAAATAAGGTGAAGGAAAGGAAGGAGAAAGAGATATTTTAACTCCAAATTTGGGCCAAACCCCAAGGGTCAATAGTAATTGAAGACAGAGAGTCAGTATGTCCTGGGATGTTCACATGTCTCATTCTTACTTTATCAGAGACTAATAACAGTCAGTTTAAATTTCATTATTTCAGGTTGTGAGAATGACTCTACATTAAGAAGTCCTCCCATCTTTCAGTCTGTGAGGCACATTGAAGCTTCATTTCTCTTGGTTCAGAGACTACAAAATGTAATAAAGCCACCTTGTTATAAAGGCACAATTTAATCATTAACTGGACTATGCCAGAGCCAATATGTCTTTGTAATTCTGTGTTTCTTTTGTTAACAAGAGGCTATTTCACATAGAAGGAATAGGATTTAACCTAAATCCTATGATTCCAGTATTCTATGTTTCCATCAAGCATGTGAATAAAAAGAATATACTCAATGGCTATGTGTTTTTTGCAATGCTGTTGCTCACCTTAGTTTTTCTTCACCTCTCCAATGTATTCCAGAAGCTTTTATTAACTCTTAGAGTTCGAGGCAATTTTTTGTTGTTTTTTTTTTTTTTTTTTCATTTGTATGTTATTGTCAGAGTCTATGCAGAAAAAGCATTTCAAATTTTTTAAAATATCAGCTATGGATATTTAATATCCGTACAGAATTTTATGAATTTATCTTTCACTACACCAAAAAAATAGTCAACCTTAAGTATAACAATAGTTAAGTTTCTGAAATTGTCCTAAAAGTACCTCTTTTTAAAGAGTCTAAAACAAGACACCTTCCTGACATCTGCAGGGAATAGTATATTAATTTAGCTGTCTGAGAGACAATGTCTCATTCAGATATTTGAGAGGAGTTTCAAGACTACAATGTGAAGAAAGAAGACTTTTAATGTTGTCTGACCTTTATGGAACTTTTATATTTCAGATGTCTGTATCAGCTCTCCAACATCTTCATTATTTATGGAGCCCTTCACAAAAAACTCTCCAAGTGCTGTGTATCAAGGGAAAAAAAAAGCCACAACCCTCCTGTACCAACATCATTAACAGAAAAACAAATCAATGAAAAGGGTAAGGAAAAAAAATGGATTTGTTTTTCAAAAAAGGGAAATATTGTTTTAAGATTTTTAATGCTGTTTTAGACTAGGCACTATTCAGGACAAAGATCACAGACAGTGAGGACTCAAAGTGTTTCAGTAGGCGCACGAGACCTTAAATCATGTCTAGAACAGCTGGAAAACAAATAAAGGAGCAAACCTAAAAATATATTCACAAATTTATATGATGAACTGGAGTATCAAAAAGAATTATTTTTTAAATGCATTTAAGAGTCTATATATTGTCAAATCTATTATTCATAGTTTACAGTAATTAAGAAATCTTAAATTTATTTTTGGATTAGTGTTTGTTTCTTCTCTCCTCAGTGTTTTGGAAATCTGCAGCAGATATCAACACATTCATGGGAACCATTTAAAAAAGGGGTTCCCTGTACGTGAGTACAAGACAGTGGATGCAAAAAAGAAAGAAGGGCACAGAGAATATTGGAGGCCAAGTTCTTTACTATGCTCTAATATGATTTTGCTATGTGGGGTAAAAGGTTTTACTACTACTGTTGGAAATACTTTGAGTATCTTCTCCTTTCCTGTCCCCACCTCCCAAAAAGCTCCTCTATGGACTTTTGTAAAATTCCTCTCTCTGAAGGCTACAAAACTTTCTTTGAAAAAGGAAGGATTTACATTTTCTGAACTCTGAGCTATTGGTCTAAATGCCAGTTGCAAGACCAGAGGAATGCAAATATTAACTATAAATTTGCACAGAAAGGGCTAATTTATTCAGAAAAAGTGAAAAGACCCAGCAAGAAGTCATACATTAAATTTGTGTAGGATCAAATTGCGGTATTTCAATGTATTTAACAGAAAACATCTGGCAAGTGAAACTACAGCAGGAAAATAAACTTCCCAGTAAATCTGAGGTTTGATAATGCCCCATCTGACAGTTCTGAAAGAAAAGAGCTAGCTAATGAAATGTTTACTTTGATATGACTTTGCACACAGATCTATAAGTGCAGTCTACACATGGTTTAAATTCCTGAGGTCCAAAACTAAGGAAAATAATTATGTGGCCAGCACCTTCATTACAGGTAGCCTTAGCTGGTGAAGGTCACTTTGAGACTGACTTTACAGCTGGGCAGTTTTTCTTAAATGCAACCTCTATAACAAAAAAATAAATCACAGAATTTTTAGGGTTGGATGGGACCTCTGAAGATCATCTAGTCCAACACCCCATGCCAAGACAGTCACTTAGAGTTACACAGGAACTTGTCCAGGTGGATTATGAATGTTTCCAGAGAGAGAGACTCCACAGCCTCCCTGGGCAGCCTGTTCCAGTGCTCTGCCACCCTCAATGTAAAGTTAATTCTCATGTTGAGCTGGAACTTCTTGTGTTTTACTTTATGGCCACTGCTCCTTATCCTGTCAGTGTGCACCACTGAAAAGAGCCTTCTGAGGTCTGTAGTTTCCCAGATCCTCCTTCCAACCCATTTTGTAGGTGGATGTCACATTTGGAAAGCTCCAGTCACCTGGGACCTCTCCAGTCAATCAGGTCTGATGGTAAGTGATTGTAGGTGGCTGATGTGGTTTAGGAATTGCATTCCCAATTTAGTGTTCCCACTGAATGAGTCAAAACCTTGTGCTGCTTACTCCCTCCCCCACACCCCTCCCCATCCCTCTGCAGTGGGCTGGAGAGGAGAACTGGGGGCACAAAAGGTAAAGATCACGGGTCGAGATAAGAACAACTTACTGGAAACAGGAATGAAATAAGACAATGAACAGTAACATTAATGACAGAGTGAACCCCAATAATACCCGACCACTCCTTCTGCCACACTACACCACCCAGAAGGGAGCCCTTCCCCTGTCCCCAGAGAATGACTGTGAGGTGGTACAGGATAACCTTTGTGCCCTGGCCATGCCTTCTCCCTGCTACTGCAAAAATTACCCCTGTCCTGGCTGGAATCAGGATATTGTCTTTGTGATCCCTTCTGCCACTCCCTCAGCACCCATAGGTGAATCCTGTCTGGCCCCATAGACTTGTGAGTGTCTGAGTTCTGTCACAACTGTTTCCTCCTGGATTGTGGGGTTTTAATTCTGCTTCCCATCCCTTCCTACCAGCTCAGGGGACTGGCTGCCCTGCCAATGACTGGCTCTGCTGTTAAACACAGAGGCAAAGAAGACATTAAATACTCAGCCTTGCCCTCGTCCTTTTCCACTGTCTTTGCCCCCACATTCAATAAACACAGGACTGTCTTGATGCAGAATTCAATTTATTGCCAACTGTTGGTAGTAAGAAGTCTACCTAGATTACTTACAAAGGGATGCTTCTGATAATGTAAAGCTAAAAAATCCATATTCTAGGTAACTTTAAGTGCATATGTTAACACTGGATATGTATTATTGCCTGGTTGATTGACTGAATTTCTATGATTTAAGCTGTGTGAAAGCCAGATGGAACCTAGGTGATAAAAACTGTAGTGTCTTCTAACTCATCTTCTTCACAGCCATTAAAGATTCTGTTTATTGAAGCTGCAATGGTATAAATTATTTTACAGGTAGTAAGACAGTGTCTGACATCTAGTACTTCAAGTCAGATAAAAGACTGCCAGTAACAGAAATTTCTCTGCTGTACCTGATTTATTTTCCCTCTGTTTCCAACTTGTGATGAACTTTAATATTCAGAAGTTTTATGCCTGCAGTAGTTATGAAGCTTTCAATATAAAAAGTAGGAGTGGAAAAAACAAGTTATTAAAGTCTGTATTCTCTTTAAAGTGAAATAGTTTTCTGTGTTGACTGAGATTTTAGCCATGAAAGTACCTTTCTCTTGGGGACCCCTGGTGGCCTAGTGGTTAGCATGCAGGACTCTCACCTCTGCGACCCAGGTTCGAATCCCAGCCAGTCCCCCGGGCAGATGGAGCCCGTTAGCCCTGTAAGGCCATCCATCTATGAGAAGGTCACTCTAAACAAACCTACGTCCTGAGGACCTCACTGCCATTGTCCAAGCTTGCTTGGCCCCGGCAGATGAACCTTAGGATTAAAGGGTGGGCTCAGTTCAGCGCAGGCTGTGTCTCACCTAAAAAATCCATTGCGCAGGCTGGAAAGGTAAAAAGACCTTTCCCCAAATCTTCGTTCACGAAGACTGGCCATTATTATTATTATTATTACCTTTCTCTAATTGGGTGGGGTTTTTCCCTTTGTTTTAAGAGTATCCATAAAGAAAACTCTCCAGATTAATTACTCTTTAAATTTTCTCCTGAGCTGGTAATAATCTATGTTGTCTCCTCATCCTTTGAAAAGATCATTACAGTTTTAGATTAGGCAGGAATTTATTTCTGAAGTCATACCTCAAAATCATGACAATAGCCTCGGTGAATGTTCCCTTTTCTGTACCATTCACCCAAAATATGAATGATATTGAAGGGCAGGATTTTCTTTATAACTACAAATATTTGATTTCTGTGGGAAAAAAGGTATAATGGGTGAAAAATCTTTAATTTGGAATCCGTCTTTTTTCCACTGAGGTAATAACTACTGGTGAAATGACAGGATGTCACACCATTAATTAGGACTGTGAGTTATTTACCAAATATGTTTTATTTAAAATAGATAGGTTTGGTTAAACCTCCATTCTCCTACTGCTCGAGTAGTCACAGTGATCAGGATCTGACACTGTCTTCATGATCTCGTCTTTTGTTTAGTGAATTCTGAAGTCATGTTAATTATCTATACACCCAAATTCAAATAGGATTCAAATGCTTTTCTCTTTTATCAAAGTTGTAACAACAGCACAGAGCTGTAATGAATGTTATTTTAACAAGTACTCCTTGATATTCTCATTTCTCACACTTTCTTGTCATCTTAAAAATCATTATGTATTACGGGTTATGCTGTTTTCCCGTGATGATGAGAGATGCCTGTAGGCTGAGAAAAATGTTTTATTGTGACGAAAAGAGACAGGCTGAGACACACAATTGTATGACAGTGATTTTGTTCTTTATTATAAACTCAAAATTTAAAACTGCAGCATGCTCTCAAAGTAGCTCATAAAAATCTACTCAAAGAGTTGAGTAGCACAAACATGCTTGCACTGCAGCAAAAAAAAAAAAACCACAACAAAAAACCAACAAAACAAAAACCCTAAATAATCTCACAGCTCTGTACAAAGGATATGAAAAGATTAAATGAAGACTGTTGGTGTTTATATTTTGGCATATATCAAATTATATTTCATGCTGTTCTACTCTTCAGTCTTGCAAATCATCAGGCTAAGGAATTCAAATGTCTTATTCGGAAGGATCTTTCACTTGATAGAAGGGCCTATGCAGATGATTGTTGTTCAAGGAAATAAGACTATCAAAAACCTCCACTTGTTCATGCTCCCACAGATGAGGAGCAGTCCTTCTATCTGCTACCTGGTTGTATGCCAATGGTTAATCTTTCATGATGTCAGGAATATGGAGGAATAGGTACTGATAATATTAAAAAAGCTTGAGAAATGGGAATATTTGCACAGAAGGTTGAGGGTGGATCTGTGACAGGGACCACCAACAACAGGGGATATAACATCACAAAACCTGTGAAGACTTGGGTTTTTTTATTCTCCTGTTGCCATTATAAATCAGATGCTAGTGAGCAACAGGGTAACAGATAAGAATTTGGCCCAAGGCATCAAAGTAGCAGACAGTCTCCAGAGGCAGGTGTTTCCAAAGTCTCATTTTTAGGGCCAGTTCTTTCGAGTCTTATTATAAATAACTCCTGGACACAGGAGTTGAGTGCACATTGAATAGGTTTGCTGACTTCCATGGACTTCCTTACAATGATACCAAGAAAGAAAGTTCTTATTTTCTCTAGAGGTTCATTTTGATTCAGTAGTGGCAGACCTGAGATGATGGTGGGACATTCAAACACGCCCTGGGCTTACACTGCCAAATAAACAAGGAATGTAACTATTTCAATTATGGAGCAAAAAAAAAAGACAACCATCTTTGGAAAGTTAAATCCATTACAAAATACAGTAATTCAAAAGCAATTGATCATTCTCTGAAATAAATTGCAGACACCACTAGCAGATGTACTAGGAACTTAGTGTTTATTACTAAAAATATCCGTGTCTCTGTGGTAATTAGAATCCCTGTCTGTTCTGAAGGACTTTTTCCCTGTATGTCAGGTTCAGACACGATGTAGGACATACAATCTCACATTTTCTGTGTTGAAAATATAATTCTTTTTGTTAAATTCAGTCTTATAATGCACAGATGTCATGATTGTCCTCTGAAACCGTATTCAAAAACTTGTGAGACCGTGGTTTCCATTTATTAATTTAGGGGGGAAAAATTGGATAATGCTTAAGCTAACAAGTTTTATTTCCCTCTCACAGTAGGTTAACTACATGGTCATAAGGATCATAATGATAATTAGTTCAGATAAAAAACCCCACACACTAAGCTGTAACAGTGTCTGTCCAAGTCATCAATGCCTAATTTATACTTAATCATAATTCCATAGTTAAACAGCAGAAGATGCTGATTCAGCTTTGGTAATGAAGAGCAGAAAGGGCAAGAGAATCACACTTTACTGTGTGAAGGGAATAAACCATTGCACCTGGCTTTGGGAAAAATAAGTACACGTTTGCTGCTGTCCTGGCAGAATCCATGGCTGGTTAGCAGTCCAATCTCTGTTACCAACCAATTCTTCAAGCCTGTCATGGGAAAAAAGCTATCAGCTGTGTTTGCAACAGCAGTGTAGATCTGTAGATAAAGATGTAAATTATATTGCAATCTGCAGAACAACTGATCCTGACAAATGACAGGTTTTCTGCACTTGGCAGAACTCAGGTAAAGGCAAGGAATAACTGTTTCAGAAGCAGAGACAACACTACTAGAAATAACAATCCCTTGCTGTTTCTTTTCTTTTAGTTCACATTATTTCCTTCACTTCATCTGGTGGAGGACATTCTTAAGAAAGAATCTTGGGGTTTTTTCTATGCACTCGGTTGCAATCAACACCTTCAGTTTGTAGTTAGAGTAGATGGGAGTCTAATGAACAACACCAATATGTGTTTCATTCATTGATTAGAGGCAGACAGAAAACTAAAATTTTATATTCCCTCAAAAAGATAGCATTTGATATGGAAACAACTAATTCTTATTTTAAGTGGGAAGATCTGGCAGCCAGTGAAGTACTGTAAGTCAGATTCCAAATATTTTTGGCTTTTCCTATGATAATATTAACAGTGTGAATTTTCTATCCAAACTTTATTCGTGGCAGAATTTGCTTACAATTCCCTATTGACATTCACTGTCCTTCTTCACATCTTATTCCTTTTATCAGCAACGACTGTCTTCCTGTGTCAGACTGATCTATTGAACTTTATTGTTCTCCTAATTACTTTCCAACACTTTAAAACTCTGTAAAGTACTTCGAATAACTTTTTATGTTCTGCAAAGTGAATTAAAGATTGGTAAAAGGTGCTGAACCTATAGAACAGTCACAGCGTGAGCAGCACATCAGATCTCCATCACTGCCACAGCTCCTGTGGGGAAGGTTAAATCCTTCCAGCCAGACCCAATACAACCACTGTGGAAAGAAGAGTTCAGATCAACTTATCCTTTAGTTCAAAGGAGTTCTTTTTGAACCATGGCTAATATGGCAATAATCTGTGTGCTTACATACATGCTAGATATGTGTGGGTCCATTTGTGCATGTGTGTGTATGAACTTTAAACTGGTACTTTTAAATATAACCTGTCTGTGAGACTGTCACAGAACATCATTTAGCAAAGATAGTCTGTCTTTAAAGCAGTAAAAATGTGCTGCTTCTTTAGAGACCAAAAAAGGTCTCTAAATTACAATAGCCTATGAACTTTTTTACATAACCTAGTGTATATTGATAAACTATATTCATTTGACATGCAGTGGTATGCAGTAATAAAACCAATAATTTCAGTAGATAATTAAGACTCTGCTGGGCATACTTTTATTTATGTGTGCTGTATACACCTATTTTAATTTTTAAATTCTCCTGTTCATAATTTTGCAGCAAAAAGTGCAAAAACCTTATGTGTTCTGAACCGGAATTATTGAATGCAACAATCTCAGTAGTATATGCATTACATTTCTAATAACAATGCATAACAAAAAAAGGAGAATAGAACAAGTAGGGGATGTCATTCACAGAAATTAATTTTTTATGCTAACTTCAAGAGGAAACTTTCAGCCTTGTCTAATTTATGTAGCCATAAAAGAATGCTGAATTTTTCTTTTTTTTATGTGTGCAAAAATGCATCTGTTTTTCTTTGTAAATCAGAGTGCAGTATATTTTTCTTACTGAGAAAAAAAAGAAGTATTTTCATGTTTAATAAGAGTATATTTTAGAAGTATATATATATTTTAGAAGTTTATATAGCTGTAAAAGTATGTGATACTGCCATATTTGTTTTCCTTTTTCAACTTTTTTTAAACAATGTAAATAAGCACCTTCATATACATATATATTTATATATTTAAGACTTTAGAAAATAGCATTTTATAAGTGTAAATGTAAACAGAACAGAAAAGTCAAGAAATTCAATATAACAGGGCAGTAAACACTAAATGTGACTGCTTTAAGTGCTATTGTCAGCCAAAGTGCTTAGTATGTTTTTAAGTGACCCCCGGTTCTTGGTCATTTTTATTCTTAACTGCCTTCCTGGTGACACTAAAAACTAAGGCAGGCTCACTTTATTTGGTTTAAATTGACTGGTGAGCCGTACTAAGAGTTGTATCCCTATTCTAGGTGTCTGGTGCAGCAGGACTTTCTCACCTTTTCATTTAACACTGTCCAGTAACGACTGTTTTGCTCCAGCCACTTGGACCACATCCTTGCAGACAGACATTGTTTTTTCCTCAGGTAATAGAAGGGTGGAATGTGGTAGTTCATGGGCAATTAGAGCAGAGCGACGCTCAGGACATCCACTATCCACAGTATCAAGCATGGTTCTGATGTTCCAGCATGCGAGAGTCAATTTAGGTACACCTTTGGAGGCAGGTGTGTGCCTTTGTCTCTTGATCTTTGTGTGACCGCATTGGAAGAAGATGCCCGTTGGTCTGCGGTTAACCAACCGGGTGAAGGGGGAGATGAGCTTTGGTTAGGCCACCTTTTCTAGGCCCCTCTCCGAGTGGAGCAAGCAGTGCTGTCCTTGAAACATGTGCTTGGACATTCAGGGTGCTGCCCCAAGAGACTGTCATCTCATGTCATCTACTGCCACCACCTGCGACTCCTGGAACGCTTCCATCAACGCTGCCTCCGTACAATCCTAAACATCCACTGGGCAGATTTTGTGACCAATACATCTGTTCTGGAACAAGCAGCAGTCACAAGGATTGAGGCCATGTTGCTGAGAACACAGCTGTGCTGGGCAGGGCACGTCTCCAGGATGAAGGACCAACCACCCCCTCCCTAAGATCCTGCTTTATGGTGAACTTGCCACCGGCTGCCGCAAGAGAGGAGCCCCGAAGAGGAGATACAAGGACTCCCTGAAACAACATCTCAGCCTTGGCCATATTGATCACCAGAACTGGTCTACTCTGGCCTCCAATGGGGAGCTCTGGAGACACACCATCTATAACGCTGCTGATGCCTTTGAGAACGCACCAGGATCACCCTTGAGGAGAAAAGACAAGGCAGAAAGAATCGTGTCTTGCAGAATTTACCACCTAAGGAGTCTTTCTGCTGTGCCTTTTGCAATTGGATGTGCCTGTCTCGTATTGGCCTTTTTAGCCACCAGCGTGTTTGTAACAAACGTGGGTAGAGCCCTTCCCAAATCTTTGTTCATGAAACCTGGCCATGATGAGAAGGGTGGAAACATTAGTTTGGGACTGAAGGGATTAATGGTGCTCAGGCAGTTTTCTGTGGCTACACGGGGGGACAGGCAGGTAATGCATTGAGTGCACATGCAACAGAGGAGAAAGAGAAACCATCACACTGCTGAAACAGCCAAATGAAAAGGAGCACTGGGCCAAACTTACCAAGCAGGTGGCCTCAGAAAATGGGTGTGGTGGATTGATGTCCTGAAACAAGGGAGAATCAGGAGACTCCAAGTCATGAAAACTCATATTCGGGTATGTCGGGGCTGAGTTCAACCTGAATATTTTCACTTGGATGTTGCTGGAAAGGCTTAAGGAAGCACTTGTTATGTGTTAAAAAAAGAAAAAAGAGGTAGAATGGAAGAGACCATTAAGGAGGAGTTATGTTCTAGCTTGTGGACATAGATGCAGAAAAGATTGTCCACTCTGTCAGCTGGGATAAGAGCTGAAAGAGGGAGCTGGAGGTGCAATTGGGCTGTGAATCTTTGTCTAGGGCAGGCTTCAGACTAAATAATAGGTTTCCATGCTGTAGGACAAAGGAGATTTCACTGAAATCTGTGTGCCATGAAAATACTGGGAGATGTATCAAACTTCAGTGGAAGCTATGGGGTTTACAGACAAACTTATACTGCAGAGTCAGTGTTGTGTATGTGTCTTTGAATTAGACATAGCAATGCTGGAGTCCTGGGGTAGCAAAGTGCTTAAAGAATGCTGTCCCTGTCTCTCTTAGAGTGGGAGAAGAGAACAAGATCCTCTCTGTTTTGGGCTTGTGCCCAACACTTCTGCACAAGGCAGGATACTGGCTTGGAGGTAAAATTCTGGGATGGGAATGCAACTGGGTCACCCTGGATATATGTCTCCTAAAAGTCTCTCCTCCTAATCAAAACAATGTCAGTGTAAAGTACATATTCAGGTCTAATAGGTATTCCTTTTGCTAGTTTTAGTGAGTTCTTTAGCCTTTTGTGAATTATTGTAGTTCAAGCTAATGCTTACTTTTTTGCTGGTAAGGAAGACTAAGATGTAACTGCTTTGAAATAAAACCTCTTGCTTTAGGATATCCCACTGTTGTTGTGATATGAGAGTTTAAAACAAATTGGAGGACATATTTAAGAAACGCTTCAGCTGGCCTATAATATTTCCAGGTTATTCTGATTATGCAGCTCTCAGATTTGGTATAGTGACTACAAATAATGAGTTAAACAATATGTGATTACACAACAGTTCAGCCTGTTATTGCATGCAGAAGGAGACAAATAGGAGGAAGATTTGTGATCTATCATTTCTGTTTCTTTCTAAAGAAATAGAAGCTCAGAGTTCACATAATTTCATGAGTGGTTAATTTAATATCATGTGTTCAATACTTCATGGAGTATCACTGTTCTTCTTGGATATGTCAACTGATAGCCTTACAGTACTGATACCAGCAATGAGCTTCATAGAAAAATATCTTAGTAATGACAAAGAGATATTTTCAGAAATGAACACTCTATAATCATGTGACATTGTTTATAGTCTAGTTTTCAAAACTAGATTATCCTTGCTCAAATGATTGGCTCCTTTGTAGTTAAAATGCATATACTCAAGCTTTAGGAAAGTAGAAAAACACATGAATATTCTTCAGTTACGTGCAGATTTCAGATCTTTCCAATAAACAACACTAGTAGAATACTATCTATCCCTGCTTAAATTTTATTGAGTAGAGTACAATATAAACTTTATTCCACCGCTGTTATAAGAACAGATGGTAGCTCAGGCTGACTGCCAAAAGACTGTCTCATTCATGAATATTTTCATATGTTCAGTATCATGTGCTTGCTTCATTAAAAGGGATATCAAATGTGATTCCCTTTTGGTGTGAACAGTGCTTGGAAAGCATTCCTAGCAGACAATGAACATTGGGATATTTATTCTGCTTACAGAACTGCTCTTCTAGTGTTAGATGATAATACTACTGAAAAGGATCCTGCTCTTGAAACTCTCTAGCTGCTACAGGCAGAAGAAGAAAGCTTTATAAATTAGCTGTTACA
This sequence comes from Neopelma chrysocephalum, assembly GCF_003984885.1. Taxonomy (NCBI): domain Eukaryota; kingdom Metazoa; phylum Chordata; class Aves; order Passeriformes; family Pipridae; genus Neopelma; species Neopelma chrysocephalum. The sequence goes on along the minus strand of NW_020925659.1, from coordinate 1,061,224 downwards.
GCTATAAATTTAACTGTTACAGCTACAGTTTGCCAAAGCAGGCAAGTGTTTAACTGTGATGTGGGTGTTAAACCTTGGCAATCATAAAGAATCTTTTTTAATGGCTACACTGAGATTGGAGTAGGGAAAACTAACTCCAGTGCTAGTGTTGCTACTGTTCTGTCTCAGCTGTTATAGGTGCTGATGCTTTGTAGTGTCCTAATTGCCTGCTTTTGATGTTCCTCTGTGACTGCAAAGCCAATATCTCTGCCAGGTTTGCATTTTTCTTTCCTTCATGGTTAACTGCTCATAACCCCTTCTGCATTCACAGAGCCACAGACTGGTTTGTGTTGGAAGGGAATGGAAGGGAACTTAAGTATCACCTAATCCAACCCCCATGCCATAGGCAGGGATGACACCTACTAGACCAGGTTGCTCAAAGTTTCAGTGGCCTTGAACATATTCAAGAATGGGGCATCCACAACTTCTCTGGGCAATGTGTTCCTCACCATCCTTATAGCAAAGAATTTATTAGTATCTAAACTAAACCTTCCCTCTTTCAGTTTGAAGCTATTCTCTCTTGTCCTGTCACTCCAAGCCTTTGTAAAAAGTCCCTCTCCAACCTTCTTGCAGGTCCCCTTTAGGTACTGGAAGGCTGCTGTAAGGTCTCCCTGGAGCCTTCTCTTCTCTGAACAGTCACAACTCTCTCACCCTGACTTTTAGTAGGAGAGATGCTCCAGCCCTCAGATCATCTTTGTGGTCCTTCCCTGGGCCTGCTTCAACAGGTTCTCATCCTTTTTATGCTGGGGGCCCCAGAGCTGAATGTAGTACTCCAGGTAGTGTCTGACAAAGGTGAAATAGTTGGCAGAGGTAGGAAGACACCTAATAGAGAACATCAGCTTTCTCTGCTCTAGGCTCACTGAAGTCCTATGAAGACCTGTGATTTATTGAACTCTCCACTCAAAACTTCCATAGTTCAAAATCACCTCCCATGCAATTCAAGAATAGATACCTGGGGATCAATCTAATTTCTTTTGTGTGTGGTCTCATAGCAACAGTCATTTTGCCATTACTGAACCACTAATATTCATGTAATGATATTTGCTTGAAATTAATAGCGTGGGTTCCATTACTTATTCTGTGTCCTTGTTTTATGTTGTGTCATATTTTCTGCAAAAAATGACAGCAGGAACATGTTGCTAGGTAATTATTATTAATTCTAACAGTTTATCTAATTTGCACAGTTTATTTACACTTTAGCAATATCTTGATAAGTAACATATCCAGTGCAACGCGTCAAGTTATGGGGAAAAGCACTGTGCTGTGCTTGTCATGGAAAATAACTTGAGTAGTATCTTTGAGTAATACATAAGGAATATCAGAATGAAAGTGAGAATATCTAGTTAGTTTGGATGAACTGTATCACTTGGTTTATTACTGAAGCAGACAAAATCTTTAAAAACTGCTCAGTTTGGTACCCATTGTGTCAGTTAGAGACCTTTAATGTCATGTTTGACAACTATTGTTTCTTTTGAAGTTTTTCTACAGGTAATTCTAGCATGAATCTCAAACCTCAGAAACACAGAATATATTCTGTGAGAAGTTTGAACCCAAATGAAATATTTTCACACATATATTTTAAGACTGTTTCTATGCCTACATACTTTCAGCCAATAGTTCCCTAGACTTTGGGTGAATATTGTGAAGGATTATGTGTCATAATTCCTGGTTGAAAAACACTTATGCACCATCATTTTCTTTTGTGGAAAACAATACAATTTAGCTCTCATTGAAAAAGACTCATTAATTAGCGTGTTGTAATTAGATCTAGATATACAAATGTGAAACTGTAATTAATATAAATACCAATGGTTATGTGTGTCTAGGTCATACTCACAGGGGCTCTAATCCTACCAAGAAAAACCCTGAAGGCACTTGTGTGCTATTTTGATTGTGTAGGACACTGTCACTCCCTCTGACCTTCTTCCAAAACCTTTCCCAGACTGGTTATTTGAATCAACCAGAATCATATTCCTGCACAAGGAATTCTATATTTAGATCTCATGTTGCTCTCTGCCTTGTATTTTTTTTCTAAATTATCTTATTTTTGAGAGGGGCATGGAAAGATCAGAATTCTGTGACTTATTAGACATACTGGAAAATGAAGCCACATTTATTCATTTAGCCAGTAGGAATTCACACAGTAATATGTTGTGTAATTCAACACTTTTACCTCTGCTAACCTCTTTAGGTGAACTGGGAACTAACCCTCAAAGTTACATATACATTGTATATTGAGAAAACATTCTCAGACAAGTACATACCTGTATTTTATGCTGCTTCTGCTATTAGAACTGCTAAAAGCAATGGACACTCTGCACTAAACAGTTTTCCATCTTGACTGGTTTTTTCCACTTCCATTTAGGTGCAACTGAAGACCATACTGCAGACTACCTGCTGAGCAGTTGTTTTCATTTGCATCATTTGTCTTTCTTGGGCTTTATTTCTCTTATTTTTTAAATTTCCTTTTCATTACAGTGTGTGTATATAGTATATGTGTATATAGTATATGATAACAATAATAAAAATAATAAAACTACTATTATTATTATTGCTATTATGATTATTATTATCACTATATTTCTATTATTAAACAGTTCTTATCTGCACCATAAATTTTATCACTTTTCCGCTTCCAGTTCTCTTTCCCCTGTCCTGCTGAGGGTGGGGCAGGAGTGAGAGAGAGCAGCTGTGTGATACTTAGTTGGCGTGTGGGATTAAACTACATGATGACCTTACACTATTCCATAGCTAAAACATTCACTATTGCTGCTTGCAAAACTTCTCATGAGAGAATTAATGGGAAATGCTGAGACACTGCAAAGGCAGTTTACAGGTCAGGGTAGGTTATCTTCTCATTTTTGGACTCTGAGAAACATTGGCCTTCAAGGTCTCAGTAAAGGTTTCAGAGACTGAACATGTTTCTAACCTCTCCACAATTGTTATCATCAATTCTGTAGGGCTGCTGTTGTCTGGCTTTGCTGGAACTATTAGAGAATGGGTGAGACATTATTACTTTGTTTGACTGAGTAAAGCTCTGCTTTTAATGCTAAATCTACAATCAAGCTTTAAAACTAGTTGAAACCTAGGTTTTATGATCTACATGTGCTATGACATGAAAACTGACACTCAGCCTTTTTAGGCAGTAATGTTGTCAAAAGTTTTTCTAGAAAAAGTCTTGGTCAAGTTCAGTTCTGCCTGTGAAATACAGGTGTCAGCAGGCAGGCTGATGGAGCATATTTCTTAAATTTGTCATCGCTCACCATCCTGGTTAAGTGATATTTTTCTTCCTTTCTGCTCCCTTCCAGTCATGGAGATGGTGTCACTACAAAGAGTGGTAATTTGGTTTCTATATTTCATTATGCTATGTTGCCTCACTCTGTCCTGCTTTCCTCCTAACAGCATGATACAACAGTTTATCCAGATCGCAGTTCTCCAGGTGTCTGTAAAGAACAGAGAGACTTTGATGATCCTTGTGGGTCCCTTCTAATTCAAGATATTCTGTGATTCTATTCTATGACACTAGGGCATGAGAGCTGTGGGAATATTGGACTTTGGAAAACTTTTAGTAGAGATCATGACAATTCTTGTCTTATTTTTGTCTCTGGTAATGATTTCCTTTGTTCTGTATGCAGAATAAAGAACACATTGTGAAAATATTTAGTCCCCTGGAGTCTGCTTTCAAGTGAATCCCCATATGGCTTCCAAGATACAATAGTACAAGAGACTTGTGTTTGTAAATTATTTATTTCCTTCTTAACAGATTTTTCTGCTGAGGAAAGAAATTGTGCTACAACTTACTGTACTTGTTTCTTTGAAAAAACATGTTTGAGTTTATGTATGCAATCCTTTAGAAGGCGTTAGCTAAAAAAAAAACTCTTTCCTTTTCATTAAACACAGTGTGGATAATGATTTTTGTGATTAGAGGTTTCAGGTCTATGCTATTAAAGGAATTTCTTGAGGTAGTGTGATGGAATGTTTGTTACTTGAAAGGTATCACTTTCCTCCCAGCGCACACACCAGGCTAAAAACTTTTTTTTTATTTTTAACAGTTTCATTTTTTCAAGTGGAAATGTTTCAGAAGGGAGATAGAGAGGGAGATATTGTAAATTGAGGGTTGTTTAACTGACACCATAGACCTTCTTCAGCAAACCCTCTTCTTCGTGAACTACTGAACTCTGTCTGCAGCAATCACTCACTGCTCTTTGGTTCAGGGCTGTTGACATAATGGTAGAGATGATATTTAGGGGCCTGAGAGCACCTCTCTCTGGAAAGATGAAGTCACACCTGATATATTTTTGCTGTTATTCAGCAGATGAGTTAAGAAAGATTTTAAGAAAAAAAAAAGCCCCGAGGTTATTCTGGCAGTTATTCGGTACAGAGACGCCTTCAGGGTCTCAGAGAAGACACAATGACATATGGGAGATATCTTCACTCTTCAAGTGGAATTAGAAGAGTCTGAGAAAGCACCGCAGAATGTGAAAAGGGAATGGAAGAAATTACTTTTTTTTTACTAGTTCTTCCCCCACTGATTGCCTTTTGGAACTGCTCAGCTCTGTTTCCATGTATGTGGCTTTGATTTCATATGACATATTTGCTACCCTGTATCTCATTAGACAGGTAAACTCACCTGGATAAGAGTAACTTGTAATAAAACTTCACTTGACATGAGTATTAGTGAGCATTTTTTTTTCCTAAACATTACACTGCTCTAGTTCTTTGACTATTGGAATGTGTAGGATGATTATGATTTTCTTTTAAATAATTTTTAAAAAGTGTTTTAAATAAGATTCTAAGTTGTCTCAGAATGGTATGAAAATGTGACTGTGAGAAATGTCAGCTATACATAATGCCATGAATTACTCTAAAGCATGACTCGGGGAATTTTTTGTTTCATCTTCTAAATCCTTTTTTTTATTCCATATCCCATGGAGTGGGTTTCAGTGTTCTACACAGTCTCTATAAAATAGTTCTAGAAATAGTTTTTAAGGCTTTCTAATAAATGAAAATGTATCATAATGATTAATTTCTATAGTATTTATATATTCATTGTTCAACCATCACTTTGAAGTGTTGCCAAAACTTGACTGAATAGCTAAGTATTAAGGTAGTCATGTAGTTTTGTTGACTAAGAATGCCTATCAAACAATTACAAAGCTTTGGTAACATACTAGTTTCAGAGTAATTTGTCACTATTTTTGGAAATAATTCTTTGGGTATCTTTGCGTGTAAATTGATTTTCATACAGATTCCTAAGCTAGAATCAGTATGACCTTATGCAGCTTCATATTTAGGAGTTTGTTATACTTGGATTGTTTCACTTAAAGTGCTTTTTACCAAAGCATGTGTTGTTTTATTAAATAAGGTGGTGGTAAATATATTTAGGCAGCTAATAGTCTATATTTTTTGATCCTTGTTTCAAGGACTTGTTTTCACAGCTTTTACTTCTTGCTCTTTGATCTTAGGTACATCAAGGCAATATAACACTTTACACAGTTATTTCAGATACTCCTTAAATGAACAAGCTAAAACACCACAAATAGAATTCCTCTTTTAATGTGGGACTAATGGACTAATGGACAGTTACACATCAAAAAACAGAACTATTATAGGGCTCTATTCTGCTTTCATGTAAAAACCAAAGTAGGCAGGGTCTGTTTTTGGCATAGGTGATGGATGCTTATTAGATTTCAAGGTAACACTATGTGAGGGGAGCACCAGCACAACAGAACTCAAAGTGGTGCTGACAAAGTAAGAAGTGAGTGGGGAACTGGTGTTCTATCTCAGAAAGGGGAGTACCAAAGCAGACAAGACAAACACAGTATCCAGAACAAGTAATCCCTACCTGTCTTCCAGCAAAAAATATTTGGGATATTGCATATGATAAGTTTGTGCCTACGTTGAAATGACTTCAATGAATTAGTAGGGACAGTTGATTTCCTAAAATTCATGAGGAAAGAAGGTATATTTGACTTAAAAGAAAAAAAGGTTGAGATTGTCTTCATACATAAGAAGTGTTGGTCCTAAGAAAAAATGAACAATGTTTTCAGTAGATAAAAAGTGGTGTCTTGAATTAAACACCCCTATGACAACTTGAAATACTAGGAAAATATTTCAATAAAATTTTTAAGCAAAAATAATGCTTGTAATATACCTGGAAAACCTGTGAACTGTGTCTTGGAGGAAGGAATTTTCCAGGAATGCTGTAAGCATAAATCTATTGAGAAGAAAGTCAGGATTATTCCAGGCTCATTTCCAGTTTTTAAAGTTCTTTGATTAACATTAACATGTTTCCATTGGTTGCTTGACTACAGTACTACAGAGAACACATTAATATCTGTCATTTTTTGTGACTATTCTGAGTTTTCTCCATTAAAAAACAAGCAAATCTTTTACATTATGAGTGTTAGAACTGCCAGTGTAATTGCAGCACAACAGTGTAAAATGTATGGGTATTTTAGCCTGCAAAATTCTTTTCCTGAGATATATATATCAGGAAAATATGTACTATCTGGGTGTAATGGTTAGGTGACTGCCTTTGAGACTTTTCTCTGTTGTTCTTTGCAATAAGTCAACCATCTTGTGCATGGACTGTGTTTTTACTTCTGGTTCTGCTGAAAAACAGTTTGACCCCATGTGGGTAGAGAGAGATTCAGACCTGTCACCTGTCCTAACTCATTATCACAGTCACAAGGCTTGTGATGCTTTCAGTAAAGAAAAGTGTTGTATAGCACAGTACCAAGTAACAGTCTCTGGAGAAACTTCTGAAATTACTTTTTTGTTGTTGTTGTTGTTGTTATGCAGTTGCATGCTTAAGATTCATGAACTAGCTGGTTTACTCTTTATAATGTAATGTGATAACTGTATATCATTCAGAGCACTAACTTGCCATGTCATGCAGCACCAAGTCAAAATGCTTTATAGAAAACTATTGGATTAACACAGTAATCTTGTCAACTGAGTTTATATTCCCATCAGGGAAAAAAATCTACCTTATTTCACCAGGTTTGCTTTCCCCCAGACTTGTGCTGATTGGCATTATCTATACTACAGTCATCAAAGTCTGAATGAAACTCTCACTGGCCATCTTGTTATTTTGAGATTTATGTCTTCCTTCAATTACCTTGCTCATCCTATTTGTCCTCTTAAATACTGACACTTCAATAAGGTTTTTCTCTGCTCTATTAACTTTTGTCCTTCTTGAACATCTAAGAGTTGGTTGAGCATAATGTTTACCAGACAGCTGAGGAAAAAAAAAGCTGGACAACTTACCTGATACAGTTTCGGAATATCTGATTTACAATTTTAACTTATTTCTAATACGTTTCTCGGTTTTTGAGAGCGCACGCAGGATCACTCTGGAGGAGAAAAGACAACGCAGAAAGAATCGTGTCTTGCAGAATTTACCACCTAAGGAGTCTTTCTGCTGTGCCTTTTGCAATTGGACATGTCTATCTTGTATTGGCCTTTTTAGCCACCAGTGTGTTTGTAACAAACGTGGGTAGAGCCCTTCCCAAATCTTTGTTTGCGAAGCCCGGCCATGATGATGATTCATATTAAGCTGAAGAAGCATACAGGCTGGTGCTACTGTGATAGAGTTCAGGAATAAACCATTTTAGCTTGGGACAGAGTATTAAGAGTGAGGAAAACAGAATATGATACTAAAAAACTGCTGTGCAACTAATGAGTCTGTCACCAAGAGTGTTCATTATTTATGAAGCATTAGGAGAAGTGAGTTGAAGTTTTCAGTCCTTTGTATTGTATCAACCACACAGGACTTTATTAGCCAGTAACTCTACGCTGTCTATGACCTCATTCGAAATCTTTACAGTTTACCTTTTTTTTTGTTTTTTAAAAAAAAGGCAGTGGTAGCATCACATAGAGGAATAGGAAGGAATCTCTTACTATTCATGATGTGTCACATCTGTTGGAAGCAAGGCTGCCCAGGAAGAAAAACTTATTTTAGGCTGAGGAAGATAATCAAGAACTGAAGAATAAGGATATATGAAAAATCTAGATCATAAAAAAATAATAAAAAACCCATTATGATCCATACTAAGATGCTTAGTATGGGATCCTTTCGGTACCCTGGCACGTGACAGACCAAGTAACTTAACAAAAATGTGCAGTGAGCAGAAGCCACAATGCTTTCTTATCCATACCCTAGCAACAGAAGTTTTCATTTTATTCTTAGACTATGAATGAGGGGTGTATTTGTTAGCAGAGAGCTGTCATATCAGGTAGTAGTGACACTTCTATGGAAGGGCAAATTTGGAAAGAAAATGTAATGTAATAATTTGACAGTGACCTAGTATGAACTCTGCAAATGCCATCTAGTGATTGTCTATTGACACAAGAACATGCTGCCCTTTTTCTGTCTTTTGTCAGCTGTTATCTGAGATATGGGCCTCTTCAGGATAAGGTGGAAAAAAAAATTACCAATATTAATGCTACTTAATGTGCCATGGGTATCTCATTCATTTGCATTTAATGGGTTAGCTGCTTTCTGTTTTCAGTTGATCATTTCCATTTTACTATATTTCTTATGACTGGCAATTAAAGAACAAACTGAAGTTTAAAATACCTGTGGTTGTTCAGAGGCTGAGAAGGGACCAGCTGGAAAGCTCTGCCTCAGTGTCAGTAGATTTGCTACCAGAAATGGTTGTCTACTTTTGCTACTTTGCTTACCTAGGGACATGTAGGGATTTCTCAATCAGCAAAGGTAAACTAACAGTCAATCTTGTCCCCTCCCCTTTTCTTTTGTTTCATTTGTTAATCATAACATATTGTGAAATCTTGGTATGTATAAAGTGCTGTTGTCCTAAGCTGCAATTCTTTTGCAAATTTGATAGTGCATGCTTATAGAACAAATCTGATGAACCATGAATCGAAACAAAAAAAATCTGTTTCATAAATTCATAAATTAGCCAGTTTACATGAGGTAAAATCCATGCTTACTGTGATAGGGTGAATTATGACTGCCAGTATATCAGTGTCCAGGTGTCCCACCCTCAGAAGTTTTATAACAAATTTGAACCTGCAGAGCAGATCTGCGTGGAATCATTGCTTAGCATCTTTTAAAATCTGTTATTGTTAAGTTTAGGTTGAATTCAGTGCACCCAGGGGGGGAGTTTTCCTCCCCAGTCATGCAGATGAAAAGTTGCTGCATTCTGGGACAATTAGATCACAGATGTCAGTCCTCCCAGTCCTTCACTGATGGGGAGATGCTGTGGATCCCTAGCCCTGGGTCCAGACAACAGTGAGTCTGGGGCCGTACTCCCACTAGGCACATGTAAATTATGCAGACTCAGTTTACCACTAAGACCAAGACAGAATAGTTATTTTACAGGCATCACGTACACACAGATAGCAGTTAACATAAACACAAAGTTCCCAGAAGAGATCATCCTCACCATTAATTTGCCTGGTAGATCTGTACTGAAATGTATCTACAATCTCTTATGTGGTTTTCCTCAGGCACACAGCCCTTGGGTCCCTACTCTTTCCAGCATACAGTCCTCACACCTCTTGTTATCCTTGCTGGCAAGTCCAGCTTAAAGTTTATTAATGTCTTGCACCCAAACCCTGGTGGGACTCCCTGGCAGCTGGCCCAGAACTATTGTCTGGTTTGCTGGGTAGGTCACTTTGAAGTACACCAGTATCTTGCACATTTACACAAAGAATTGAGACCACAATTAGGAAAGTCATTACAAATTGTGTGAGGTTCAATGAGGCGAAGTGCGGGGTCCTGCCCTTGGGTCACAACAACATCAGGCTTGGGAAAGAGTGGATAGAAAGAAGCCCAGCAGAAAAGAACCTGGTGGTGCTGGTCAACAGAGGCTGAACATGAGCCAGCAGTGTGCCCAGGTGGCCAAGAAAGCCAAAGCAATCCTGGCTTGTACCAGAAATAGTGTGTCCAGCAGGATTAAATTAGCAATCATCCCCCTGTACTCAACACTCGTGAGGATGCACCTTGAATGCTGTGATCATTTTTTTAGTTCATTCACTGCAAGAAGGACATAGAAGTGCTGGAGTGTGTCCAGAGAAGGGCAATGAAGCTGCTGAAGAGTCTGGAGCACAAGTCTTGTGAGGAGAGGCTGAGGGAGCTGCGGTTGTTTAGCCCAGAGAAAAGGAGGCTCAGGGAAAGAGTCATTGCACTTTACAGCTGCTTGAAAGGAGACAGTCTCTTCTCCCAAGTAACAAGAGACAGGATAAGTGGGAAAACTCTCAAAATGCTCCAGAGTAGGTTTAGATTGAATATTAGGAAAAAATTCTTTACTGAGAGGGCTGTCAAGCATTGCACCAGGCTCCCCAGGGAAGAGGTTGAGTGGTTGAGTCACCATCCCTGATTCTATGATTCTATGAAATAATCTAATAAGAGGATAGAACAGACTGTGTTGGTCAGTCAAAGGTGTCAGCCAAACAAGCAATACTGACCAGCATCCTGATTATGGGTGACTAACACCTTTCAAGTCCCTTTATATCCTATTTCCTGTGCTTACTCTTCTCCCGTCAACTTTGATTCTTTTCTCTTCTCTACTCAAAAGCCACCCTATTCCTAATAATTTTTTTCACCACTAGCCCCAGTTTTACTTCATCTATGTCTAAATTTGATGTGACTGATGTGGTTACTGGGATGTTGTTGGCCTGGCAAGTCTCTGCTCCTGAGAAGGTCTCTAGCACTTCTTCAATTTGTCTATGAATTCTGGCCAGTTTTCCCCTAATTTAATGTTATGTGATATCTGGGCATTTCTCCTAGCACTGTCATGCAAAATTGGCTCTGTCTTTAATTTCAATAAGAAAATCCCTTCCAGAGGAAAACGAAATAATTTTGCTGCTTTTACCATCCGTTTCTTCTTTTTCTTCTCTCTTTTTTCATGTGTATTTGGATATTACTTGCAGTCAGTGAGGTATGACAGTGTACTCAGTGTTGTGATGGTTCATGCTGGTAGCATATAAATTGTGGCCTGTCATGTTTAGGATGCTTGACAAGTCCAAAGAGGGGAATTTACAATTTTACTTTCCTTACCTGATTTCCCACCACGCTGAGAAACATCAAGGTGTTTCAGTGGACTTATTTGGGAACTATGTACTCTGAAACCATATTTGCAACTCCTAGCTGTGATTTGAACTTTTTTCCATTTTCCTGAGTGCACACTTGCACTTGCAACAAGGATCATGCAATGTGGCACTTCAGTAAGTTCTGCCAGGTTCATAATAACTATGTTTTTTGAGGGCTCTACACTTGGCAGTGAGGCAGGTAAATGATGATCTTTTGTTCCTTGAGGTGGGATGGTCCTTCCCCTGGCAGTAGTAGTCTTCCAGCTCTTATATCCCTGATACCTGGTGATTTTCTCTTGATTTAATATTGCTGCTTTAAAAATTTCAGTTTTGTTTCTTGTTTCGACTTTCTTAACTGGCATAGTTTCAGTCTGTGTTGCCTGTGTAAGTGACATTGTCTGTGTCTTTCACAAGGTAATGGTATTAGCCCTTCAAAAGGTTTTTTTTTTTTTTGCCTTGATGAAAATGGGCTCAGGAAGCCCCAGGCTGAGCCTCGTGAAGCTGGGTCGTGTTTTGAAGGTGATAGCCAGCACTGGGTGGGGTTTGTTAATTCACCTTTTTTATTAGTGAATGTAGGGGTTCATTCTTTAAAAATGAAACTCCTTTAGTTTTCCTAAAGAAAAGGAAATATAGCAGTATTTATGGACTTGATCAATTATAAATAGCTGAAATTTCTCTTCTTTAGAACTAAGGAAAGTGTGACTCTACTGCATGCAAAAAGGTTCACTCACCTCTTGCTTGTAATTATTTTGTTTAAATTAAAATGTCAGTACTTGGTGATTAAAAGCTGCCTACGGGGAAAGTCTGAAATAAAAACCTTCCCTCTCTGTCTTCCTCATTTTGATGTTTAGCTTTTGCTTTAGGTTTTAGGGTAAAACAATTAACCTCTAAACAAAAAAATGATACTTAAAAGACAGTGAGACATATTACCTGGCTTCAGTTTTCTCTGCTCAATTAGGTTTATATACTATCACCAGTGAAATTCCTCACTATCCTTACTTCAGAGATCTTTAAGGGTGAAGAAGGCATCAAAGGATACAAGGAGAGATCATCATCATTCTTGCACAGAAGTATAAAAGTCATCAGTCTTTACGTGTTACCAGTTCACTCTGAGCCTTGTAATACCATAATAAATATATCTACAGTTACAAAATATTTATTTATGTCATCATGTCACATATTATACTATACCTTCTTTTGGAAGGAATGCTAATCCTAGAAGGCAAATATTAAACTGACTTGTTACTACAATGCCTCAAGTCAAAAGACCCTCAAAAAGCAGTTTTGACAAAAAGGGTAGATTTGACTTTGCTCTTGCTGGTGTCACGTCGCCTAAACAGGACACAGAAACATGTACAAAGTAGTTCTTGCTTATTCTTCATGCTTGATACTAATGGAAAATCTGTCCATTAATCCATGCATATTTCTTTTAATATATTGTTGAAGTTTTCCATACTTATGTGTCCTGAATACTCAGAAGTGCATTGTCATGATCAGATGCAAGCAAATGCTACCTCGAATCCTGTTTGTTCCAAATACAGGTCTAAAGAACAACCTTTGGAAATTTAGTCCTTCACCTGTACAGTGTTGTCAAAGCTGTCACTAGTTTGCTGGAATAGTACACCCTAACTGTAGGAGGAAATCAGCAGTGCTAAACTATAATATTTTTCTTTATTCAGCATTCTTGATACATCACATTTGTCATTCTTCAAAAAAAGGAAAGGATGATTGGAACATCTTGGCAATTACAGGCAATTAGTTGACACAGGATAATGCTAGGTAGAGGTCACAGAGGAAAAAAAAAGTTAAAATATGCAGTCAAATCAATGGTATGTCTAATCCTTCACCCAAAAATCTCTTCCTCTGAGTAATATCAGCTCCTCTTTACATTGTTACTTGTTTGTAGGTTTGCAAGAACTTTGAGTTCCATTGCTCACTAAATTTCGTTACCTAGATGATGATTTCATTCAGTGGGGGAAATCAAGGTGGTTTAGAGAAATGGGACTAGTAACATGCTTTGATTCCAACTGGATTTTTAATTTCTGTCCCTCCAGTCCTTCATGCTTCACATTGATGGATTTTGTCTCTCTCTGGAGTGTAGAGGTCAAGCTGAACTTTTCCTCCTTTGAGGAGGTGTTCAGATCATTAACAAAGGTGACATTCATCATCCCAGAGGCCAAGAGGTCCATCCAAGCCCTTCAAACCTTTATGAAAATCTCTTTCAATTATAGGTCTCCATCTCTCTCTCCTTGCCCTGTAGCTTAGCTGATCGAAATGAGGGCAACATTTTCAAGCTGTGCTGTAGAAATTCTGTTCTGAATTCTGTGACTGAAGAAGTCAAACTCAGCAGGTTTGAGCAGAGATGAATTGTGTTACAAGACAACAGACTGCTCTCTTTCCCACATGTATTATTACAAACCCACCTTCAAGTATGTCTGAAAAATCCTGTTCCTTCTGCCTTCGAGGAAGTGACCTTACAGGTGCAGACAGCAGCAAATGCTGTTCTTTAGTGTCAATAATTTCCTAGAGATTTAGATAAATTAATTAGATCATAGAAGGCACAAAATTACTTTTAAAAACTTATTAAATATACTTTAAACTATCAGTTTGGTATTCGCTTCATGGTCTAAGTAAGGAGTTCTGAAGAAAAATCAAGTTTAGAGACTTATGTTACCCATAGAAACAGGTAGTAAATTTACCAACACCCTTATTGCTCATAAACACCTGCTACTAAGCTCTAGTCAAAACAAAGTTCTTGAGGCAGCAAAGGGAACAGCTGTCACATCAAACACAGCGTTGGTGTTGCAATGAATTTTATTGACTCGTCTCCCTCATGCTACAAGTAACTCTTCAAAACCTACAATATACATTTTCTTTTTCAATAATTTGAATATTTAGGCTTGCTTGTCCGTGTGAAACATACTGTAAATGCAAAGAAATCAATATATTGACTGGCAGGAAGCAAAAAATAAATGCTTCTACAGTGTCTTTGACGGGAAAACCTTTATAAAAAGAATATGAAAACTTGAGCTCATTTTGGGGAAGTAGAAATTTTTCTCATGACAGTGACCAAGGCAAATACTTTTTAATACAAAACTGTGTGGAATATTTTCTTCCTTAAAGAAACTTTTTTCCTAGAAGCTGAGTTCTGTTGTTCGTATATGAAAGTGCCAACAAAGCACAGATGGGAAAGTAAGTTATGAGCTGTTCTAAATGATCAATCCCTTTCAGTGTCTATAACATACAACACATTTCCACATTCCCTCTGAAGAAGAAACTGAGTGAAAAGGCAGAATTACAGAATCATTCAAGGTGACAAGCAGAGCATAATTTTGAATTCAAAACCTTCTTGTCCATTTCGGTTTTTTGTTAGATATCTCTCTGATCATACATACCCAAAAAACCTAAAAAAAAACCCCATTCATTTTTCAATGTATTTTGAGGAAAAGCATTACCAGATCAAGATATTCTACTGTAAGAATGAAAAGAAAAATATTCCCACCCTAACTTTTTTTTTCTTTTTTTTTTTGGCTGTTCAGAGTGAAAATCATTCATTAGTCTCCTTAAATAGGAAATGATTCCTAACTGACTCCTCAAGCTGAACACGAAGCAGTAAAATTTAACTTCTGTCCAGACCACAGAACCATTTGTGGTACAGCTTTTTTTCTAGATATTTCATAAGAATTCAGGTGACAGAACCTGATGTTAATGATCTTAACAAATGGTGAAATTAAATGTTTAGGAAGTATGTTCAAAAATCTATAAGGTGGAGAGAATTGAGTTGGTCATGAACTTTGAGTCTGAGGAGGATGTTCTCCCTCTGGGATACAGAGATTTTCTTTTTCAAATTATTCACTCTCCAGAGTATAGAATCGTAGCAACAAAAGCTGAAGGGAAGCTATTTAATCATCTTGCCTCTCCTCCCTCCAGAGGATAATTTTTCTGAATGCTCCTCAACCTTCCCCTCCTTCCCCTCCACCAACCTCCTCGCCTGAAATTTAATTTTAACAGTCTGAGGCCTAGAAGGCGGAAATCAGGAGAAGTAATGGAGCTTCTGTGACATCTTAATGTAGTCTCACGAGTCCCAGTTGAAACAAACAGTACACTCTCAAAATCACAGCCCACTACAGAGGGAGATAGAACTGCAAACCTAATTTTGCTGGTGTTTCTGAGTTTGGTTGCTGCTGTAGTGCTACGAGTAAGTGCCAGACAAAGGCCCTACCTGGTAAAGGTCAACTTCTCCTGATCCCACTTGGCTTCTGTGTGATCCAGGTGCTATTCGACCTTAAGAACTGCAAAGCTCCTGATATACATAAAGGCTCAACTTCACTTATTTAAGGAACTTTAATGCAGGAAAGTAAGGTGGCTTGACAGTTTTGATCCCGTGTATCAAGTGTGCAGAGCTCTTTCGGATTTCAGCATCTAATGGTGCACTGCATGTTATACAAGGGGATATAACACAGATTTCCCCTTGCACCAAATGTGGGGTTGAAACGGAGCTAGGGCCTAAAGAGTTAACTCTGAATACTGATCTGGGGACCCTCCTGCTCAGAAGGATGTCTCCTGCTCAGAGACAGATTAGATGGTACCGTATGCCAAAAGAATGCTCACACACCTACATAAATAAAGATAGAGTAAGAACATGAATAGATAAGGGGTGAAATAGGGGCTTGAGTCCAAAATCTTGCAAAATTCACCATGGAGTCAGTGAAAATCAAGAAAGTTGAAGAGTTCAGCTGAGGAAGAAGAGTGAAAATACGACCCCATGAGGCTGAAGAAACAGGAACAACCACTGAACATCACCCCAAAAAGATGACTCCACCCCAGACTACGCCCAGACTCTGCCTATTATAAATATTATAACCAAATGTTGCAATTATATGAATATGCCTGTGAAAATGTTGTAATCCCCGTAGAAATGGTATATAATCATGTCTTTTCACTGAGAAGGGAGAGCAAGTCTGTCCAGCACAAGCTAGCTGCTCTCGAGCGTTGCCTGAATAAATACCTTGCTGTTTAAAGGCTAAATTCTGTCTCTAAACAGTTCCATTGCGTCTTTTTGGGCATCAGGGTTACCTGGTGATGTGCAAACAGGGCAGAGGAGGGCATAAAAGAACAGTAGACATCACTGGCACCCTGGGAGTGCTCGTGCAATTGGGAATTGTGATGTGTGGGGATATTTGGTTGTTAGGTCAGGGAAATTAACACAGTCCACCATGTCCTTCATGTGAACAGCACAAAATTTTGGATGTCTCTAGTGCCTGCAAGTGAAAAAACAGTACTTTTTGTTGATGTAATGGAATTTGGACCTGGTTGTCCCCAAATATTTCGTAGGACAAAAACCTCTTCCAAATCCTGGGGCAGGAGGATAAGCTTACCTTTATGTTCTGAACTGTTGAAGGTCTCAGTAGTCATCAACTAAATGAGTTTTCTCCGTCAGTCATGAGGAAATTGGGAAGTAATTTAGAATTTTAGGGTACAGTGTACAAGCTAGGTCCATAGCAGGAAAGACTATCTAAATATCTCAACCAATTTTTATTTAGATTACTTTGAAAACATTTAGTCACTTTTAAAAGTAAAATATCCTCAACTAGACATAATAATGAAGAGGAAAATGAACCAACAATATTATCCTCATGTTATGAGGATTAAAGGAACTGTCTGGAGTGATCCTTCAAAATAAAACACAGCAGTTTCAAATCCTTTTTAGTGAGTTTCCTGCAATGCAGCATTCTGGCCTGGCATTTTAATTTATCTCTCGTTTACTCTTTCCTCTCTGATTTATCTTTGATATTGTCAGTGAAACACCATTATCAACAATTAACCTTAACGAGGACAGGGTCGATGTAATTTTATATGCAGTCAATTTACAGAACAAAATAGTCTATCTCTTTTCATTGAGGATTTGAGGTGATTTTGGTAAAGTCATCAAAATTCACTGCTGTTTTTATGTCTTTTCATTCTTAAATAAAGAGAAGATCAGAACAAAACTGCAAAAATACCTCTTCCATTAAGTTTAAAAATACTTTTTGCTTGGCCATACAATCCTCTAAGATTGTTCCAGACTAATAAGGCAAGATCACTCTTGCTCTCCATCTCAGTATCTGCATCTTGAAGCAGTAAATGAGCTTTAACAAAAACTGGCAGCTTTCTAATCAGAGGGTGGTGACAGTTCATGATTTAAGCTGCTGGTTGGAAAGGGCAGTGAATCAGGATCTTCTTGCTGTCTTTTACAACCTCAAACAGTCTTTCAGCCTGATTAATTTCTTTTAATAAAAGTTATAATTATTTTGTCTTGTTCTAAATTTGACGGTATCCATCTTAATTTGCCTTGGATGAGCTCAGACGTGCTATGTATGCTTTAGATATGGTCCAATCTCACACTTTGGGGAGCTGACAACAGAAGATGGTCAATCCCCAAAAGCACAGCTCCTGAGCTCTACTCCAGAGTTTTACAGAAGTAGGATGGGGCAGCCACCATCAGTTCTTAAAAATACAGAGCATTTCAGTTCTTAAAAATACCTCTGAATAGTGCAAAATATATCTCCACTGTAGTCTGCTTTCTAACTGCTATCCACTAAGTCTCAAATTTATAGACCTAATTATATATATAATATATGCATATATTATATATATATATAGACACACATACATATATATGGTGCCTTTGAGTGAACAATGTATATGCATATATGTATGTACATATATTTTGTATATGTGTATACACATATAACATATATATGTATACATACACACATATACACATTAGATATATCAATAGACAGATATAGATATAGATACACATTTTATACATGTATATGTACCATATATAACCTTTGTCTGTCCCCATGGCCTTCTTGTTTTTATTCAAGTAGCTTTATCTACTTTGTGAATGATTTGTCTGAGTTCTTCAGTTGTAGTTATTCTTCAGAACATATTGAATATACCAAAGCATATCATCTTAGAGCACATTATAGTGCTGAAATTATATTTTGTAATGTCAAAATCTCAATAAGGTAGCTGTGAAGATAAAGTAGTGAAGATAATATATGGTGATTTCTTATTTTCCAAATTGTAAATTTGTTCAATTGTCTTCTGTGGTCTTCAGGTGTGTCTCCCCAGTGCTGCTCTGCATCAGCCACCTTTATGTTTTGTTCAGCAATTTGCCTTTCCACACATTTTCTTATGATGCCTCTTTGGATAAATTGCCAACAGTGCATCACCATGACCTTGGATATCAATCTGACTTTTTTAAGCTTTCGTCATCTATATCTTTCATCATACTGCAAAAAATTTATTTTAGACAATACTCTACTGGTAGTCTGGAGTCTTCTTCAGTTCATGTTCTTAGCAAAATGTTCCTGTCTGGGTTTGAACTGTGATGCTGTGTTTTTGCTCATCGTGGTCAAAATTTTACCGTGGTCAGTTTTACCTCCTTTTTTGTTTCTATATTTGTACCTGGCAAAAGGAAATAAAAGATCAGAGCAACCTGAAAAGGCCACATAATGCAGTAGCATTACGAACAGAGGTAGCCAGAAAACCCTCTGACAGGACAGAGATTCCGAACTAGAGCCAAAGCAAATGTCAAAATACTTGAACAATTTGTACATTTGTACTTTACTTGAACAGGCTTTGGTAACCCTCCAGATGATATTGACCACAATATAAGACTCATAATAGTTATGAATCAGTCCCTTCAAAAGTGTTCCTTACAAGTGCTTTGGACATGTGACAAGGTGACCTGCAAATATGACTAATTTGGAACTTCTCCAGAGTTTCCATCCAAAGACTTCTAACATGATTACGAATAGCACAAAAATCTATCTGTACCTCAGCAATATTTGTGATAGTCTATGGTGCCTGAACACAGCCAGTTAAGGAAAGTTGTTGGTTTAGTCTCCTGAATTTCAAGAAAAAAACCCAAAAATGTTACAGAAAGTGGGGACTGAGTGATAAAGACATACCCCTACACAGAGTGTGCTCTATTTTGCATTATGAAGAATGTGAAGAAACTTTTCTTTCTTACATAGACAGCTGTGGTGGTATCTGAGTTTAAAAAACACACTACATACCTGAAGTTTTTGAAAGCCATCTTTTGTTAAAGGGTGGGTAGCACACGTGACATATTTGCTGAGTTTGATTTTATTGATGTTGAGGTTGCCAAAAGAAATAATCATGCCTGGGGTGACTAAGGGTTAATTTGATCCATTTATAAATAACCTAGGTATAAAACCCTGAAACAGCAATGCTGACAATGTGAGATGTAGTAGTGTTAGATTAGTCTGTTAATTCACCAATTCATACAGCAAAATAGTTTCTATTTCTGTTTTTCTTTTTCTTTTTACATTTTCTAGTGACCTGTTTGCATCTGCCTATATGTCCTTTGCATTCCAATTCTTACTGAAAAAGTCTTCTGTGAAAAGGGAACAAAAAGTAAAGCTGCATTTAAATATTCATTTGAAAATGACATTTCTTCAGGGAAATCGCTTATAATGAGCAATGTTTACAAAAACCTCTGAGTATAAGTGGATACACATAAACAAGAAGATGGAGAAATTCCTAGCTGCACTCAGCTTACAGCTTATTTTCTAGCCAATAGTTCTTTAACAGTAAAGGTTGTAATAAAAGACAGACAAATAACTGCCACTGGCCTGTATCTCTCACTAGATAGAGTGTAAAATGTCTATTTTGGAGCAGGAAATGTCTTTATTTTCTTGAGTAAAAACTCTGCATTTTCTTTTTGCTGAGATTTTTCTGTTAAAGCAGTATGCACCACATCACAGCAGTTACACACATACAATTAGTATGTCACTCATTTTCAGTGTCAAAAGTCAGTCAGTGTTCCCACATATTTGTAAACTGAAAAAAACCACTTGATAATCAGCAAAAGCCATATCCCTGTGTGTCAACTGATGGTTGATGTTGGTTGCCAATGACACTGCTTTAAATGGAAATAATTTATGCTTAGAGACAATGAGAAAGTCAGCATTATGGAATTGCTGTGATGCAATAGTGTGTTGGTAAAGCAGCATGTGTATGTAGTATTGTACATAAGTATTTATACATGTATGGGTGTGTATTCATATATGTGTGTCTGTGTACAAACAATACCTTAGGATCATGTATTTGGGTAGCATGTACCCATGTGGTGTGTTGCTTAAATTGTTCTTTCATCTGACTGTGTAAGTAAGAGCTGAGGAGGGGAAACAACAATCTTTAGCTGAACTTAATTAAATTTTAAAAAAATCCTTTAATTGGAACAGACAACTCAGCAAAATAGCTATAAACAAGCACTTATAACTTACTTCTGGTTTACTATATTCACTCTCTGGGGTTCCTTTCCTTTTTTCTTCCCTACTCTTTGAATAGACATAGTGTTTTATTGAACAAAACTTCCTTTGAGGTCAATGGAAGGTTGCACCATGAGAATGATTGCACAACTGTTTTGCTATCCGTGTCATTTTAATTTGCTGGAAGGTGAGTAGACACTAATGTTTTGTATCTGCTTATAGTGTGATACTACTTATAATCTTGGTGGACTTTTAGGGCTTTTTATGGTCTTTTAGGGTTCATGGCACTGAGGTTGATGAATACCTCCTCTGAAGTAAAAAAACAATAAAAAAATAAAATTTTAATTTAGAACTGGACTGTCAATACAAAATCATAACAGCAGAACTGACAAGTGTATCTTAGAATCACAGACTCATGAGGGTTTTAAAAGGCCTCCAAAATCGTCAAGTCCAACCTTTGACCAAACACAACCACATCAACTCATCCACAGCACTAAGTTCAGTCGTTTCTTGAACACTTCCAGGGATGGTGACTCTACCACCTCCCTGTTCTAACCCTGGACAACCTTTCAGTAAAGAAATTGTGGAGGTCAATAAACTAACATGATCCCAGTTTGGGGGCAAGAAACTGGAATCCTTTATTCGTAGGAAAACTGGTGTTTTATAGGTCTGGGGTATTACATATTCGTGGGGGGCGGGTTGCATATTCATCAGAGGGTCAGCTTATTACAATTAGAGGCTTTAAAGAGATGAGGTAAAAGGGGAAAATCCAGGTTAACAAATTTGGGGTCTTAACACATACATTATAGGGGAAAACCCACTTTATCTCAGGGGAATTACATGGGGGGAAGACATTCACATCTCTTGAGACAGGATTATGCAGGGAGGAGCACATCCAATAGGACATGTGATGACATTATGTAAAAAGTCTCTTCACATCCTGCTGGAGAAGGCAGGAAAACTCCACAGAGATGAGGTCAATGAAGAGGGTTTTTCCCAGCTACTGTGACTCGAGGTTTCTGTTTAAACTCAGGAGTTCCTTTTTCTGATATGTTGAAACTATGTACTTACATGTCAGTTAACACTCAGACGGTAATTTAGCATTAAATTTAATTATGTAAGACAGACACTGCCTAAGCCTTTTCAGCATGGCCAGAACTTCAGTTTTATGCCTGTTATGAGCCAGGGCTGTAATGGCTGAACTTCAACACAAGGAATAAATCATGTGGAGAAACCTCAAAGTGTTAGTGATCACTGAATAAACAAGGTTAACTGTGTTTTGCTTAATACTTGAGGATAGAATTTTTTTCACATTATCTCCTTGTTTTAGGCAGGTGAAATACAGTGGTTTTTTTGCTCCTGGCAGCCTTTTTAGCAGACTTGCAATCTCTGAAGCAATGAGTTACCATGGATACTAATATATCCCTGCACGTTCCTAATCAAAAGTGTCATATGATCTGTCTACATTTACAAGTGTTTGCATTTCATACATGACTATTTGTAAAGTCCCCTTTTAGACACAGATTGTGTTCAACAGGAATGCAGAAACATGTTTTCTGTCCTACAAGCCAAATGAAGCAATTTCCTCAAGTGACAGAGGAAAACTGGATTATTATCATGAATAAGACCAATGATCTCTGGCTTGAGATAAAAATGAGATGATCAAAACTTGGATCTAGTCTTCAGCTGACAGATTAAGCTCAGAAACTGTTCATGCAGTACATTCTGAATGCTGTGGACTGAAAACTGCTTGATTTTCTTCTCAGTTCCTGTCTGGTTTGCTCCAAGTACAGAATTACTGAACTTTGGGTTTTAACACCGTGGTGTTGCAACATGTTTGTGTTTGTAGCTTGTGTGGTGTCACTCAAAAAGAAAAAAAAGCAAAAAACCCACCTAACAAACCCACAACCTCTTATGCCTCTAAGCATCAGTTCTTGCTGTTAGGTTTGTGTTTTTCTTTTGGATAGGGGAAAATCCCACAGAATATTCGGAAATGCTTTGTTGAGAATGGAATCAAAAACTACCATTTTTTGTTATAAGTAATTAATTACCTGCAGTTCTCCTCGGATCAGAAATATTTGTTATCATTAGACAGTTTTACCTCACTAATAGGAAACCTGCCATTACAAGTTCTTTCTGACAAAAATGGACAAAATTATTGACAAGGTCATTGCTGCTCCCTAGGGAAGTTGGTTGTTCTTTCTCCAGGTCTGTGCCAACCTAGGTTTTTGTGGGGCCCTGTGGAAAGTCAGACCGATAAATTGATCTGAGTTAGAAGTTCAGGAAAAAAATGGATTTTCCATGATGTTTTTCAGGCCTATTACTTTGAAGTGGTTTGATACATTGCTGTGAAAGTACCTGTGCTACCTAACAGAGTGTGGTGTCAAATGGGAGTAAAAGGAGTTTGTGAGATTCAGGTGGAAAAAAGTCGGATATGTTGCAAAATTCTAATGAGGTGACTGCTGAAATCTGTATGACTGCCTTCAGAAGTAAAAGGCACTGTATACCTGAAAAAAAGCTGTTCTATTTGCAAGTCAAAAAGAAAACCTGTTGTTGTATTTGCAGACTCTAAATGTAAGAACTGAAGCTGAAAACATATAATCTCTGTCTGCATAGGTAATATTGCATGATGATAAGACACTATCTACAGAGATACAGACACCAATTGTTTGAATTAACACATTCTCATGTTTTAAGGTTTATTTTGTTTGTCAGTTTTTCCCTCATACACGATCTGTCACTGTAGTTGGGTTATTTCTATATATCTTTTTTTCCTCAGTGTTCTTTGTCTGTAATTACTTTTTGACAAGCCTGTCACTACAGGTAGGAATATATCAAGCATGCACATGGGCAGAGTCCTTTGTGTGACAAGCTAATGTAAGCATTATAATATCGATACACGTTTTGGGTGTTAGCTCTCTTTAGGAAAGATCTTTACAAACAAAAAGATTTCTTCCTTTTGTAAACATCTCCATTTCTTTCATGTTGTCTGTTCATCAGTCAGTGCAGAATAGGAGTCCTCTCAGCTTCAATGGATTATTTCCAAGCTTTGATAGGAAAGTAAATACTCCTTGCTTTTTGAAATGTGAAATCTGCCAAGGCTTCATGTAGTGAGACTGTGCTGTTCAGAATTTGCTGGTTGTCCATGCAAGTCAAAGAGTGTATTAATCAGAGTGCACATACAGGGGATGAAACTCCAGCAGAAGAACAGAAAGTAACAGGAAAGGTACAATTCTTCATTTTTTTTTTAGGGTGAACAGGTGAAGATACATTATTATTTATATTAAAAAAATAATTATTTATTCGAATCCAGTGTGAATTTACTTATCTTGCTCTTTTATCTTCAGAAAATAGGAACTGCTGAAATTCTTGGATAAAAGGGATAGCAAAAACTGACTATGAAAAAATAAAGCTTTCTTGAATAATATCCAGTATGGTAGCACTGGGCTTAATAATTAGACTTTTTCTTTTTTTTTTTTTTTTTTTTGTGTTTTTTTTGTTTGTTTGTTTTTTTTTTTTGTTGGCTTTTTCATGCTAATCATAAACTTCAGAGACTGTGTGAAAAATAAGAGAAACTCTATAGAACAGCTTATTGAAATTGTCAGTAATTTTCTATCTGGTCTCCAAACTGGGATGACTCTCACTTTTTCTGCATGGTGTGCCTAGATAAAGTTAAGAACTTTATTTCAAATGTTTCACTTAAAATAAAGATATTTTTAGAATTCCCAAGAGAACTGTAGAACTCACAAAAAAAAGAAAAATCAGTGGAAAGGCATAGGTGTACTAAATGTATTAGTGTAGTCTAGGAATTTTTGACATGCATATTTGTCTTAATCTGAATAGGAAAAGCTCTTAGTCTTAATATTTACTCCAAATTTCATATTTGAACTCAAGCGTTAATCTATAGCTTCATAACAGGAGAAACAAAAAAGTAATATCAAAATGCTCAACCACTGCGGACAATAGATAGAAGGGTATTGGATTCTAAGTATTTGGTTTTATTTTTATTTTTTGTGGACTTAAACTTTTACTGTGCAATTCCCATTTTGTACTCCATGGATAATTCTAGTAGCTGAAAATACCAAAGAAGTCTTTTTGATTTAAACCAGTAGTGGCTGCTGAACTTTGGTTTTCCATAAGTTTGCTACTACGTTTTTGGAAGATCACATCAGATTACCTTGTCTTTATCTTTTCTCTGTTAAATTTAACTCTTATATCAACTGTAGGCTGTCAATGGCACTGACTTCATATAATTTCCCTTTGTGCCCATCATATGGGTTTGAAACCTTCCAGGCAAGAGCTGGAAATAACTGATTTTTTACAGGGCAACATATTTTGCTCTTATCATTTTTAAATTGCTGAAATTGCAGGCAGAGCTCTGAAGAAGACTGATCATTCCCTCTACATCTTAATTTTCCTCTGGAAGTCTGGAGTTGAGTGAAAATCTCTAGATTGTGCCTAATGTCAAAGACATAACTGACAAACTGGGTTGTAATTAGGGCAGCAGCCTGAACCCAACTGTAGCAAAGTATTAAAACCATGTAATATTTAATATATATGTTACACACATTTTTTTTTCCACTGAACTTTAAATCTCAGCTTTATTTTCGTTGTTTGTGGGAATTCTTGAGGCTTGAGAAAAAAAACCAACTTATCCTTAACTGAGTGTGAGAACCTGCTCAGCTGACGTGGTGGAAAGCTGCTTCTTAACTGGTAGGATCTATAACAAGGGGCTTGTTGTGCTAGAATATTGCAAGAAAAGAGAAGAAGGAAAGGATCTAGGTGATTGTCAGGATCTTTTTCAATGCCATAATCCTTCAGGTAACCAGATGCTTTTGTAACCTCTTTCTCTATAGTGAAGCTTTTGGAGGAAATTTTCATTGAAAAAGGATGAAACAAGATTTCATTACCAAAGCAAATGTTTTATTCCTTTGAAATTGTTAAGTAACTTGGAACATTTAATTTCTCGCAATTCCTGGAAGAGAACCTTGAGCAAAGGATAAAAGACAAAATTTATAGAAATAAAAAAAAAATAAATAAATAAAAATGGACCTCTCATGTATGCATAGAATACAGTCCTTGCTGTGGAGAGGAATAGGTGAAAGGACCAAAAAAAAAAAGTAAGAAAAAAGAGTAGAGTGTTTGTCTGAAAGTTACTGAGTGCACAGTGAATGTTTGGAAAGTTCATTCTATAATGAACTTGGCTGAACCCTTGCTATGGCAGGTAATGTCAGAAACAGAGGTTAACAAGGTTGAATTCAGGGGATTTAATCTCTCTTTCTATCCTTCTTGCACATTCAGATCGGGACTGACCAGTGTCCATAGATGTACAAATATTTTTTTCTTAATGATGAGAGGTTTAAGAACATCAGGTGTTTCTAAACTGAGTCCCTGCCACCTTCCCCACAGAACAAGGCACTCACTTGTTTCTCAAACAGAACTCATAGGAGGTTTTCTTCAGCTCAGAGCTGCTGATTCTATTAAGAAAACAGTTTTTTGAGATGTCTGATTACTATGTGGGTGTATTTAATAAACAGTGGGAATAGAAACTGTCAAATTTTATTATTTGATCAGTATTCTATCTCATTTTGATCATATCCTTATGGATCACTTGTGAAAGGTAAAAGGAAAGGTGTTGCATGTTGTTGCTGATACTATGTCTCAATCACTTTTCTTTAAAACTAGATAATAGAAATTGTTACATTCAGAAGATTTAAAAAGGTGGAAGTCTTAGGTAAGGAACAGTGCTTCTGTTCTGTTCTGGACCTCCTGATCTAAGTCAGATTAGGTTTTATTGTATTTAAGGACTTAACTCCCAGCAAGATCAAATTAAACCAAACACCTTTGAAAAAATCTTTTTCCTAATCCTGAGCCTATTCCATATTCTTAACACTAAGGGATAAGCATTATGGAGCGAAGGATTTGTGAAGAGAGGGAAATATTTAGATTAGTGATTGGATGGAAAGAGATCAATTGCTCTTCATAGCTTACAAAGGTGATAATCAGCCAAAATTTTTGACACATGCTGTGACACAAACAAGAATGTAAATTGTTCTATCACATAAAATATGTGTGAAAGATAGTGTGTTTTTCTGTTGTATTGTTATGTATTGTCCTCTGCATCTCAATGTATTAGTCTGCCAGAAGCCAAATTAAGAGGTACCCTTTGCTTTTGTAGGACAGCTTTAGGTATTTGAAAAGACCATGGGCTTATGTTCAATCCATCCTTTCTAAATAATTATCTGTTTGATTAATTCTAAGCTTTTATGGAGGACAATACTTAGTATGTGTGCACCTCCTGTGGAACAGGGAAGAGATTTACAAGTGAAACAGTTGTCCACATAGCAACTCCATTTCTAGATCACTATGCTGACCAAAGCAAAGAGGACTGAAGGAACGGGGTCTTGGAAATTTGAACATTTGTCTTGGAAATTTATTTATTTAATTTTTTTTTCAGTGTTTGTACTCTATGCATTCTCTTGTCTAATCAGTTCTGGGAAGTACTTAGGCAGATACTAGGTCACTGAATAAAGAATAGCAACTTTTCATGTGACTGCTCATCTCCGTGGTATTAAAATCCACAGGATATTTTATCCAATGCCATGCTGGTTCAGAATACCCAGAAGTTAGGAAAACAGCTTTGGTTGTAAATTAATTAAAGAAGAAAATACCATTGAAAGATGAAAAGTCTCTCTGCAGTTTAAATTAAAGCTGTTTTCTGATATGTTGGTTTCTAATTATCCCAAGGGCAAGGGAACTCCATATGATTTTTAAGATTCATTGGCTCAATGATCACTTTAAGTCAAGAACATGATTTTCTTTACAATGAATTAATAGATACTTCTGGTAATTCCACAAGCTGTGTCTCTCCATCTCCCCTTCATTTTCCTACTGGCCACAATCCTATGTTGCTGATTTTGGTTTAAGTCATAATACAGGAGACAATAAAATATGTGTGTGCCAGTGTTTGCTTATATATGCTTGTTCTAAAAAAAGCCTGTAAGATAGTGATGATAAATTACCTTGTGCTCTTGTTGTGAAGCTGGCAAAGTCATCTGTCACCAAGTATTTTGCCAAGTGTCCAAATGAAGTAAATCTTATAGTTATCAAAATTACCTCAGTTTTAAATGTTGGAATTTGTGTTACTCTTCTCAAAGTACTCAAAGATTAATTGATAGTTGAGAACAGATTGAATGGAACTGTCTTGTGCTTTTTTAAAAGATCTTTTTAAATGTAGTAATAAAAAAAAGGCTATGCAAAATAAACCCAAAAGGCCTTAGCATAATAAAAAATACTGGTTTAATTGCTTTTCTGCAGGCTAGTAAAAGAACAGCTTCTGAAAATACTCAGGCTTGTTATATGATGAATAAAATAAAGAAGTGGAGGCAACTGAGAAATTAATGCACACATATATATACTTACATGAACAAAAGTTTTTAAATTACATTATTTCCTTGAGCTGTGTCCTTAATACCATCCCCTCAGTCCTCCTAGGCTGACTGATTTATTGCCAGAACAATCCTAAGAACAGCGTAGTCGGGAATTCTGGCCAACTTACAGTCTCTTCAGACCCCTGAATGAACTTGACACCTGCTTTGGATCCTGACAAGACATTACCTTGCAGTTCACTTGACACATTGCTTGCACTGGACTTGTGCACTGATTTTCAGGAGGAAATCTTGTAGTTTACATCCATCTGTATCTTTGGTGTGGAACATTTTCTAGCAGCAATGGGACTCTCAAGAAATATTTGCACTTTGCTGTTTGGTGGGTTGGTTTTTCCTTTCTACCATTACATAAAGGGTTAAAACAAGCATGAGAGTTTCACAAAAAGTGTTTTTTTGCTGACAACAGAACTGCTTCATAGCTTGCTCTATCTCCTATATTATCTGTATGTCACTGGAATTTCCTTATCAACTAGAAAAAAATGCCACAAAAGTAGTGATTAAAACTTATTGTGCAGGTAAAAGCACACTAAAATAATGCTGCAAGAACATTAATGTTCCATAGAGAAAGTGTTATCACAGAGTTTCTTCTGATGTGAGAGAGATGATAGAGACAGTCCAGACCTCTTGCATTGCTACAGAACTGCTAATGCTGCCTGAAGCCAGATGGGTATTTTAAGTTGTTTTCAGATCGATATATTGAACTGCTCAATTAGATGACCTGCTCATCAGCACAGTAAGGACAAAATTAAAGACTCGGTGCAGGTGACTCTCTCTCCTTCAACAACAGGAGCGGGATGTTGCTGTTTTTAGGAGTTTTTGCAAACATTTGTGACCCCTAGTCCCCTCGGACCTCACAATTGCAATTAAAACAATTAACATGTATGTTCTGAGATGCTGATGTTCAAGACATACTTGAGCAATTTGGAAAGGTCATTTCACTTCACTGTGTTCAAACAATCTCTGCCCTCAGCTCTGCCTTGCAGATTTTGGCCAGAAGCTGAGCTCGGGGAACTTTCTGAGCATAATAAAATTTGTCTTGTCTCCATCCCCCACACCCAGCTGCAAATATTTCTTTTCTATGTTATCCTTTTCTTGTTGCACTGAAACTCGGGCCGGATCAGTGCCTGGCCAGGTTGTGGCTGCAGTCAGGTTTTTGGCAACACTTCTCTGAAGGGTATGGATTCCTCAGATTATTTCAAGTTGTTTAAACTTTAAATCTGAGTATATCTATGACTTAGTGCTCTGCAGCTGTGTTACACCATTTACTAAGATCGTGAGCCCTGATCAGTTGCCAGTTAATGTAAAGTAAAATCAATATACTGAAGATTCAGGATGAACCAGATTTTACTTTTGTTTTGCAGACAGCATAGCACAAGAAAACAACTAAAAATCTTTGAGTTAGTCTCTTAGGGAGGTCAAAGTCAGAAGATGGACTCTGATATACCCTTCAATAGGGGTAAAATTATACAGGAAAACTGTATACTGAAATACTTTGTTATATATTTTCACGTTTTGCCATATACTGTTTCAACTTATACTGTATATAGTACATACTGTTTTGCTATATACTAAAATTTATAATATATATTTAATATAAAGTAAAATATAAAAGCATTCTATACACTGAAATAATTTTTATATTTTTCATATGATATATTAATTTATTTTTCTCAGTTTCTTAAGTCAGAAGTACCATGGAGCAATTCTTAGGTGTTACATGAATCCAATATAAATTTTACAAAGCGGAAGAGTAAATTATCTGCAAATAAATTTGTCATATGAAATGAAGGCCTCTTATGGTTGATTTTAATTATTTATATGGTATTATAAGCAACAATAACGAGACTGTTAATACAAGCTACCCATGCTGAGAGCAGCAGAAGCTGTCTGCATGGAGTTGTGTGTAAAGAAGACTTTATTCTGTACTTTATTCTGGGAAGAATGTTGTTGAAGAGATACCTTTTGACTTATTTTGTTGATACTCACAGGTTAAAAATGGGTCTGAACAAGCTCTTTCAGAAGAGCCAGGCACAATAGCAAGGGAAATTTGTAAGTGAATCAAAAAGAAAGGAGAACTCTACACTGACTTCTCAAAAGAATTTTAAGGAGTTGATACTTAATAAAATGCATCAGTTTTAGCCTGGATTTCGGATTGCAGTCTCTGAGAACAGTTATAGGAGTGCAAATAAGAAAACAGAAGTGTCATTATGATATAGTTTAAAGCCTCCCAGAAGGAGGATCAACCTGTAGCTCAGGATTGGCTTGGTAGACAGAGATTTATTCCCAGCTCTGCCTTAAACTTTTTGTGTAATCTAGAGCATTCTACAGGGGACAGGTTTTTGTCAGTAGAGTTTATTGCATATGAATACTCAACATTGAAGACACTCAGAACTGAGATTCACCTAAAATGTTGGCCTTTGCATGTCAATTTACCCATGTGTTTAAAGAAGCTGATGGCAATCACAGAAATGCAAAGTTCTGTTTGACTGAGTCCCAGTTTTAACAAAAATGTAGGGGTTTGAATTCTGAAAAGGTTTATTTTTGTTTCAGGATTTATTTTGCGTCCTTTTCATCATTCAGTGGGTTACCATACCTCTGTTTCCTCCAGACCTAATTTCTTTGAGAGCAGTGGATTTTGTCCAAGATTTCAGATTCTCAGAGCCAAGCCACAACAGGGGCTCCAAGCACTCTAAAAATCTTTGGGTCTCTTCCCTCTTCATGCACAATCATCCTCAAAGAACATGTACAGAGGCCCTAAAAAGTTTGAAATGCGTCAAATTTTATTGTTTGCCTGTACTGATGTTTTGCTTTTGAGTAGTGAAATTTGTATTTTTTGTGGACGACTCAGGTGGATCTCACAGTTGTGTGAGAATGGATAACATCTAAAACTAGATCTGGCACTTAACCACAAACATTGGGTGTAAACTCTGCACTGTTTATGAACACATTGTGGGACCTACTGCAACTATGGGTATCTAATCTCCAGTCCTGAGTCTTTGAACAGAGCATCTAAGATACCTCCCACATGACATTGTGGTCAAGACTGTGCGGGCAGAATGAAAGGGAAGCCTGGAATAAGGCAAGAACAGCAAGTTGTAATCTTCCTGGGTCTTGCCTCAGCTGTTTATATACATCAAATTCACTCCTTCATGTAGAATAATAAAAGAGAATGATGAGAAAATAAAAATAATCTGGACTTTGTGGAGAATGTGACTTTATAGGCGAGCCCAGAGGGGGGCTACCAAGTTGATTAGGGAGATGGAGCACCTCTGTAATGAGAAAAGTCTGGGACAATTGGGATTGTTGAGATGGTAAAGGACAGGGTTTTGGGGTGTTCTAACTGCAGCCCCTGGTACCTGAAGGGAGCCTACAAGAAAGATGAAGAGGGACATTTTGCAAGAGCATGTAGTGACAGGACCAGGAGGAATGGCTTTAAACTGAAAGAGTGTAGGTTTACATCAAATATTAGGGAAAAATATTTGATGTGAGTGTGGTAAGGCACTGGAACGGGATGCCTGGAGAAGTTTGGGATGCTTCATCCCTGGAAATGTTCAAGGCCAGGTTGAATGGAGCTCTGAGCAATCTGGTCTGGTGGAAGGTGTCCCTCCCCATGGCAGGAGGACTGGAACTAGATGATCTTTACAGTCCCTTGCCCAAAGGCAATTCTATGACTCTACAATATCTCATGATTGATTCTGTTTTCCCTAGGGTACAGTGACATATACAGTTGAAACCAACACAATAGATTTAACAACTTCCTCTGCAGTATTAAAAACCCTTGAGATGTTGGGGGGGGTGATGTTGAAGGTAAAAAATAAAGTTGTTTTATATTCTTTTTATATCTGAAGGCTGATACTATTTTTTGCAATCTATTTAGATACCATCCATGATACTCTTCCAAGAACCAAAATAACCAATAAGGAAATGAAGTTGTTTCTGCCGGTGTCAAGGAATTCACTAATTTATTTTCTTCACCACATCATGTGATTTCCATGATTAACTTTATGCACTTTTTTGACAGAGGAAAAAAAAAAAAAAAAGGTGAGTGTGAGAAAATTTGCTCCATTTTGCTAAATTTTGTGTTTGGTATATTTTTGGGGATTTATTTTCTGAATAGAGTGAAAACATACTTGTCTTCCACTGAGATGACTAACACAAAAGAAGACAAGACAACCAATATGAAAGAAAACAACTCTAATGTCATGATATTTACTTTTACAAATCTTTATTTCTCAAATAATTCAAGATGGGAACATGTAACTTAGATGCTTATTTTTTTCTGAACTTAATTTAAATAAGCAATTAGTAGGTTTTCTGAACTATTCATGGCTCTTGTTTCCAGATAATTAATTGTCACACATAGTTCAGATTCCTTTTATTCAAAATGTGTATGCTTAACCAGAAGTGCCTAAGGACATTTTCGAGATGAATATAAGTTTTTCATGCTTGCATTTATCATTGATAAGTATGTTAGGGAGGCTTATACTGTGAATGAGAAAATTAGGTGTGTCTGTATAGGATCAGATAGTGTTGATATTTGTATCTAATGATAAAATAGCCTGGCAAAGACTATTTATTCAGTGCATATATCCATAATACTAGATACCTTCAACAATACTTGTCCAGAAATTCTTGGCAGGAATTGTCCTTAATGGAAAAAAAAAAGAAACAAATCAGTGCCAAATCTTTCAAATAATTCTCTCTTAGTAACATGGGGGTTTTGAGTGGTGCTTGAGAGAAACAGACAATAATGAAGTTATAGATTTCACTATCCCTTTAAAAAGAAAAAAAGAAGGAAAAGAAGTATGAGTTGAGTCCTCTTGCCTTAGGTCTTGAACCTCTCATTGACAGATGAGAAAGCTGAAGTTACTAAAAAATATGAGTCACTGCAGTGTAGGTGAAGCAGAAATAAGAACATAGCTTTTTATAACAAGGGAACCAAAACATTTTTCAGTTTGTCCTGTAGTTTTCCACAGGGTGCAATTTGCCACTTCAGTTATAAGCTGGTATAATTGGAATGGATAGAATCATATTGGTGAAAATAGCAATGACTGGGCTGTCAATTATAGGCAGCCTTCTTAAAACTTCTTCAACTGTGAAAGTGATCTTTGAGAAAACCGTGTCTTTATGGTCTATTTCATTTGAAAAGATGCTTGCCAAAAAAGAAAGCACTTATTGAAATTGAAAAAGGATTTCTGTCTTCAGAACCCATCGAAAAAATGAGGGAGGCTTTTCATTATGCAAAAATATGCCAAGTTGGGTAATGCTGGCAATTTGGTAGCTCTGTGCTTATTGATACCTGCTGTACCTGAATGTTAGGGCTGACATCTGAAATTCAAATTCAATTTTTTAATTTGAATGGAAGTTAATGAACGTCTGGAATATTGATTTTTGTATATCCTTAATGCAACTTTAAAAACTATTCAAGATACAAAATAGTGGAAGATTGATACAATTTTTAGAAGGTGAAATAGGTCATACACATTTTCATACTGAAAAAGAGGACAAAAATTACAATTACTAGGTATTCAAGTATAGGATGCACGCAGTGGGTTGCCCTGTGTTGATAATTTTTTTACATTCTTTTGCTATTTCAATTAATATTTTGTAACCTTTCATGCTCAACATCAGAAATAAACAGCTGAACTGTGTAAAATTAAATGGACTAGTGCAGCACACCTGGGTGAACTTCAAATCCCTTTGTGGTACTGAAGTCTTTGCACCCAAAATGTCAAAGGGAGGGTATTAGATCAAGGGGCAACTGTAGCCCCAGATGTGATAATGATATTTCAGTAGATAGCTGTAGGAAATGAGTCCTACAGCCATGAGATATGTGACAAAACATGTGGCTGAGGGATTACCCTGGTCATGACGTCATGATGAGGAGGCAATGGGAGACTGAATGACCCTTGTCACTGCAATCAACCAGGTGGAGGAGGGAGTGATGCCAAGCTGTGGTGGTCCCGTTCAGTCCTTGCACAAGGCCCACATTCTTTGTTAATCTCTCTGCTTGCTGCCCTCTGTACCCCTCTTCTATGTATAAATTGGCTGCCTGCCCTCTTCTATGACGGCACTAACAGAATATTTGACTACAGTTGCATCTCCACTTCTCCCAAGAGTATAAATTGTTATCTAAAACCCTCGGTGGTAGAGGATGAGGTGCTGAGGCACAGGAACGAGTTGCCCAAATGAATATCCCGTCTGTGGAAGTGTTCAAGGCCAGTTTGGGTGGAGCTCTGAGCAACCTGGTCTAGTGAAAGGTGTCCCAGACCCTGGCAGAGGTGTTGATACGAGGTAACCTTTAAGGTCCCTTCCAACCCAAAACATTCCCTGATTCTATGATTTAGTTCCCACTACCAGAAGTGTGAAAGTTGAAAATTGGAGAAGGGACAGAAAAGTTTATGTGTAAAACTAGTAAGAATTGCCTGGGTATTAGTGATTGTATAGCATAATTTAAAATTGCAGATTTCATAGTCACTTTGAACTCCAGGCAGCGAATTACATACGCCTTCAAAACTGTATATACTCCAGCTTGATAAAGAGCATAGGTTTCCTACATGTGTATGTGTGTTGCCATTTAAAACATACAGCTAATTTAAAACATACAGCTAATTTCAATGGTCTTTGCACTTTGTCAGATTTACTGCAGCTGCCTGGGAGAAGACACACGATCACACTGCAAATGTATTTCTGTACATGTTTATAAGCATGACCAGTATTATGCAATATAAAGACAAGGAAAATGAATGTGTTCGTATCTGATCTTCTATTTCTTTTGGAGATTTCTTGTCCTTTCTGACCCGATTTACCTCCACTAGAGAAAGAAGCTACAGCTGACTTCTTAAACTGATATGTCAAAATCGTAGCCTTCAAACCCACTGTCTTTTTTCTTCTGATAAAAGTCTAGTGAACTACTTTGAGTTATTTTTTTCTCCTATCCCTTCAGTGCTCTGAAAATCAGGAATGAAAGGATCACTTTGCTTTTTACCTCTTTACAATAAAACAAAAATAATGTTATCTCCCTGTTCCTTCAGGGACAAGATAGTACATTCTCTGTTTTGTGAGAAAAGGAGTAAATGCAAGGTTAATGCTCTAACAGATGCATAATAAAGATAAGGATGTGGAAGGAGTTTTTCAGAAAGTACCTACTGAGAAAGAAGACTGTATTTCTAGTTGTGTGCACTGGAAGTTGTTGAAGAAAGAGGAGGATTGGCCTGGCGATATGGATTTCAGCTGCACATATTTACTGGTATTGATTTCATATGTGATGCTTGATAAGTGAATTAGATCAAGGACAAGGAGGGCCCCTGTTTTCTGCATTCTGTGTTTTTGAAATCAGGTCTCTGCTTTTCAGGTGGAAGTTCCTTACGGATAAAATCAATAGAAATATTGTAGTAGTCTGTAATATATTATAATCATTGTGGATTTTTTAGCTGAACTGGCGCCTGAAGTTTAAAAGTACTGGTGGTTACACAGAATACTTGCCTGAAGGCAGGGTACACTACACTTCATTATGTTTAATGAAAAACATTGGACATTTGGGACCTACTGCACTGTAGGTGAATGAGTATCCAGTATGGAGCAGAGGCAGTTCTGCTGCAGAACATTCCTGTAAATTCAAGAAGTAACTGTTAGGTAATAAGTTGCAGGAATATTTTAGTTTCTATTGTAGTTTAAGAATGATGAGATGCTTAAAATAATTTTTCAGAAGGTGAGAAGAAAGCCCATGGAAATGCCATACAATCTTATTGGAGCATGCCAAGAGCTCATTGAAAAAAACCTAAACATTTTCTTAAAATATCTGCATATACTCTATAACTTTTCTTTACTTTGAACACATCACATGCATTGTTTGAACTATGAACTTAGTTCTGATAAGTTCCTTTTTTCTTTTTTTTTTTTTTATCCACTCAAGGTGTGTTAATTGTGTTTGTTAGGTGAGTGCAGGAAGATTCTTCATCATGTTCTTTTAGTCATATTTTGGGAATAAATATGAAAGAAATCACAGCACCAACTTTGCATCACTGCCTTTCTCTTTTAGATTCTTAATCTGAAGAAACATTCTAAAATAGATAAGAAACTTAAGACTATTGCCGTGTATTCTACAATGGAAGAAAATACATTTGAACTCACTAGAATATTATCTACTCTAAAATAATGAGACAAACAGCCTCCTAAAGTGGAAATATTAGTTTGTTTATGAGTTAATTGCATATCTAAGGTCACAAGGTTTGTGTCAAGATTTCTGTAGGAAGGGCACACGGCTTTCATGATCATTCATTTATATTTAAAATTACCTTGAAAAATACGGAGAGAAAAGAGAAAATAAGAAAATTAAATTACAAAATTCCTATCAATGCCTTTGCAGTAGAACCTGGGTAAGATTAAATGGATAAGTTATTATTTTCATTTCGAGTGATGCTGAAGGGTACTTGTTGTCCTTTCACTATTTTGGTGAGAAGAGCTTTTGTATGAAACACTTTCCATTCTTGCAGACGTTTCTGCATGGCAGAAGGAGTTTTTGAAGGAGGAACTCTTACACAACCACAGTAAAAGTGGTACCAAAGTTGCAGGGAAGCCAGGAATCTGCTCAGAAACACTGCTGAAGAACCATAGGAATTTATTTGTGGATGACACACATCATGGATCAGTCACCTTTTTGAGAGTTATATTCACTTAGTGGGATTAAATTTGTAGCCCACATACTGAACTCTGCACAGTGAGACTGCTTGCAGGTAAACCAGACATGGCTTTGCTCAGAGATGTCCTGTA
Source organism: Neopelma chrysocephalum (assembly GCF_003984885.1). Lineage (NCBI taxonomy): Eukaryota > Metazoa > Chordata > Aves > Passeriformes > Pipridae > Neopelma > Neopelma chrysocephalum. Next base: position 1,024,614 of record NW_020925659.1, on the reverse strand, counting down.
ACCTGGGCAAAACTTTCTCTTTCCACAGTATTGGAACAGGTTTTTTTTAAAAGAAACCCCTCTGTATTCATCCATGTGAACCATAACAAATCAAGCTAACACAAAAAAAAGAAATCTAGTTTACCAAGTAGTAATAAATTACCTGACTGATCACCGTAGGCAGTGGTTCTTTTTTATTAATTTTTTTCATTTTCAGTAAAAAAGCAGAGTTTTGGGATTATCACCGGTATGATTCCACGTGCAGATCTTAGCTGGAAATAATGTTTTTTTTGACCCACCTAAAAAGATATGTGCTCATCACCTCTGTCACTTTAAACATTAATTAATAGGTTTGGCACACAACTAAATCATTGACTTGCTGTCCTGAGGTTATTTTGTGTCTGTTCCTTCTATGACAAAACTGTTTGTATATTTGAATATCCTCTTGGTTTTGGAATGGGATTGTAGTATCTTGAATATCTCAGGCTACAAATAGGTGGGATGCTACAGGTCCCCTTTCTTCAAAAATTTTGGGCAGAGTTAGAGGCAACCCTCTGCCTTTGGTGCTTTCTCACACTCTCGAAACAAAAATAGTTTTTCTTTTTGTACAGAAAATTCTGTATTGTCATTAACACTTTGAGATTGCTATAGCTGTAATTCCCACTACACGAGCTGAAGCTGAGGGTTTAAGGATGATGTTCACCTTTTAATTCTGAAAAAAATTAAAAAGAAAATATAGATTTTTAGGTGTTCACTTGTATTATCACAGTGAATCTGAAATAATTAGGACCTTCACATTCCTTTTCCCATGACTGTCTTCACAATTTGGGTTGTTGATATTTTCTCTCAATGGATATTCCCTCTGTTCTTAGTCTAACGTGAACATCCTATTGGGTGTAAATGTATACCTCTCATATCCTAAAAACTGATGCTGACAGGACCACAGGTTAAAGAAATGATGAAATGTATTCTTTGAAAAAAGGTTTATTTCTAGCTTTACAAAATTAAGGAGTGTCTTTTATCATTCCTACTCTCAGGAAAAGTTAAAAAAAAATCCTGATATGCCTGCATGGTGTTTGATTACAAAAATGCTAAAACAAACAAAAAAAACCAGCTGTGCTATGATAAATAGAATATATTAAGAGGAATTTTTTTTATAATTGTAATATGCAGAACTAACCACAAGAATGGTTGGATCTCATGACTGACCACACCACTCAGGCTTCATTTTTACTTTAATATTAACTCCATTATTTTTCCACTACTGAATCAACAATTTGACCTAGGTAGCCACACCAGGCTGAGTTGAACTTTCTCAGGTCTGCATTCAAAATCTCTGTATAACACCTTCCTCTTGGAAGGGAGGACTGCAAATGTGACCCAGTGGGAAAGGCCATCCTGTACTTACTAGTACAGTTTGCAGTCACCAAACTACTGGTGTGAAACTGTGTAGTAGAAGGCAGAAGATCAAAGCATGTCTGAGATACTGTTCTGGATGTTCAAACAAACTCTCACAGTTTGTTATAATGATATGATGCATATAATTTTAATAATATTCCTCACATCCACTGTTGTGAAACCTCTCTCACCTTTTTAGCGATTTTGTGAGGGTTTGAAAATTGGGCCAGGGTAAACCCATGGCACTGGCTCAACTTGAGTTGTGAGGTTATGGTAAAACACACCATGTTGGTGGCAGAGTTTGGAGAAAGCTCCTTGCTCATCATTGAGCAACACCAGGATTTTGAGATTTTTCTCCTGTGAAACAATTCCACTGCAAATGACGATGATGGTGACGATGATGATGATGATAATAATAGGATATTATCTTGGTTTACAAAAGAAGGGAAAATATTTTTTGTCCTTCTTTGGCTGCAAAGCCAGAGGGTGGGTTGCAGTGTTAATACCACCATCTTGGCAAATGTTGTGATATTGTCTTATAAACATATTTGCTGCACTCCACCCGTGCTTTTTGAAGAAAGAGTAAAGGCTGAGTGAGGCTAGTTTTTCATCATATTTAGTGCTTATCACTGTAGTATCCAGGTGATTCATTGCCATTTCCACCACATGGTTGAATGGTTCAGCCTTGGATCTGGTTTGTACAGTAGGTATTTAATTGCTGCTACCTGGGCCGTGGGACTGGAAAGATTACCTTGAAGTCCACTTTGTCCATTGACTTTACAACAACGAAACATTAAAATTTTGAATACATAAAAACTAATAATTGATGTTGACAAAGGCTCACTAAATGTCTGCTTCAGCCCCATATGTAATTTTAAATTCTATTCCATTTTAATTACGTATGAAATTACAACCAAACGAAACAGGTGAAAACAAGGATTAGGGGCATTACTAGCATGCTGGTGTGGTATTTGTTTTTTGTATTTGCTGTGAATGATTAAGTCATAATAACTTGAAATGTATTTTATACTGATGTCACATTTTTGACGTGTTGTCACCTAGTCTGCTTTATCATACAGCTGCTCTGAGCTACTGAATAATAAGGCAGACAATACTCTCTAGCGTCACCAAACTATTTCTGTTTAGGTATACAGTAAAAATCCTTCTGTGAAAGTCATGAACCTCAACTGGGGATGAAGAATAAAAGACTCTGTGAAGGCAAACACTCAGTATTTTAAATACTAGGCTTCTGGAAGCAGCCCAACACTTAATTTTCGTGTGATTAATTTCTTAGTGAATTCAATACATGCTATGTGTACTTGCAGAAAAAAATTGCATTCTTCATGCATGTGCATAAATTCTCTGCTAACCAGAAAAATAAGAAGGGGTCACCTGTGAAAATCTCTCGCAGCACCACTCCTTTGGAACATTTCCTAGCAAGACTGTGAAGAAATGCAAATGCCAACAAGTAACTTTTTGGTTAATATACCCATCCTTATAAATCTATGTCTTCAGACACTGGGAGGCAGAATCCCAATTTTTTTGCTTTCTTTTTGCTTCTTGACTTGGCCTGTCTGTTAAAACCTCTATAGGGAAAAAACCTGCAAGTTCCCTCATTTGAATGTGAATTTTGTAATTTTGTTTCCAAATAAAACATTTGATTCTGTGGGTTTCTTATTGTTGATGGTTTTTTGGCACCATATTGTAGAAGGGTCTCTTTGAACCCTGAACTCTTATGTAAAACACCCAGCACACTGTTCTTTCAAAGCTAAAGTCAATGTTATATATATAGGCACTAGTAATCAATCTGTATTCAGTTATCATAGCAATTCAACGACTACTTAAATCCCATCTAAGTAATGAGAAAGACATTGGGTATAAACACTTGTTCTGTTAAATAGAAACAAGTTCAAGCATGGCTTAAGCTTTCTGTACAGATGTTTCATTGTTGAGGTTTTATTTTGGAAATCAAAATTATCTGTCTTTTCATCTCCTTAACAATGTTAGGTTTGTGTGAGATGCACGTGGTGAGTTACCTGTTTGTGCTGATTTGCTTGCTCACCACAATTGCTATAAAATTAAAGAGGGTCCTTCTAAGACAAGGAATGTTTATTCTTCCTGTTATTTAGAACTATAATTCTAACATGTTGTCGGAGTGAGCATAAAGAAACATGGATATTTTTTGTTGCTTTGATTATAAGGTTTAATAATTAGGCAGATAAAATAGATAAATAGCTGTTCAGTGGGCATATACCAAATTACTGCAGGGACACCTAGGCAGATTTTCAAGCTGTCTATAGTACCCCTAGGGAGTTCATTTCCTAGCATGGTATGTGCAGAAATTTTATGGAACAGAAGAAACTCGTCAATGCAAATGTGTGGCTGGCTCACACCTGCATAAATCAGAATAGGAAGGCAAAAAGAAAAATGTCTTCTTTGGAGCTAAGATGGAACACAGACATTTTGCTACTCCACCTGTGATATACAAATGCCAAATAATTGAGCTTTTAAACCCCTGCTGTGCTGCTGCCTGCTGGTGAAGGTTCCCACATCTATGAATAGACCATTAAAATTTTCATTAGCAATTTCTCTACTGGAAATGATCAGGTATTTCTTGTTCATAACATCCTTCTTTGGGGCTTTATCTGATACTCTTTTATTACTGTGTTTCTGAATCACAGTAATTTTAGTGGTCTAGGTGTGACATTATCACAGCATCTAAATAACAATTCCATTACTAAATTAGTGGGAGCAGAATCTTTTTTGGAAAGACAACGTTTCCTTTACCAATAACTTTAATACTCCACTGTTATGCAAGGCTTTAAGAAAAAATGTAGAAAACCTAGATACCATCTGTTGGTCCAGCAGGGTTGTTTTGTTCATGAAAAACAGTGTATTTACCTTAAAAGAGGGTGTTTATTTTTCCATTGTTATTTTTGTTTGACTAAAAAAATATTTTCCTTTTTTTTTTCTTTTCTTTCACATCCTTTTATTTTGGGATTATACAATACTATCACAAATTACAAAAGCCCTGACCGGAAAATAGCAATAATCTGTTTTCCTCAGTGATTTATGAATTAGACAGTATCCTGACTGCAGTGAAGTCCAAGTCTCAGAGTTCAGCCTCTTATGTCATGTTTCTGACAGTTCATCCATATAAAAGGCGTAGTATCTTATGTCAAAAATAGGCTGGTTAAGGATATCCCTCAATCTTGTGCATGCAGAGATCTTTCTAACTTAGTACAGCTTCTCACTGTAGGGTTTGGGGTCTTTTTGGGGTTTTTTTTGGTTGGTTGGTTGGTTGGTTTTTTTGTTTGTTTTGGTTTGTTTGGGGTTTTTTTGTCAGGAGTGTTGACCTACAGAACAAAAATTAAACATCTTGCTATTGAAAGAAAAATAGACAAGGTCACAGAACCGTCAAGCCCTCCATCAAGCCCTGGCAGAGCCAGACATTGAAAGCCATTGAACACCATTCTCTGAGTGCAGCTGTAAGCCAGCTTCCTATCTACTTCACAGAACACTCATCCAAGCTGTATCTTGCAAGTTTTTTTTTTGCTGAAGTCCAGGCAAGGAACATCCACTGCTCTCTCTACATTAAATTGTTGTAGAAGGTGATCAGGTTAGTCTGACATGATTTGCTTTCAGTAAACCCGCACTGGCTTTCCCCCCTTGCTGCTTCCTTTCTTTTCTAATAGTTTACAGAAGGACTTGTTTCACTACTTCCCCAGGTATTGAAGTAAGGCTGTGAGTCTGTCTTTTCCAGGGTCCTCTTTTTCCTGCGTCGTTCTTGTAGATGAGTGTGAGATTTGCCTTCTTCCAGTCATGAGGGACAACCTTTGAACTTTACAGATTTTCCAATGTTACAGGCAGTGTCCTTGAAACACTGTCAGCCACTTCTTTTAACACCTTGTGGTGGATTGTCTCTGGGTCCACAGACAGAGACAGGCTGTGAGATCACAGCTCAGCATCTTCCACTGCCAGTGGGTAAATACACGTGTTATCACAGCTGCTCCTTTCTGTGGTCTGGAGTCCAGCAACACTGGTACAGACAGAAGCAAAGAAGACACTGACAAACTCTCTCTCATCATCACTATTAGGGAAGAGTTTCCCTGCCCTGTTTGCTCATGGGCCTGTATCTTCCATCTGTAGCATAAATTCCAAACCCCCTTTCTACTCAGTTCCTATTTCATTGAATCAGTTTGTGGCCATTCCACTTGTGTGAGCTCTGCTACCAAGTTTCTGTGATTCCTGTGATACACAAACCTCACCACTCCAGTTGTCCCTGTTTGTTGCTCAGATCATGTCCTTTGGTGCCCTGCAATGGTGAGTCTTCCCAAAGTTAATAAAATGTGAATTGAATACAAGAGCTGTGCTGTTTCTTTTATCTTAAGCATTACCAAGCCAAAGGAAGAATCAAATTGTTATATCAACTGTGTATACAAATGTGTATGCTCTTGGTTTGCAGACATTTGTGTAGGATTTACTGATCAACAAATTAGACACAAATCAGATTTAAATAAATGGAAATCACTAATTTCCATACTGAATGCAAACTAGATAAACTTCACTTTTTCATGTAAGGTAATAACCCTCTAAAACCATTTATTGCCTCATATATTGCAAACCTTCCAGGTGTAGATTTTTTTAATGTATAATCTTCTCAGCGCTGAAGTATTTGCCTTTTTCATAATTACGTCTGAAGTGCTTGCCATGATTTTAATTAATGTCTGAGAAAATGCTGTGGTCTATAAATTAAATTAGTTGCTCCTCCTTTCCTCGTCTTTTCTTCCCCCACTGATACATACTTTTTATTTGTGACATTCATTTCAGAAAGATGCTCTGAAGATTTTTTTGCCTCTGTTTCTCTCTTCAAACAGTTAAAATGGAAATGGCTTTTCTGACAAGGCCACAATTTTTAATGTAATGTATTTTCTAGGTCATAACTATGATAATAAAAAGAGTAAAGTGCAGTGTATGTTATAAACATTTAAGGCTCAAATTCAAGCTAACACTTGAGAAAGAAATAAAATGCTATTGGCTTGATTTTAACATCAGTATTTCTTCTGCATTTTGAGCAATGTGTTTGGCTATGCATTGAAGAAAAAGTTAAAATAATTCAAGAAAATTGGCTCTTGTCATGAGTTGGTTATACTTTTGCATTTTATTTCAAAGACTGAGTTCCCAAAAGGGACCTAAAACCAAATCAGTAGTCTGAAGAGTTCCATGGCAGAATTCATGTCAGTAATGTAGGCACAAACAGATTGCATTGCATATAAGTTTACTCATCTATTTTTTAGTCTTGTTTTTTTTTCCCCCGCCCCATTTTTATGTATTGCTTTATTCATGACCATTCATCCTTTGGGATAAATTTAAAATGCATTGATTTTTATTAAATAAACTGCAGGTTTTTGACTGACATTCCGGTAATATTTTTCTTTGGTTTGGCCGATTCTTTTTATTCCTTTTTAAGAAACATCAAAGAGTTGAATGCTATTTTGGCCTTTGTAGCTTAATCCTTAATTACCTTTTTTTTTACATATACAGAACAAGATCTGCTCAAAGGAGGGATTTGGACTCAAAATGTGGTCCTGACCCATTGTCTAGGGAGTATACAGGACAATTCACATATGACAATACAGACAAAACAGTTTTCTTCAGTTCTTGTGAAGATCTGGATGTCTTCTCAATTGAAGTTGAAGTGAAATTAATGCTTTTAAATAACAGTAATATTAAAAAAAAAATCAACAGGAAGAAAGGAAAACAGCCCTGTATCCATCAGACTGTTTTCCTAACCCACACAAATATTACAAGGCTACTTTACCAACTTCAAGGCAGTTTGAAATGAATTACAGCTTATATTCCCTACCAATTAAGACAACTACGATGAAGAGTTGAAATAAATACAGGGGAAAAAAAAACATTTGTAGAAAATAAGAGTAGTCTTGGTAAAGAGGAAGCCTGGATGCATTCTGGTGTCCAAAAGGTGGTGCATAAACTGCATCCAGACATTTGAATTCTGTCCATTAACTGACTTGAAACATCTTAATTAACTGTAGAAAGCTGCATGCAACCAGTGGGTAAGCTTTCTTTCCAAACGTATCAACAGATTTTGTAAAACAAAGTATGTAACTAATATATTTCCTTTTTGTATCCATAACATTTTATCTTCTAGAAGTTAATCAAGAGTAGCTCAACTGTGGGTGCAAAAGACTGCTTTTGGAATGCAGGGGCAGCTGAGGAGATGACCCTGATATCTGAGCCTTGACATACAGGGAGGGGCTTGCTGAGGGGATCCTGACACTAAAGTGAAAGGTCTGGATGGAGCAAGAAGAAAGGTTTGTGCTTGCTATTTTAGATCTTGCTAAAATGCAAATCGGTAACCCAAACTGACACATCTAAAACTCCTGCCTATCATACACCTGAATCAGCTTGTTGATTTTTAAGCTGACAAAAATTACCCTTTTCTTTCTGTTTTTCTCTTGCCTGACAATTAGCTGTCTGTCACATCAGTGAGTGCCTTAGTTTCTTTTAGTCAGGCAAGCAGCAGTGCTATTTAGGGGAATCCATACAAAGAACCCTGCAGTAGAGGGGCATCAGCTCTTCAGGAGCAAAGGAGCAGCAAGCCTCTAAGTTTCTCCCTTCTTCTCCCAAGAGCAGTTGCTACTTTGCTCACCTCAGTGATCTGTTTTGCAATTCAGCCTCAAAGAGAGAAATGGGCTGAACTGAAGGAAAATGTGCCACAGAGCTGGAAATGGATGGCTTGGTTTAGAGTTCTCCTAAGGCAGCTTTGCTGCTGAGTAAAGGTACTTGGGACACTTTTTTTTACAACTGAAAAGTGTTTAGACAGAGTGGAAATACTGATGAGAAAGCAGAGGGCCTTCTGCTTGAGAGTTTTAGGTGTTTAAGAGTTCTTTGCTTCTCTTCTGTACCTAGCATGGAATATTCAAGAATTTTGATGTAAGTTATGTACACCCACTTCTAAAACTCACCAAGAAAAAGGAGAAATAATACGGTGTCAGGAGGTTACTGGACCTGAAGGGAGGTGTGTGTTTGTAGTTTTCTGCTGTGGTTCAACCCCTTTTTCTACAGATAAATGTTTAATTGCAATGGAAGTTGCTACCGAAAATTCTTTTACTCGGTTCGAGAAAACAACATAAACAGAACAAGTAATTGGAAATTAACTTACCAATTCTCATATTAATTACAATCTGAAAAGCTTAAAAAGCCAATGGGAGAATCTAATTGGAAAACTAACAACCTACAAGGAATATCTACAGCTTCACTGATTTTTCTATATCTGAATGTTAGGTGTTTGAGCTAGCTGCAGGTGATGAAATTAGGTGCACCGAGGAGGACACAGTGGAGAAATAATACTATGATTGCTTTGTGTAAGAAAACAAATTCACTTTTCTTGTCTCCACTTTACTCCCTGAAATTTAAAAATAAGAATATATTTTGTTAAATATTCTGAAACAGAGATTCTTTTCATATATTTCTTGAAGCTCTAAAAGTCCTTTTAGGACACAAAATCCAATTGTTAGTTAGTTAGTTTTTAGTTTTGTCTTAAAATGAGAAGTGTGTTGGTTCATTAACGTTGAAACTGTTAGTGAGATAATAAAGATTGGCAAATCAAAAGATACTCTGAAACAGTTGGGAAAAAGCCAATTATTTACATTTCTTTTGATATTTTCAAAATTGTCAGTCTTGTATTTGAAGTAATTTTAAAGTAAAATAATATTGAGAAACAATTCCTTTAAAATACTACATTTTGAAAATTCTTTAATTTTTTTTTTTTTAGAAATGTAATTTGTAGATTTTTACTTTTTGTTCTTCTGTAATAACACATTTTTAATACAATGACATGTGAAAACTTAGTCAGGAAAATAATTTACAACCGGTGCCTAGTTTATGGATGTAGCCCTCTTCAGTTTTGTTACTGCAGCTGCAGAGCAAAATAAGTGATCATCAGGGACAGACTGTAGGGCAACTTTTGTGTTAATGTTTCATTCTTTTCTGGTCTTAATTGTCACCTGTAGATATTTTATATTTCTGAATCTTGTGTCAAAGATTAATACTGTTATACAAACCTTGCAACTTTTTTACTAGCTGAGCATTCCTCACCAATAATCTGTTCTTCCCACGACCATATCAGTCTCAAGCATTAGCACAGAACACCTCTGAAAATGTTTCTTTCTGAGCCTTTAGAGAGAAAGGCATTTTTGCTAAGCAGGCTGACAACTGCTCCAATAAATTATTCACAAAAGCAGTGCATTCAAACTCTTAAAATTTGGCCTATTAAAATTCACTTTAGAATATGTTGATCATAAACAGTGGTGATGAGGGAGTCTTGCCTTTGCTCAATCTTCCTGTTTTTCAAGAACAGTCTCTTCTTGCTGCTGTTTTCTAGTTTCTAGACTTGTGATCTTGAGCATTCATGAATAAAGCAGTTGTAAGATGTTTCACCCATGGCAAGACAATTTTGTAAAACCTTCTACCTTTCATATCCACTCTAACACCTCTATCAATGCTATGTGAGAGCACCAGAAAGAAAAGGAAGGACACTCTGTGTCAGTAGCAAACCACAATCTTAGGTTGTGTTCCTGGAGGTCTAGTAAGGAAGAAAGGAAGAAATAAGATAAATCACAATGTTTCCATATTCTCTGAAAGACATATTGCTGTATCTTTCACATGGTTAAGTACAGATTCAGAAAAAACATGGAATTGCTCTGTGGTACAGAGCCAAGATATATGGTGTTAGTTTAATTGTCATTCAGTGTATAGCTTCCCCTGTCTTTAAAAGGAGAATATGTACCCTCAATAAGTATGCAATTAAAGCATATGTTTAGTAAAATCCGTGGTAGTAAAAAGTTAATTTGCCACTTAATGATTTAACATTTCTAAAAAAAATTAGACTTAGCCAAAGATCAAATCACAGGGAGATTTTCTGAGAAAGTGTTACACCCTCTTGTCTCATCCTCTCCCCCTGTTTGCTGGAGCTGAGCTTCCACCCAGCATCCTGTTTGTCATCCTTGTGTTTGGTTTACATAGTAAAGTTTTGGTAGCAGGGCTGGATTCGTGAGAAGACACCAGAACTTTCACCCATGTCTGGCAGAGCCAATGCCAGCCAGCTCCACGACAGACCAGCCCCTGGCCAGAGGTGAGCCAGAGCACCTCTGAGATAAAATTATTAAGAAGGGGGGAGAAAACCCCAGCATGCAGCAGCAACTGTGAGAGAGGAGTGAGAACATGTGAGAGAAGCAGCCCTGAAGGCACCACATTAGGGAAGTTCATGAGGGACTGTCTCCCATGGGTGGGACTGTAGCGAGTCAATAAACTAACAGGATCCCAGTTTGGAGGCAGAAACTGGAATAGTTTATTTGGACTCACAAGTTGATATTTAAAAGGTTCAGGGTTTACATATTTAACAGGGGGTTTACATATTCATGGTATTAAAATTGGGGGGTTTCACAAGGAAACACATTTTTGGGGTCTTAGGAATTACCTCATGGGAAAAACTCTCTTTTATCTCGGGGGATTTACAGGGGGGATTAGGTATTGGATATACATATGCAAAGGGTTACAGAGTATACACATGCAAGGGGGAACACAATGGGTTTTATGCAGAGGTCTGATGAGATTAGGATGTGGATTCTCTGGCTGGGCAGGACATGTGATAACATCATGTAAGGAGTCTCTTCCATTCTCTTGGAGAAGGCAGGAAGAAACCACAGAGATGAGGTCATTGAAAAGGGTTTTTCCCCAGCTTTCATAGTTCATGGCTTTTTGCAGAGACTGCTCAAATCCCTCTCTGCAGATGTTATAGTTTTGAATCCTACATGGGACCAGCACAGGCTGGAGTAGACAAAGGTCATGAGGAGGAAGGAGCAGCAGGAACAACGTGTGATGAACTGACTGCAACTCCCATTCCCCATTCCTCTGTGCCTCTGGAGGGAGGAGGTAGAAAAGTTGAGTGTGAAGTTAAGCCTGGGAAGAAGGGATGGGTGGGGAAAATTTGTTTTAATATTTGTTCTTAGTTCTCATTTTCCAACTCTGATTTTATTGACAATAAATTAAATTTAAAACTGAGTCCCTTTTGCTTGTGGCAATAATTGCTGAATGATCTCCCTGCCCTTATATTGAACCACAAGCCTTTTGTTATGTTTTCTCTCCCCTGTTGAGCTGATGAGGGGAGTGACAGGGTGGCTTTGGTGGGCACCTGGTGCCCAGCCAGGGTCAACCCACCACGGTTCTCAAAAGCTCTTTGATACTGGAGGGCTTTTCCTGGAGTTAACAGAGAGGATGGTGTTCTATGTCGTCCCTTTCTTCCTCATTTTTCTTCATCTGCATCATTGAAATCCCCTCACTTCTATTTAATTCCTAACTACTTTATTCAGTGTTTTAGTTAGAAAAATGCGTATACATTTTTATCCTTACTCGTTCTATGGAAATCAGACATCATTGATTTTTGACATCCCTTTTAATTTTTTTACAACTCCTGTGTTTTTTACACCTGACAAGTTAGATAATCCAAATGCACTGGTTCACAGTGTAAAAAAATTATGAGCTACTTCGCTCTATTATTTAGAGCACTTATCTTTATTTTTTTTCCTGTTGTGTCCTAAAGAAAAGGATAGACTTTTGGAGCAGACTGCAGAAACTGCTGTGTCACATGGCATTGCAATTTATACCCTGTTGAAGTTAAGTAAACTCAAACCTTGGCATAGGTTTATGCACCTCTGTGGGAATGATGATTCTTTTTCAAGCTGTCATTTGTTGCTTTTTGACCAGACAATTGAAAAAAACGAATACACTTCTGTGTTTGGCATTAGTGTGGCATCACCTTGAGTACTGTCTGCAGTTTTGGGCCCCAAAATTTGAGAAGGATGTTAATGGACTGGAGTGCATCCAGGGAAGGGCAGCAAAGCTGTGGAAGGACTGGGAGGAATGTCCTGTGAAGAGCAGCTGATAACTCAGGGTTATTCCAAGAGGGAAAAAAAGGAGGCTGAGCAGTGACTTCTTTGCTCTCTACAGCTTCCTGAGGAGAGTATGTGGAGAGGGAGATGCTGACCTCTTCTTCCTGGAATCCAGTGACAGGATGTACAGAAATGGTTTAAAGCTGTGCTGGAGACGGCTCAGACTTGACATTTTGAACCATTTTTTTACTGAAAGGGTGGTCGAACACTGGCACAGGTCTCCTAGAGAAGTGGTTGGTGCCCCATTTCTGACAGTGCCTTAAAAGGCATTTGGACAATGGCCTTTATAACATGCTTTAACTTTTTGTCAGCTCTGAAGTGGTCAGGCAGTTAGATTACATGATCCTTGTAGATCCCTGGCAACGAAATAATATTCCATTCTATTCTATTCTATTCTAAAAACAGAGTGAATACATTCATAAGTCATTCAAAGACAAATCCTGTGAGATGTCTAAGTCTGCAAATGGGACAAAAAGTAATTTTTCTTACTAACATCTGATAATGAAAGATGTTTACCTTCATCTATAACACCAAGGAGAGATGACAGACAAACTCTTTATGAATTCATTCATAGAATCACAGAATGGTTTGGGCTGGAGGAGGCCTTCAAGACCTTATTTAACCTCCCTGCAATGGGAAGGGACACTTTCCACTAGACCAGGTTGCTCAGAGCTCCATCCAAACTGGCCTTGAACACTCCCGTGGATGGGACATCCACAGCTTCTCTGTGCAACCTGTTCCAGAGCCTCACTGCCCTCACAGTGAAGAATTTCTTCCCAATATCTGACCAAAACCTGCTCTCTTTCAGTTTGAAGCTGTTCCCCACTGTGCAGTCACTACATGCCAGTGTGAAAAGTCCTGCTCCAGCCTCCTTGTAGGCCCCATTTAGGCACTGGAATGCTGCTGTCGGGTTCTCCAGGCTGAACAACCCCAATTCCCCCAGCGCGTCTTTACAGCAGAGGTGCCCTAAGCTTTGGATCATCTTCATGACCCTCTCCTGAACCCTTTATAACAGGTCCACATATTTCCTGTGTTGGGTCACATATTTTCTGTGCATCCCCAGAGCTGGATGCAGTTACTCCAGATGGGGTTTCACCAATGCAGAGTAGAGGGAAAGAACCACCTCCCTTGGCCTGCTGGTCTTTTGGTGTAGCCCAGGATATGGTTGTCTGTGCTCCCAGTCCAGCATAAATCCTGTCATTCAGATATTTAGACAATCTCTTTTGTTTATGAAATATGGTGGAAGCTGAATCTATTTAATACGTGGGGCTTTATGCATTCTGATCGAAAATTGTTTCGTTCCTTCCTAATGGCTTTTCAAAAAAATTTTGCAGTGTTCTCCATTGCAAGCGTTGTTTCTGTAACTAGGTGATGAGCAAAGTTATCTGTTGTCCCAATTATTGTTCTTCAGCATTATCTAAATCTGCAAGGAAATTGCTTTGTGTCTAGTTTATTGTTCTCATATGTTGTGGCGAGTATTGATTTATTTCATCAGTAAATATAGCCACTTATGGAGCAAGGGATTTTTCATCTCATTGTGTTTATTTCATTTTTTTCTTTGCTCTACTTCTGACTGCTTCAAATTTAGGTACTTTATTATACTCCTTGCATTAACTTTTGCCAGGGATAGTTTATGTTAACTTTTCATTAAGGAGAAACTACATGATTTTACCCCTCAGACTGAATATTAGGGCTCTAATCTCCTGTTTACTCTGTAAACCTGAGAGACACTTTTTCCTATGGGGGTCTGGGACAGAGACTGATTAAAGTGATTTCAAACATAACTTCTTCAAACAAAGTATTATTTATGCACCCCAAGGGTTCATAACAGAAGAAACAAGCAAGAAAAGAAAAATGCCTGCATAAACATTTCCTTTCTGGCTCACTTTTATGGGTTTTGCAAGTCCTGGAAAATCCAGTTTTTAGCCTAGTTGCCTGTAGTTTGTCTCTTAACTGAAGATATACCAAATAGTTTGAATCCATTCAATGTAATTTTTTTCTTTGCCTTCCTTGAAGGGTTTGCACATTTTATTTCCCCCCAAACAAAATAACTCTTTCTCTGTTATTGGCTTCCAAAGATTGGGATGGAGATCTTGCTCTGAATTATGTCTTTGGTGTCATTTTGACATTGATCCTTTATATTCTTGAAGTATTTTGTTGATGTGCTTTCTTGCTGCTTGTTAAACACTCCCTTTAGCTTCCCACAAATGGGAGGACATTAACAGTGTGACACAGTGAACTGCAGAATATACACTGTGATACATTAAACTCTTTAATATATATGTATAATATTAATATACATAACTATCTAATTCACATACAGATTGAAAAAGCAAAATCTTTAAACAAACACTAGCAGAAATCTTAACCAGGAGTCAAGATGGAGTGTTTTCTTCTTCTGTGGTTTTTTATCCACAGAAAAGTAAAATCAGACTTTTTCAGCTAAAGCTGTTCATGAATGCATTACAGAATTCATCATGCTCTTTGTCTGAAAAAGCACTCCATCGAATTCGTCTGTGTTTAGAAGAAAAAGTCAAAATGTCAATTTTGCTTTGACATTGTCAGTGCTAAAAGAATTAGAGATGCACTTAGGTTGTGCTTTTCTTTTTATTATTCAGAAAAAAACTAGAGTAAGCATAAAGCTTTTACAGTGACCAAATAAAGTGTTTTAATACAGATGTTTTTTGCAGTTCTTAATTCTACTGGGAGAGATATTCCTCCAGTAATTTAATTTGCTTAACAGTTTATAGTAGCTACCAACACCTGCCAAATTGTTCATATCAATTCTCAGATGAAAAAAGTACAAGATTTTACATTACTTTTCATTAGCTACTGTAACATTGTCAGAAAATTGATTTCCATCTGTTTAGCCACAGAAAAATTTTTTAAAAAAAGAAAATAAATTGCCCTCCAAATCTTTCTTTCTTCCAGCTTACTGGTACCTCTAAAAAAGGTATTTTTCAGAGTTTGCAATTAATTATTTTTTGTAGTAATAAGCCCATATTTGAAGAGAATAGAAACCTGAACTCAACCTTTAGCAAACGCATAAGAAACTTCTTTAAGGAAAAAAGAGATATTTTACAAAAATCTAGCATATTAAATTTGGGAAATGAAGAATATTATGCCTCACTCTGCCAGAAGTTTTCAGATTTAAAAACAGCTTAGTTTTGCAGTTTAATTTTTTCTTTTTTTTTAGTTTATATTTACATTTTACTAGTTTAGTAACACAGTGATGGTAATCCCGAGATCAGCTTGGCCAATGATCAGGAGATAAAACCTAGATCTGGAGACTACACTAAGGGAATGTGGACTGTGTATTTTCCCTTTAACAATTCCAAATACCCTGTCTGAGCTGTCACAGATTTCACCGTGTTTAGGGGTAATAAATAATGCAAGACAAATTTTAATGAGAAATAACCTGTCTTGTCTACCAACCCTACAGCAGTTAAAGCCTGTTAAGAAGAATGTCTCAGAATTAAACCAGAACTATTCTCCCATGAAATTATTTTTTTTTTTTTTGTTCCTACTTTAAATAAAATTTTAATGCAACACTTTGTGTGTTGTAAAATCAAAATGGAGGCAGAGTGGACGACACTGAGATCTTATCTGATCATCTCCTTATTTCAGCTATACTTCTATGTCTATGACATTCATGTCTTTATTTCCTGAACTTTAATGAATTGATGCTTTGACTGTTTTCTCTGTTAGTCTGTCACTGATCATTTTAAAAGTTTTTTCCATTTATTTCATTTCTTAAATGTATTTCATATTTGAGTTTTTAAAAAATTTATACTGACTTCTGAAGGAGTTGAAATTTGTGTTCTAATTCAGTGGCAATGCAATTACAGCCAGCAGTATACACCTTTCTTTAATTTTGAATGGTTGTATATCTGGTAAAAGTACATCTGGAGAATAGTAATTCTGTAGTCACTACTCTATGAGCTTCTTTATTTGGCTGTTTCTTGAAATTCCTGAATATTTCAGGAATATATTTCCTGAATACACTATGAGGATGGGTTTTTTGGTTGTCTTTTTTTTTTGGGGGGGGGTGTTATTATTTTTTTTATTAGCAGTTTCCTGAAAACTGTGTCTACAGTTAATGTCTCACGAGAACTGTGGCCTTCTATTACCTTAAGTTAATTTGTATGATTTCTGTATGAATTCATTAAAAGTGGGCAGTGTCTTAGAACTCAATAAGACCTAATGAATTAAAATAAGCCCTCCTTTAGTACAGGGGATTGTCAGCTGAGGCAAGTCCAAGCCTTAGAAAAAGACAATTGAAAAAACCCCAAAATCTTACAAGAGCATGATCCCAAATCAGAGTATTTTTCATTTCAAAACACACAAAACCAAAATTATGTGCCAAAGAAAATACGAAGATTTAGAATTGTGGGTTTAGGCAGTGGGGTTCCACTTCACAGGTCCCCATCTTATTATGCAAGAATTTGGATTTAATGAAAGAATGAAGAATCACGAATGGCCTAAGACATAGACTGATCATCCCTTAGTGGGGAAGGAATTGGAAATAATGAGGGAAAACAGACATGTCATTGTTTTAATTTCAGTTAACTGAAATTAAATCAGTGCTCCTTCACTCATGCAAAAAGAGTAAAAAGTGAACTTCAACTTTCAGAATTTAAAGCTGCCTGGGTCTTCTCAATAAAGGAAGAACAGTATTCTGGACAGTGATTTTTCAATTAAATTAGATTCTGTTTCTAAAATATTTTTGTCATTACACTAATTGTAAAATAATAGTAAGAATATTAGCCTCTGTAGCTGAAGATTGCTTTTATATGTATGTGTTGTGGTTATTTTTATTTGGATTTTGCATCATGAGGTTTTTTTGGGTCATCTGTGATTTTTTTCCCAACATGCAAGGTAAGCTTTCAACATATGAATTTAAACGTAAACCCCTAAAATCTGCCTCTGTTTCACACCTTATGTCTTTCATCACTGAAGATTTAAAAGATTGGTTAGTTTATTTTTCAAGGTTCTCACAACTGATGCATTTGTAATACATGCACATAAAAGACGATTCCCTAAGAACTATTTTTAGACACATCTTATGAACGGTACAATTTTTTTGTTTGCTATAAATAATCCACATCTTATCTATCATATATACTATGTAATCTACTTATGGAAGTTGTAGAAATGCAACTAAAATTTTAGTTATTTGTTGGCAATCAACAACTGTTTCTCTAAATAAATAAACAAATGCAAAAAATTAACTCCTTATCAGGAAAAGTTAGCAAACAGTACTAAGCTAAAAGTGCACTTCTCTTATTTTGTAGTATTTTAGAGATTTTTTTAACACAGGTGATTTTAATCAACTAATGCAACATTTCTGAGGATGACTTTTTTTCTTGTTTTAAGATGAAGATAAAAGTACCTGCATCAGATTTGTGTTGAAAAACTCGATATATTTTTTCAGGTTCTACATTCTGTCGTAAAATTTAATTTACTTTTATTTGTTTATTTGTTTATAATAATTTTTAAAAATTAATAAGATTTGTAAAGTTCTACAATATAATGTACTTGACACTTTCATCCTTTCTAAAATTTAGACACAATTCATTGAATGTCACATCAATTTAACAATATATTCTCTACCTTACAAACCAATAATTACAAATATTCGGCTAGATTTCTCACAATGACTTTTGCAGTGGCTGTTTGGCCTTTACCAGTTCTAGTTTCTTTTGTGGGGAGTGACAAGGAAGTGCTAACAGAGCTGCACTTATATTCAAAATTCATGCTTTCTATTAATTTTACCACTTCCGTTTTGCCCACACCTCTTGCTTTTGTCAAGGTTATTTTCAGCAGCCTCTCTTTTCTTACCTCTAGATGCATTGGATATTTTTTTTTACCTTTTCTTGCAAGAGTTTACTTAGAAACTTTAATTCTTTTCCTTGATCTTTGTCCCCTTTTTTTAATGAACTCCATCCTGTTCCATTAATATATGAAATTTCTTGATGAGATTACTTGTCAGTTTTAATTCCCACTAAGAAACATTTTCCTGTGCATAGTTAAAAGTAACACAGATAGTCCAAGATAAGTCCCATCTGTTCATAATTTGTGCTGAAATTTAAGAGTGAGGTTTATTCTTCCCTAAGAAAAAGAACCTTGATGTGATTGGGATGATTTAAGTGAAACAAATGCTGTCTTTCTCTTTCTTCTGTACATGGGAATACACTTTACCTTTGCTGTTACCATCTGGTACCTGGACTAAAGGCACCATCTCAAGCTACTTAGCTTAAGACAGACCCAGAAACACGAAACTGTGAGAGGTCTATCTGAAACTCAGCTTTATTTACACAAAAAAGGGTTATTTAATGCTATTCAATACAAAGGTAAAAGACCTAGCCAACCAATTTAGGAACTTTGGAAATATCAGCACCATTTGAATTGACAAATGGGTCAGAACATTTAACACACTGGTGAAATCACGATGTGAGTTGCAGATCTGAGAGACTGAAAGAAAATATTCTAGTATAATAGAAAACAGAGGCTTCTTGGGATGCATCACAAGATAATAAAAGTAAATAGTAATTTACTGAAAAATTATGGATCAGCACACCAAACTATTATGATAGGTGAACTGATGGTGAACATAACCACCATCAAGAGACAGTGAGAGTTATACTCGTCTCTATAAATCAATTTAATTCTGTCTTTAAGACTTTCTGTTGCATCCACTTCTGGTTTTTTGCACTGGCATTGGGTTTTCATTCTCAAAATCATGGTTCCTCTACTACTGCCCCCTTAGTAGATTAAAAAAGTTTGTGGAAAAGAAGCCATTCTTGACAAGGATGCTAAAGCAGATCCTTTAACATCTTGCTGAAATGCTTTCTGAAAATAATTTGACTGTGTTTCTAGAGAATGTCTTCTCTTATATTATGTGAGAGTTACAAACTGGTCCCTACCCACTACCATCTTTGATTCTTAGTGTTAAATACAGCCTTTGATGTAGGTTAAGTATTGCTTGTCTCTGATGCCTGTTATTATGGTCTATGGCACTATAAAGTACCACAATTTTCTTATATTTTCTTTGTTTTGGCTCCTATAAGCTTGTTACAATATCATAATATTTGACCTGATAATAAAAGTAAGATTACCAAGCTGCAACATCTCTCATGCAGCTTCTTCAGGATTTTGAATTTAACAATACGGTAAATAATACATGAATTTTTCTTTACACAAAATGATCCAAGAGAATGGTGATTATTTTTGAAGCATCAAGTAAACTAAAACACTTAAGCCTATTTACAGTGAACCCTTTATAACTGCAATTTGTATCACCAGCAGACTTTTGTAGCCTAGATCTGTAAAGATCTAAAACTTTTTATTGTTATGCACTTTTTGCTTCAAATGGAACTGTATATATGTTACACAAAACTTGTTCCATAATATCAGCGGCTTCACAGAGAAATTTCCATATCCCTTCTCTCTTCCTCTTTTGCCGGTTATCTTTTCAAAATATGCCTTATTCTATTTTTTTCTGTACTGAACTTCAAATCCTGGGTTCTCACTGACCACCCAACAGTGCCAATTTTCAGCTCACAAAAAAGTGTCACATGACTTTAATGATTTTTTTGAATAATATTTTATTACATATTTATACGTATCTCAACACTAATTTAATTTTATAAAACTAACAGGTGTCTTTTTTAGTAATTTTTAAGAGTGGAAGTGGCAGAAACCAATTATTCTGCATCTGTTGCCTTGTTTTTCTTCTTGTTTTTTTAGAAACATCCAATTTCACTAAAAATAACACAGTGTTGATTGATCTTAAGAACAGAAAAATGGATTTAGGAACTGGGTAAAAGAAAGGGATGCATGTTGTATAGTTCACAGTTGGGGTGGGTTGTTGTTTGTTTGACCCTGGGGTAGAAATGAAGGCTGTTTCTGGCTAATCTAAGTTTAAAAGAATAATACATCTCTGACCTTAAAATTATTTAACTATGATTCTACATATACTGCACACAGCAATGTTTTGGTGAGAGAAAAGTGTGAGGTAGGAGCACATTTATTTGCTTCATTGGTATGAAAAATGAAATAATGCGAGATCTACTGAAACCTGGAAACTGTCAAACCTTTTTGAACAGTTTTACATCTAATTGCGAGGAGTTTGTCCTGCAAAATGTTTAGATTGGCTTGTTTGATAACTGCTCAGATTTCCTTTCTATGTGATGTTTTGAATATTTTTCTCTCAATTAAGTGCAAGGACCTTTGCTGTCTTCCCTGCAATTTACATTTTGCTTTCCTCTTTTGCTTTGGGGAAGGAATGTTAACAGAAATATGAGAGGTCAGAATGTATCTGCTAGAATCGTTAAAAGTGCTGATTGTTGATTTTATTGAACTGGAAGGTCTAATTTACATTCATAAATTAAATATTTATTTTATCTTGCATACTCCCAAACTGCCCCGCAGAAAGGAAAGAATGCTGAAATTATTACTGTGTTCTTTAAACAACCATCACATGTCATGAAGGACAGAGGCACGTTTTTGACCTCAAAATCAATTAATTCAATTTCTAAATTAAAGAATATACTCCGGAAAACAACTGCAGAATCAGGAAACTATAACTTTGTGGGGGATAAAATCAGCTAAAAATATCAAAGTATGGATTCCTTTCTCCAAAGAGAGACATCTCATGAACTGTCTGTCCTTCTGCACACTGCTACCTCAGGGGCCCTTTGTATCTTACAGAGTTTGAAAAGTGCTCACAATCAACTGCACGCTGCACAAATAGCAGTATTTTGTAACCCTTAATATTTTACAACCTTAAGGAACAGTATGCAGTACAGTAGAAGTAATTCTTGTTCCAGTTATGTCATCAAGATCTGGTTTTTTTATGACCTTTCCGTGCAATGTTCTCTTAAACAAGGTGGCCTGTCAGATTTACATTGTGTATTCGTTTGTGAACAACAGGGAAATTAGAATTTTCTATGTGATGTATGTTTAACAATTAGAGACCAAGAAGGTGAGAGAGCTAGAAAAAAAAGCAGAGTTCTTCAGGAGGATAAAGGAGTATGAAAGACATTAATACTGCATGGATAAAGCTGCAGTAAAAGTAGAAAGTAGCAATGTAGGAAATGGTGTACAGAAACAAGTTGAAAAGAAACTCAGAGGAAACAAGAGAAGAGTTCAAAAAGCAAAATTTGAGCAAGGGAAGGGTTCAAACTGGGGATGAGAATTCCAAAATATATCCTTTATTTCCTGCAAATACAATAACTAAATTTGAGCCAACACTTCTAAGGTTGTGACTGTATTACAGACGTGGGGACAGTGGTGTGGTAGAGACTATATGATTACTTTTTTTTTCAGATTTCACTTCTCAAGTAAAATAAACTAACCAGAACAGGATAGTATGAAAGCAGTTGGGGCATTTATCCAAGAACTATTTTAACCACCTGCTTTGTCATGCAGAGACCGGAACAAGAAAGATCAAAAGACAGTGAATTATCAAGAAGTATCAAGAAGTCAGCTCTGTGCCTGATAGTAACTTACTTGATAAGCAACAGAATGCATAAGGTGATACTCCTGTAAATTTTCTGTGTGCACCAAGATCCTACTAAAAATAATGTTTCTGGAGCAAACTCCCAATAGCTCAGCACAAAAATAGTCCCAAGAAATGACCAGGTGAGGTATATTTAGATTATTTCTTCGTGAGATATGAAGCAACAGGGAGGATAAAATTCACCAGAATTAAGCCCATGATTACCTAAATGCTGCTCCAGACCTGTGATATCAGTTCTCTGTTTCAAGGCTTAGAATAGTCAATTTGGTGTAACTGGTTAATCATCTCTAAGGTTTGTCCTTGATATCTTCCAAATGATTAGCCCTAGATTTGCTACTTACTAGGGCAGTTTTTGACAATAATTTTACAGATCTTTCAGTCCCGTGTTTCATTGTTGGAAAGGCTTGGCACTGACCTTTGCTTGAGTATGGAATTTGATAAATTAAGTTCAGCAATAGGCAGAAGGATGCCTCTATCTCAAAAAAAGACTGTTTGACTATTTAAATGCTAACATCATCTACAAAAATATTTATTCTGGTATGTCTGCTCCAATCTTTGGGAAAGAAAGATGCTAGGAATGATGGAATAGACAGTCTGGGACAATACTAAAGGAATATGCAATAGTTTTCAATGCTCAAACCTGGAGAAAGTGGCCTTTACTCCCAAATCCATTAAAATAAATTCATGCTGGCTAAAGAAGCCTTCAAGAAACACAGGATTATCCATAGTGGAAGTGACACAACTCAACACACAATTTGGTTTCTTAGAATACATCTTAGAATACATTTTTATAGTGGTAGCAGAAAATAGACCATGAATTAAAGTTTCCATTATATTTGTGCTTGTTCTCAAATAAAGATAATCTAATTAAATGAACCCTACATGTTATGGCCCATATTCTGCTTTTTTTTCCATCTTCACTGCATGGACTGCCTTCTCTGAAGCTACTGCATGTTTTAGAGGGTGATTAACAGGCAAACCAGTTTTCAGGTCTGACTGTTTCAGCTTCATTAACACATTGCTGTTGGAGGGAGTAATTGCAATGATTGTCATTGTTGTTTGAAACAAGAGACAAAGATTGGGGCAACAGAAGTCATCAGACTCCAGATTTGATATTGCTGTATGATTTTTTTTTACTGCTGCAGTGATTTTTAAATGATGAAGGCATCAACTCTATAGCTTTCCAGAGTTTTTTTTACAGCTACAAAGCCATGATATTGACTTTCTCTTTTCAAGATTTCCACCATGTACATGCTTTGTAGTGGTAAATAACATTTTGTGCAGGATAGTTCAGTCAATTAAATCTATGGCCCATACATCTAAAAAGCAAAACCAGCGTTTTTTTCCTTGTAACTCTGTGGTTTAACCGAAGCTTCAGCTTCACAAAATTTCACATTCACATGGTGAACTTGAAATTCTGTAAGAAGATAATGCAGCTTTTCATACCAACAAGTGCTAGCAAGTATGTGAAGTCTCTAATTAGCAGGAAAAAAGAAAGGGTTTTGATTTTCTGTGCATTTAAAGCTACCAAGAAAAATGTTTTTTTTTACGTTTAAGCCGAGGATCATAATTTTCCTTGGGTTTTTTTGTTTGGTTGTTTTTTGTTTGGTTGGTTTTGTTTTGTTTTGTTTTGTTTTGTTTCGTTTTTTAATTCTAACTTTTACATTGTTACATTAACAAAGAAGTGGAGGTGAAATGTAGATTGTGTCACATGTTGCTTTAAGTATCCTGAATGGAGATACCATTTGCAAATACAGAACTCTCAAATAAAGCCACTAACACCATCTGGGATTTTTTTACCAGTCTTTGATCACATGCAAAGAAAAGTAAATTAAAAAGGTTGCCATCAAGGGCTGTATAAGATTCACATAATTTATATGTCTTTGTTAAGTAATTATTTTCTCCTGGGTTGCTTCCCTGTGTTCTGGTTAAACAGGAATTGAATGAGGGTTTTGTGAAGATGAATTAAATGTGCATGCATATAAATAAACCAGTAAACAACAAAATATGCGTCAAAAAGCCTACTTTATTTTGAGCTATTTAATAGATAATAAGGTTTTACAGTTCTGTGGAGAAAACAGACTTTCATTTTGCTAATACAAACTGCTCTTCAGAAAAAAAGAGTATTTTTATTTAGAGCCAGCTTAATAAGCTTAATAAAAGGCTGTTTCAACTGCAGTTTCAGTGACAGAAAATGCTTCAAAGACTAAATAGAAAATTGGGATCCATACTTCTTAGTTACCTTCTCATACCTGAATTTGGAGTATTTATTTTTTATAAAACATTATTTTTTCTTCTTTTACTGGCCTCCTGTCTTGAGAGAAGACCTTCTTCAAGCTAAAAGTGACAAAGAAATGACACTAATAAAGCAAATGGCTTATATTTCTGTCCCAAATTGAAGCTTTTTCTCTCTAGAATTTATTTTTCTTCTAATTAATCTAATGAATTGCTACTGTTTGGTAGATTTCAACTTATTTACAAGGGGAAAGTGTTGAATAAACAGGTTTTGGAAGAAAAAGGGCAATAAAGGAGAGTCTGAGAACGGCAAAATATAGTGAGTGAATCTTTCAGATTGGTGCTGAATATTTAACAGAAAAATTATTTAGTGAAAAAAATCTAGATAAATATTTCTTTAAAATAATAAAACTGCATTTTAATGTAGTAAATTTGACATGTATTTATTATACAGTGTTTTGAAACAAAGTGACACTCTCAGCCAACACAGAGGAATCATCAGGATGGGGGGTTATGACAGCAAATGAACCTGAGTTTTGTATGGGAATTTGTATGGAATTATTTCATTATAAAAACAAGCAAAAACCAAAAAAAAAATAGTTCTTACTAAAAAAAATTGTGAGTTTTTGACTGAAGCTAAGAAATTATAGGATTCAATACAAGTACTTAACCTCATGAAGTTCAACAAGGCCAAGTGTGTGTTGCCGTATATTAGTTGGGGCAATGCAAAGGACAAGTGCAGGTTGGGTGGAGACTGGATCAAGACTAGCTCTGCTGTCTCCTGAATCCAAAAAATCAGCCCGAAAGACTGGTCAGAGACATTTTTTTTATCTTTAAGCAGCAAGGTATTTGTTTATTCAACGCTGGGAGCAAGCCGGCTCGCGCTGGACAAACTTGCTCGACTCGCAAGTGCAAAACTAAGCCATTTTATACACTTCAGGTACATGGTTACATCATTTATTATACATATTAATAAGCAGGCTGGTCTCTGGATGGAGTCTTTCCAGACATGCACAGTCTTCTACTCTGGGGGTCTTCTCCTCCAGCCTTCATCCCTCTGCTGGTCACCATGGACATCTTCCTCAATTTGACCTCTTCAATGAGGTGACCTGAATTCTTCCAGCTTGCAAAATCCTGGCTCTGGGCCTTCTAGATCTTATTCAAACCTCTAGTTTCCCTAATTTATTCCTGTGTGTGTACTACTTCTATTCTGTCTATAATAAGGTCTTTGGTGCAGTGAGCAGAACAGAACATGATATTAAGCAGTGCTCCTAAAATGTTCTTCCAGCAACACAGGTCTTGGGGTTTTTTATCAGTTAACTCTTTTAGGCCTGGCTCCTGTTTCACTCCAACACAGGAAAGACATGAACCTGTCAGAGTGAGTGCAGGGGAGAGCCACAAAGATAATCAGAGGGCTGGAGCATCTCTGCTATGAAGGCAGGTAATAAGAAATGGAGTTATTCCTCACCGAGAATAGAAGGTTCTGAGGAGACCTTAGAGTACCTAAAAGGGGATTATCAAGAGGCTGGAGAGGGATAGGACAAGTGGAAATGACCTTAAACTGAAGGAGGGTAGGTATAGATTATATATCATGAAGAAATTCTATATTGTGCCAGTGGTAAAGCACTGGGTTGCCCAGGGAGGCTGTGGATGCCCCATTTCTAGAGGTGTTCAAGGCCAGACTGGATGGGGCCCTGAACAATCTGCTCCTGTGAATGACATCCCTGCCCATGGTGGGAGGGCTGGAACAAGACGATCTTTAAGGTCACTCCCAACACAAACCATTCTGCAATTCTGTGATTCTATGATTCTGTGATTCTACACCTCAGAGGCTGGATCATTCTTTCACGTGACAAACTAGAATAAAGTAGATGAGGGAGGAGAAGAACTAAATTTCTGGGCAATTCTTTGCATATTGTCTGAATGTTGCTCTATAACAACTGGGAGTAAAATACAGTCCTCCATGTTTCTGCCTCTTCTCCTTTTCTACACCTTTTCTCTGAAAAATCTGACAAGCACAGTTTCCTTCAGAAATTCAACTCTACTCTGCAGTTAGTTTTTTTTTTCAGCAGTATGAAGATGACTCTTCTTTCATCCTGTTGGGTAAATCTCTCCACCCTGTATTTCTCCCTTTCACCAATATATAATTTAAATATAACAAATATAGTAGTGTAAACAAAATTCTAGATAATATATTAATTTTAATCGATGATATAATTATTAGCTTAGAGCATAATATTTTATAATATATAATATACAACACAATGTTAAGTATTGTAAATAACTATATTTTAATAATTTTTTTTTTATTTTTACATAGAAGTAAGTGTAATTTAAATAACTCAGTCAAATACTGTTTATGTCCAGACTGGGATACTGTTGAATGACTGCATAGAACTCAAGGGGAAGAAAATCAAACTTGGCAGGGTATTGTCTAAACTTCTTCTGGTAATGGTTCCTAGACTACTCTTCCTGCTCGAAACTTCCAGCCTAGGAAAGAAGTAGCTGAAGGATGAAGGATGTGGCATCCTTGGGAGTTGTGCACATGATCTGGCAGAGGCCTGGAAATTACTGGCAATTCATAAGAGATGACATCAAATTATGTTAATATACTGTACATATAACCACGTATCCTTGTCATTTTGATTATTAGGACAATTAAAACATCTTGCAGGGAAAAGTTACTGGCACTGGTAGACAGAAAGCAACCTTTTCAGGTCATTGCATCTGATATTTGTCATGTGAAATCACGCTGTGTGAGACAGGATAGGTCATACAGGAGATACATGACCAATATGATGATTCCTGCCCTTTCTTACAGATAATTATCCTTCAGTGCATCAGCAACTGAAAACCACTGCCCGCAGACAAAATACTCTTATTTACACATCTCACACTTGTTAAGCAGTGTGGTGGTTTGGAAAAAAACAGGAATTTCAAAAAGGCCAATTTAAAAGTTTTGCTACAATTTGTCCTAATGTGAAAGAGAAAAAGTTTTCAGACACACACATACACAACTTGGTACAGGGGGAGGGGAAAATATATTACAATTTATTACACACAGATATATATATATATATACACATGTAACAACTATCTCTTCTATGGTGAAACAATATATTTACATTAAATTAAAATTAAATCTCTCCTTTTTTTCAATAAGAATCCAGAAAAAGGGGAGAAGAGATTATTTCCCTTTTCAAGTGTTCACAGTCTCTAAACACTTTTTGTAGATTTTGTTGACCACTGTTTGCAAATTGGTGAACAGTTAAATATTCAAACATATACTTTTAAATACTTTTAGCCTAATTTTTACCCATGACTTGTCCTTTCCTTCCAGTTAATCAGTATCTAGTTTAATTAGATATTAGGCCTCTGAATCCCATCTGCTAATACACCAGTTATAACTCCTGTGATTCCCTATGATACAATATCACTCCAAGACCCATCTTGAAAGGCACTTCTACCTGCAGTACACTACTTTCACATTTTCCTGCAAATTACTCAAATTACTTTCAAATTTCATACTTTAACAACTGTGCACTACATCCTCTGGAATGCCAGTTTTAAGTGTGCATTCAATCACTTTAATCACTACAAATATAGGATACACTGTCAAAGACTCAAATATGTTTATACATACCTAACTCTTGTTTTGTCCATAATTATACGAGTTAATATCTAATAGTATTTTTAGTTATTAGCATTATTACCATTTTAAATTTAATTCTGTAGATCTCCGTCATATGAAAACAACCCTAAAATGTATTTATTCCTGAAAATTCTCTATTTTAAAATATCAAGTGTTAACTTTTTCCAAATAACACTGTTCTGCTGAATCTCTTACTTCATGTATTGACAGCTTTATGTTCTTTCTTACTGGAAAACTGCATCACTCTTAACAAATACTGCCTAAATTCTTCCTACTTGTACCACTTGACAATTCTTGAGCCATTACTTAATTTTAGCTTTCAGAAGAATTAAGCTGTATTAGTAAAAAATTTGACTGTTCAGTTGCTTTGGTGAAATATGAAGTCAGACTTTTCAGTTTTGAGTTAACTAATATACTACTAAGTGTACCCATTAACAAACCTGGATTTTATTTTAATACTTGCCCACAATGTCTTTTCAGATAATAGTCTTATGATAATTACATAGTGAAAGAAATTCTGATGTTCCACCATTTTTGTAACACTCCAGGGTATGGTTTTGACACAGTTTTATGACTGCCTAACCTAAGCACAGTGGATATTAACCTGAAATTCTTCACACCAAAGGTGTATAAATTTCATAGCTTGTCTGGACACATTAAATGATATAATTTCTTATCCTAAATTGTCTTGTCTTACAGTGTAGAAACATTAAACAGAACTGAAGTTCAGTTCCTTCTGGACCACCTATAGAAAGAGTTTTCGGAGTCCCTGGACATTAATCTCTGTGTACAAATTAAAAAACCTGAAAAGCTGATGAATGGAAATCAAAGCAAACACCTGAGCAGCCAACTGGACACCAAGAGACTAAAGCCCTATTTCCTGTCTATGAAGAGAGTCCAATTCCTAACAAATGGTAGATTGGACGAGAAAATATTGATAAGAAGAACTTTGTTCAAGCCACGTGGCTTAGATGAATTCTTTTTCCATTTACATTTCAGTCAAATCAAATTGGTTTCCCAACATCTTATATTGCAGCCTACCTTAAAACAGTGCTAAATGGATGGGACAGGCCTGTTTTTGCTTGCAAGAGGTAGCCTTAAGCTTTACATATTCACCCTGACAGAAAGAAATACTAGTAAGGAGTGTTAGTGAGCAGACAGAGGTCAAACCATTTAATTTTGGCTTCAGTAATTTTACCTGTGTACTCATTGTGGTAGGGGGTTAGCAATAATTATGTTTTACAAAGCAGACCCTTTTAAAACTCAAATGAAAGGAGATTTTTGCATTTTAGTTTTGATATCTAAACATTAAAAAAAAACCCTTTAGCTGCTTTTTATATATGGTCATATGAGAGAAAACAATAATGATGATGAATAAAAAGTAAGACAAGCATGTGTGTAAATTGTTATCAAGAATGCCTTTTAAAAAGGTGACTTCCCCATCTTGTGAATATATCTCTTTTGCACATAAAAAATGGGGTTATTTTCACCACATTACAGAAGAAAATTCTGGCTTTGTTGTTTAACAAAATGAGGACAAATTCTGAAGGTGAAATAGAATGACAGACTAACTGTATGGTCTTCTTACTACCCCTGTTTGGATAAAAGAACATTTCCAACAATAACTGTAATTCCAGGGAACCATTTCCAGTGGAATTTTTCATATAGAAAAGGACAAATGGTGGTGGCTCAGAGTTACATTTTTTATTAACTGATGCTGTACCAATATTTCACAGGTTGCTGTGCTGAGTGCCAAACTATCTTTCTTGGTAAAGATCTGCCCAGAGGTTTCACAAGGGAAGACAGAATAGTTCTTGCTAACTGTGAGATCCTAGCGAACCAGGAAACATGTTTGAGAACCTTAAGGAAATTATATCATTTATTCCATCTTCAAAATATCGCTTTTTAAAAAAATCTGCTTTTTCTCAGAATTTTTCATATTCCCTTCCACCTCTCCCCCTCCCCTCCCCCCTCAAAACTTGATGTGTGGGGTGGAAACATCAAAAATACAATCCAAATTTGAAACATATTCATAAGCTTAAATCAGTGGAAGCCAAATACATGTTTTGACTTTTCAGTGTGATAATTAGTTTGATTAGTAGGCAACTGTCATATATATATATATATATGTACATATGTATATATGTATATATATATATATATATATACAAAATGTTTGAACTAATATTCAACAGGATTTTAGGTGGTCAAGAAAGTTACAGTTTACATCTTTACATCCATGGAATATCATAAATTCTTCACATTAAACAACACAGTTTCAGGTTACTTTAATGAGAGTTCATAAATGGCCTGTGAAACCGGGAAGAACTTTATTTTAATGTGACAATTTTGCTGTGCAAAGAGATATGCATGTGTCTAACCAGTTCTTCATAAACTTCCTTTAAACCATTTAACAAAATTAAGTACATTATAATGACATATTTAATGAAAATGAACAGGAAATCAAAGAGATTATGAAAAAATATTATTAAAAATGAATATAAAAGGAAGTTTATGTGTATTAAAACAAAAACAGAAACAAAACCAAAAACCAAACCAAGCAAGCAAAAAACAACAACAAAATGTAACCTCCCAAATTAAAACCTCAGAGTCAGGCTTCAGATTTAATTCTATCAACTGCCTTTCACACAGGAATTGAAAACAAGACAAAGCCCAGAAGTACTGATATGCTTTGAATACCGAGTTAATTGTTCGTTTGTTGATTACAAATGGAACAGTCCTAAAAAGAGAAAAACATGATAAATTAATGGTTTAATAGCCAGCATATCTGTATTTCTGATTCCATTGGTGAAAGCATACCATTAATGTAGTTCTCAGATGTACAGCCTGATGTCAGCTCTATGCCCAAGAATAAGGCATAAACCAAATAGTGTCACTTAACACTGAGAAATTGTTCCTGGAAATGTGATATCTTTTCAGATAAAGGTTATTTTTTTAACAATTACGATTTTTATAATTCTGAAAATATACAGAAAATGCAAAATATCAGTCTCCTACCTACACATCTGATTTAGAACTCTATTTTAAAATGTTTGCTTCTTACTATTTCCTTATTTCTTTGTTCTTAGTAGCATACAATCTTAGGAGATGAGATTTAATGGAAAATTGAATGTTCCTTTAAAAAGTGTTGTCTCTTGGCATAAAAATTTAGTAAAATATTTCAAAATTGTCTCTAAGTGGAAAAAGACACAAAGCTGCATTTAAAATGTTGCAGCCAAGTGAAAAGCCATCTTATTATCCTAATCACCTACTATCCATTGCAGTGAAAAAATTTATGTGAAAGTTAGATTTCAACTTTTTTAATTAAAGTTGCTATACACAGTATTTTTATTTTCCTTAAAGAGCTGAAAAGCATTTTTCCCCGACTTGAATCTGATATTTGAATTTGATACTTCAGTTTTTTTCTGAAAGTTTTAGTTAAAAGCATTGTGTTCTCCTTCTCCCCTGCTTCCACAGCATATCCTAAATATAGAGGGGTTTCATAATTTGGTTAAACTTGCAGTAATAACTTAATCAGTTTTGTTAACAGAAAGAGATATAAGCTTTTCCTTGAGCATCAGTGTGATATTACAGAAATGTAAATAGAGCAATGAGTCCTTCCTGAGTGCTGGCAGACAAATCAAATACTAATGGTTGAGGAAATCTCCCCTTTTCATGTGACAAAAGAAAAAGTCATGTCCTGGAAGTGAAAAGTAAATTGCAGAAAGAGAGAAGGCATCATTAGGCCTGGACAAGAGTTTTAGAACTTTTGTGATGAAGACGTGGTGAAAATGGTACAGGAAAAATAAGAACAAAATCATTTGTAAACAGGAAAGGGTAGTCCATGGGGATTTATGCTCGTATGGTTCTCTGAAAAAGAGTATTTTGGGGATGTGTGATAACAGTGGTTTGTAAGAACAGGGCTGACTTTCCTTTTCCTTCTTTCATACACTCTATTCACTTATCCTTGTAATACACAGCTGACTTCATGCCTAGAGCTTAATTACCACTTATCAAAGCTGCCCAATAAGTGCTTTCTTGTAGTTTATAATACAAGAGCAGTGTCTCAAGTGACTTACTGTGTTTATTTTTTCTTTGAAGCTTATTGCCTTTCAGTAGTGTGCCACGTGAAACCTAAACGGGGAACTCACGAGCCTTCACGCACCAGAAAACATACTATTGCCATCAACATGTCCTTCAGGTTACTTTGCCAGTCCCTGCTCTCTGATTCATCCCCTTGCATGGCAGGCCTCTAGTCTTTATTTTTCAAAGGAACTGCAGCATAGAAAATCTGGGAGTTTTAGGCTGGGAGTTAGAGACCATCACCTACAATCACCAATCACACTGCACGTCTGTCTCTAGGAAGCTGGCTTTGCTTCATCTGCACATTTATGCAGCATTTTAAGTCAAGACTTTTTTTTAAATAATGGAATATGTATATTGGATTTATTCTAATCTATTCCCCCAGCTAAGTTTTCCTCCTAACTATCAATTAAAATTTAAGTGCTTACGCTACAAGAGCCTGTTTCCCTGTTTTAGTTCAGAGGAGTAGCGTGGTTTCCACTATTGTTGTACGTTGCTCACAGGGTGATTTTGCTGCTTGTGAGACATATTACTTTTGGAGGAAATTTAAATGGAGACTGTAAATCTGATGCTTACAGAATAATTTACACCTTAAAACACAGCAGTGGTGATCTAAACCGGTGAGTGATGCCTGAATAGCTCTGGAGCACAGGCACGGTGGGAACATGTTGAAACTAAATAAAATAGTACAAGGTAAAGCTGCTGAACACCACAGAGTGTAGTTGTACAGATCTCGTTACAGACTACTTCAGTCTGTTGGTTCACTTCTTTTCCACCAGTTTACTTGCTAAAATTAAAAAAAAAAAACAACAAAAAAACAAACAACAAAGACCTCTCTGAAGCTCTAGTATCTCTAATTTCTGGTATTATTCTTCTAGCTCATTAGTTCTCTGATGATAGATGTTCTTTTAAGAGAGCCTAATATTGTCAGATAACTCATTAGACCATTGCTGATTTTTTTATTTTAGAGATCCTCAGCAAAGTTTCCAGGGTATCCCACAGAGTCTGTCAGACAGAGTTTCTGCTCTGTAGTTCAACCAATTTTATTCTAATAGCTGTAATTACTAATCTTTATCTCTTACAGACCTTATGTCTTTATCTCGTTATGGAAATTTAATTCCTTTTTTTATTAACAGTCTTATTCAAGTAACTGGATCATATGGATAGAGATGCAATTATGAATTTTTTTATCTCCACATATACATATAACAACACATTTTCAATTATTTTATGATTTTCAAGTAGTAGCTTTATGTTACAAATAGATGTAAAATTTTAACCTCTTTTGTTTTGTTTTTCTTCTTTATCTGTGAGGAGCGCCTAAAAATAATTTACATTTTCTGTAGTAATATTTCTCAAAATTAATATCTATTTCCTTCTTTATGTCTGATTCAGACTGTTCCATTTTCCTTATATTTTTATGGTTTATATTTATAAAGTAGTAAAACCCCTCTACGGGAACCTGAAAATCTTCATCTCCTTTTTTATGAAGAAAATGATATTTCTTTGGAAAACACAATAGAGGAAAAGGGATGCCACGATTTATGCTAATTGCATATTCTGTTATATATTTTAGATATATTTCTCTTATATATCTAATACAATTTTTTATTTTAAAAGTAGATAGAATTAGGATACATAATAATTCAGTGCCATTTTAAGACCTCAGTCATCCATTTCTTCCATTAAATCTACCTACATTTGGAAGTAGTTCTTTTAACTGTCCCATTTTATGTTTAGGAATATTCCTTTATCTCCATGAAACAATTGTGAGTAACCTGGTCTGACATAAAATTAATTTTCTCTATACTTGTTTTAATCTCTGTTACTAGAAGGAAAGACTCCAATCTTCGCTTTTCAAATCATAGAGACTATATATGCTGACATCTGTAAAGAAGTAATTTTCAAAAGGATTTCTGATAAAGATGAAGGAAGATGAAAAATAAGTAATCGTTGGATGCAAAGTGCAGTAAGTTTGCAATTTATTAATAAGCAGATTCTATATTTAATTTATTAGTTTTTAATGATGTGTAGCTTTCTAATAGATATGGGTTTATCTGTTAGTATAAACACATAATGAAATGTGGGCGTTAGAAAACAAAGATATTAAATATGTTCAACGCCCCTATTTCCAAATTGTGTGGGTTTACGTGTTTAAAAACATGTAAAATGCTTAGAGCTGATAACACATTATTACAATGAACATACATCATGTAAAAATCTGTTTTTGCTCCTGAAACAGTTAGCTGAATCTAAAACAGGTGTGAAACCAATCTCGTATCTCCTTTTTTCCCCAAGACTACTTCAATGCCACAGCAGAATCAAAGAATCATTTAGGTTGGAAAAGACCTTTAAGATAATTGAGTACAACCATAAACTTAACACTGCTAAGTGCTAAGTTCAGCTGTTAGAAACAACACAGTAAGGCAATGTTGAAATGATAAAGTCTTTGTCACTTATTTTGCAAGAGTTTGATCTATGTGTGCAGTAGACATTTTTATTTCTACAGCATGTTAACAGACTCTTATAAGACAGTGCATTCTTTTCACATTTGCTTTTATTGCATGTTATTCTTCCTCACCTTTTCTTCACACACACTTCATTTTACTCCAAATGTTCTGAACTAAGTGTTTCTCTCTGTTACATGTAAGATAACTACTTTTCTTATTGCTCCCTTTTTTGCACATTTGGTTCCACAAACCACCAGCAGACATTTATTTGCTCCATCTTTAACTTAACTTCTGCACTCTTGACCTTTTCTTCCACTGAACTTTAAAGCCTGCAGATTCTATTTCAGATCTGAAGAAGGCATAGCAGAAAAAAAACATCCAATTTTTCCAACTATATTAAGTTATTCTAGTAAAATATATTATTTCCAACTACCCGGTTTGTCCTGTCACCCTTGCCTCTCACAGGTAAATGAATATTAATATTATGGATATTATTTTTTTCTTTCAGTATTAAAAAAGTAGCTAAACATTTTTTTCCCTTACAAGAACACTTTGGTGAAGTGGTGACTTCACTGAGTGCTCTGAGATTCTCAGAGATGAATTACCATATTTGAGGCAAATACAGGCCACTTAATGCAAAATGTTTTCCCATTCCACTACGTATGTAAGTTTTAAAAGTGAATATGAAAATAATATGAAGCCAATAATGCATCACTTCCTTGACTGTATAACTTCAGGGATACAGAAATTAAAAAGTCCTTATATGTAATAGAACTGTATCATGTGACTAGGCAAATAAATAGAAGGCACATGTTCCACAGAGAGATTTATTTGTAAAATGTAATTATAATGTCCGAGTGACACGTATGCTGTCATACAGGTTCTTGATGATCAGTTTAGTTAAGGATATTTAAATTCCTTGATGGCATGAAATTACAAACAATGTCACAAAATGACAGAGTCAGTAAAAAACCATGGAACTTTTCCTGGATGCTTTTTTCAAAAGCATTCAAATTCTTGCAGCAGATGACTTTAGGGACAAATGAGATGGGTTCCCATGAAAAACCTCCCTCCACTTTACCTGTTTCTACCACTGGAAAGCACACATCTGATCTGGAGGCTGCATGTCTGCTATTCCACTCTGGTGTGTTCCAAAATTAAAATGTCCCATTCATATTCACATATAGAAAGTACTACACAGAAGAAATGCAAACATAATTCCTGCTTTATATATCTGCCACCACGAAAAAATTCAACAAGAAGTTGAAAAGAGTTGTAAAGAGTAATGCTTGTGATGTGTTTATAACACAAGGACATTGCAGAAATGTAGAAGAAAATGCAGTATGTAGCAGAAAGCAAACTTGTGACAAAACTCAGAAAGGTAAGGAAACAGATATTTCTTGTTTAATGAAAAAATTGAGTTGGCAATATGCCACCAGTCAATACAATACAGTTCTACAGTTAAAACAAACAAACAAGCAGACGAAAAAGCTAGAAGAAAAATATAAAAGACAAACAGGAACAGCCACATTGCATAATATACCAAGGTTCTCACAGAATCTTGTAGTTCATTTTTTCCCTTTCATCCACAAGCCACACCTGTCAAAGGCAATCAATGCAGTGCTGCCTGTTTGCTGAAGCAGCTCTAGTTCCTAACAGTTATATATAAGCCAGCCAGAAGTAGATGGTCTATTAATTTCCTGGAATTGGTATCTTGTGACAGAAGCATATAAATTTCCAAAATAATTGCTCTCAGGTTAAGTGGAAGGCGCGTTCCATTTATTAGATAAATATGTTGATGCATTTCTCTTCAGTAAGGCACAGTAATTGAACAGCATAATTATAAATGTTTAAGTCTCTATTTCAAACCAGGACTCCTTTTAACTTGCTGATGCTCCACTGGGCAATTTGCCTGTGTTAGTAGACATGTTATTAAGTATAAGTTTAGCAAAGTTTTACATTTATCTATTTATCAATCTAATCAAATCTCACTGCATAATCATCAGGTTTGCTGTAAGAAAATAATTTGACTACAATACATCATTATCTCAGTCTAATTACTTCATAGTTAAGGTCATGCCTTTGCTCATTGGCATAGTCCTGTGAGCTACTTGAGATAGTAAATTTCAAGTAATCAATAAGACTTTTTAGAATCTGATTCCTTGAATACATGTTATCCTTGACATTATCTATGTACTCTCTCTTGAGAAAAACTTATGAGAATATTCTCCGTAGAATATGCCTGAACAGAAATATGAAACATAAAATTAGGGTAATTTATGTAGTCAATTTGTGAAAAACTAAAAAGGAAAGAAAGCTAACAATAAATACAATAAAATGAACTGTAAAAAGTACAGTAAAATTTTTTTTCTCATGTTTTCAAAATGGAGGGAAAAAAAATTTATATTTAAGGCAAAAAGTCTAAGCCAAGTTTTGTAGTACTCATAATGAGCATATGCATCTTCTCTGACCTTTACTTCTGGTGAAGATAATTTGTTTAAAATTTACTTCCAGTCCATACTTGATTTTTACCTTTGTTTTTGTTTCTTTCACATGTTAGACTTATAAATCACTTGTAGCTTTTCATAAAGTAATACATTATGAAAGTTATGAACTTACGGACCAAATGAGCCTTCTTACAAAGTATGGCACATCTTTATTTGTCGTTTAACTAAAAATACTAGAGGGATAGAACGAGGAGGATAGTAAATGGATGGTTTTAGAAATCAAAGCTGAAATGAAGGAATGAATGTCTGGAGAGATAATTGGACTTGTTCTCTATTTAACTGGTAA
This sequence comes from Neopelma chrysocephalum, assembly GCF_003984885.1. Lineage (NCBI taxonomy): Eukaryota > Metazoa > Chordata > Aves > Passeriformes > Pipridae > Neopelma > Neopelma chrysocephalum. The sequence goes on along the minus strand of NW_020925659.1, from coordinate 987,528 downwards.
GTTAAGTTTCCAGAATAGCAGGTGAATGAGATCCATCTCCTACAGCTTGGAAAATAAGGATACCTTTAAGTAGGCAAAAACATTAATGAGTAAGAGAGGCTGATCTTCATGTACTTTAAATGTTGACTTCCTGTATGCTTGGAAACTCCATGGGTGGATTTTCAGCTTTTACCAAGCCAAATTTTGAAAAACAGGTTTTGTGAGAAGAAAAGTTAAGGGCTTTTTTACACTGTGCATCAAAAAAAGGAAGATACCTGGTTTTGACTGGAATGGCCATTGATTTGCATGCAGGGTAGGTCAGAGGACTGTAGTGACTGTAAATAGAATTCCAGTGTGTATCACTTTTTTGCCATTGGCTGAAGAAGCTGCACTGTTGAATTCCAAAAGAAAAATCAAGTGTTGAGTAGTTCTATCTACCCAATTGTTATCCAAGAACTTAGTATTCTTTCACAAGATGAGCTATTACCATTGTTAAATAGAGGATTTTAGAATAACTTTGGACTGTGCATATTATTTTCTCTATAAAAAAACCCACATCTTCTAAACTCAGGATGCTGCATATGAGAAATACTGAAATTACTTCATGCATTTGACTGCTTTGAACATTTTGTCTGACATATCTTTGAAATGTCATTGTCCAAATAATGATTAGCAGGCTATTTCTGGTTTATTGTTTTATACCACAGTGGATTGAGATAATTCAAACTGATTCATGTCTAGTAGCTGTCGAAACATTTCAAGACATATATAATTTTGTCTGATATTAAATAATAGACGTTTTTGGGATTTGAGTCATAACAATGAATTACTCTTATATAGTGATGCTTCAAGAAAAATGGTGGTAGGTGGTTGTTGCTCAGCATTGAAAAAATCAATAGGTGGGTATATAATGAGCTCTGAACTCCTGACTGTTTATTTGCCAGCTCTGATACAGACAATGAGTGCTTTAATATTTACAATGTGCATAAAGCAAGGTTGAGACCAAGCTATTCCAGTTTTGCTTGTAGAAGCTGCTGTTTCATTTTTTGACTGCTGCTAATGTTCTTGGCCTCATTTTTTTATAGCAAGAGTTGCTGCTTTACATACAGTGATAGCAATGATAAAACACCTGTACTTTAAATTATACTGAAGTTTGGTCTATTAATTTTCAACTGCTCACTAACTTGTAAAGCAAACAACAAACCAACAACACTTAGAAGATCGAGCTGCTATTAATAAAGCTTGAAGAAGAATTTGGTTTTATTTGAAATAGTATTTGTTTTGACAGTACATTACATTCATTTTCTTAAACATGTGCATATATTTTTGTTATGGTTTTTGTTAACATGGTAATACACTTAAAAAGTGATGCACTGTACTTTATCTTTGTGACGTCTCCTAGATTCAATCAGCTTGACTTTTCTATCACTCTCCTTTAATGTAACATGATTCCACTGAAATGAATGAAGTTATTCCAGTGCCAAACTCTGAAAAGATTGTGTAGCTTTTGGATACTCTGTGCCTTACTCAACCATATCTCCTTTAAATAAATTCCCACCTTCTATGAGCACACATTTTTCTTACTCTTTCTCCCCATTTAAAATTTCTCCCTACCCAAAACACTGGGTATGTGTATATGTGTGAAATGCATTTTTTTTGTTATGTTACTCATTTTTAGCCATTTTAATAATTATTCTGTATCATTTTTTGGGATCTAACTATCTATGAATATCAACCATCATCTAGGTTGTCTGCAACTCTGTTGATAATTTTACAGCTTTCCCTTAGCTGTAAATCCCTTGTATGTTTTGGGAGATGCTATGTTAGAAAATACATTCAACACAATACTTTATTTGCAATAATTTTTGGAAGGCAAAATAATTTAGTACAGTATCTTAAATATATCAACTTTCAATGTGGTTAGTGGCATTTTTAATCATGCCCTTGATTAAGTTAAGATATAGAATTATTCAACACAAAAATAATCTTCTTCTCCACCCCTTTCATAAGATTTTGGACAATCATTTGAAGGATGAAAAATTGTTACTTAGAGATCAAAAGAAAAAGCTATCATTGTGAGCAAGATTTGAGAACTCTTATTTGTGCCATCTATATTGTATTTGAATTGTTTATATATTTGCTAAGCAAACCTAATCAGCAAGTGATCAATATAAATTGTCTGTAAGGTTCTTATCTAATTTGTAATTGTCAGTTGTACTAAGAAAAATCATGAATTTGTTTAGTAGAAAAAAACTGAAAGAATCTTTAAAATCATATCACCTTTTACATTATTTTGGGGTAATTGAAAAGATTTTATTTTGATGTCACGTTTATGTGGGGGAAAGTGCCAGTAAGGAGAGTTACAAAAAATTAAGATTGTAGAATTACATTTCTCTGTGAGCCCCAGTCAGAACGTAAAAGATTCTTGTGTTATGGAGAGAACAAATTTTGGTATTTCATGTTCTTGATTTTGACAGTGCAGGATTTGCTGACTTTGCTACAGTGTGGGATGATGAGGTAGATACAAAATAATTGCATTCAGAGTTAGAGCATGACATTCCAATGCGCACAGGGTCAAGCACAGGACCTGTAGGAAAAAGTGTGTGGGCTACTGTGATTCCTCTGAGAGACTGTGGTCACTGTCACAGAACATTGGGCACTTTCTCAATTTTATCTTTTTATTAAGGGGCAGCTTGGTGACAGACAACGATTTCCCCTCCTCTCTAGCTTGCTTTCTATGTCAATACCTGCAGTGGCAGCGAAGATGAGCGTAACTGAGGGGAAAGTTTTAAGAACTTTCTGTCATTTGTGCCCTCTTGCTTTTCCTTATTGGGGTTGTGCAAATTTTATTCTTTTTATCCTGAGTGGATAGCCTAGTTTGAACTCTGCTCTCGAGCTCACAACACGTGCTGTGTCAAATTTTAGCACAATGCACTCAATGTATCATTTTTTTCTTTGTTGCGTGGCACTAAAATGCATGAAAATTATTAGACATTATCTTTTTAAATATGATAAGCCAATTCCTACAAAATTCATTCCATTTAATTGCTTGGAATGGAAAAAGCCTTATACTTCCTATACAGTAAATGATTGAGTTCTTACAGAATGTAACTCTCTAAAATTGTTGGAAGACTGAAGTTCGAATTGCAGACTATTTAAAATAGTTTGCCCTTAATAATGTCTCAGTTGAGATCAGGAGTGGATTTTCAAGCAAATCTCACTACTGTTCCCACTTAAACCCCTCTGCATCTTAGATAATTTTCAAAGTTCATGGTCTCAAAAAAGGAAATACATTGCTCCAGGAGTGCATTTAATGCCCTGGAATTGACAGCAGAGGCTTTTACTAGCTAATATAGACATAACGTGCAGGTTATTAAGGTACCAGAATTCCAGTTCCACGTTACACAATTTAAACTGGGTGTTTCTTTTTTTTTTGGAACTGTCATGCTTTTTATGATTATATAATAATTCCACCTGTATTTTGACTAAATGAAGTGTTGTATGCTTTTGATACCAACAGCAGTAGTGGGAAGTTGTAAGAGAAAAACACACTGGTCTAGAATACAAAAATAGAACTATGTACTCCAGCTTTTGTTCTGCCTTATTAATAAGTGAACACCTTTGTCTAATAAGCACCATTGTGTCGAATAGGAAATATTGTCCTAAGTGACTATTTGTCTTCCTGGTTTAGACTTCAGCTGCCTGCAATGAAAATCCTCTGTAGCTGCACATAAAAGTAAGTCTGCTATCTTATTTTAGAAGTTTTGGCACTAGTCTCCCCAGCTGTTTGCTAGAGAGGGAAAGAGAGAGAGGAAAAACGAGAAAAAAAGACAGAGAGGAAATTATTTCTGTGACCTTTTCTAGGACTCATGAGTAATTGTATTAGTTGTCATACACATTTTCCTTTTTGAAGCATTTTAGAACGAGAACAACAGCAGCAGCAACAAAAATTCCTGTGTTTAGACTGAATAACTGTAGGCAGGTACTTATTAGTCAACACAGGAGCTGCATTAAGTCTGACAAGATGTCAGTACACCTACTGACCTACAGTGTGTTTATCTTAATATTATTTTCCTTTACATGGTATGGAAAAAGAACCATGTTCTTCTCACAATGATTTATCCAGTACAACAGAATTTATACTTGTTTCACGTGAAATGGTTTTGGCAGCAGTGGCACAAAGCACATCATAAGGTGACAAAGACCAGTTCTTGTGTTACCTGAAATGTTATGTCTAGGTTTACTTGCCTTATTTGGCCATTCCTGGGATAGATCTTGAGGATTTTAGTCAAAGTCCTTTCTGGCAAACATCTCCAGTTGCTCTCAGTGACCTTTCTAAGTAAAGTGAGATTGTTTATTACATCCTACATCAGACATCACAGTTTAAGCAACCACAATAGCAATTGCACAAAGGGTGGAAAAATGTGTGAAATGGTGTCATGATCCAGCACTTCTGTGTTTTAAACTGACTGTGGTTAATTACTGTACTGTTAGTCATCTTTACAGCTTCTGAGTTTTTTTACTGACTTTGTCTCACTGATCTTCTGTTTTTCCCTTGTGTTGATAAGATATGAAGCAGAGACTGACATCAAAACAATGTACAGTCTATACCAGTGGGCTAAATATCAAAATTCGTGTGTGCATATATTGTTAATCAATCAATGGTTGTTATAAAACATGCAAACCAACAAACAAAAATCCTATCCTCCATTATTTTGGGAAAAAAAAATAGTTTTGCTGTATGGAAGTACAAAGCAACTTATTAAATATTAAATGTTTGCTGTCCAATGGTCAGTTCTTTCCATATGTCTTAAAATTCTTCTACTTCTCATTCTCACTTTTTTGTCATAAAAGGCCTGATGTTTGCTTCAGAGAAAATGCTTCCATGATTTTTTCCCCCCCTTTCTTATGTTGACCTCAACTTCTGAGAAGAAGAAGAAGAAAAAAAAAGAAGAAAAGGAAAGAAATTTTAGTATTTTCTAAAATCTTTCAGATATTCATTCACAGCCTTATAAATGTATTCATTGTGTCATTGAGCTTCAGGAGTTTCATAGAAATGTTATAAAATGTGGAGCACTGAGCATCTACTAGAGAAATATATTGTATCAGATTTCTAATCTGTTGAGTTTCTGCTGTTTAGGTATTTTCTCCTTATCAAACTGGACTCCCACTGCTACTCATTCTACTGTCAGGTACATTTTTATTAGTGTGTCTGCAAATTCCAAGGTTGCAAAATTCCAAATTGGATGCAAAACACTCTTTGCTTAGTGTAAAAAAGACATTTGCCAAAGCCATATAAGGGTTGGAGCCTGTAATGACTCTATACCACTCATACTGATATAAAATAATCTTGGTTCCAAATTGCTCATTCTCCTTCTTATGGCTTTGAATATTGTACTTTGGTTTGAGGAAGCTGGCAAGGCATCACTTAGTTGCTAAACCAAACCACTATTTGATGTAAGCAAGGTGCTTTTTTTCCTTTTTTGAAGATGTTTCAGTAATTTACAAATGACATGTTGTGTGAAGTCCACGAAAGGTATCAGCCTTTATGTGCTGATTATGAACTTAAGAAATTATGAAATTCACCTAAGAGTAGGCTAAACAAGGCCTCCACAGAAGTCATTAAGGTCTGTGTAAAGATCCATTGTGTACAAAGGAATGTCCTTCATGCTCTGGAAAAATACATTGCCAATACTGCAGTCTTCTGAGGGAAAAAGAGGAAAAAAAATAAAAAAAAAGGGAAGTAGACAAAGATAATTTGCTGCTTTTCACTTTTCCTTAACTAGTCATGGAATTACATAAAGGCAGGATATTTAAAACACACAGGGCCTTATTTATGCTTAGATTCTACCCATGGAGCAACGACAACAAAAGTTTCTCTGTGGTAGTTTTTTTGCTCTTTGTCTCTGTTTTGTGGCTACACAGCACTCAGAGTATCTATACCTGTCATGCAAAAAGAAAGGTAAAAAGGACAACTTCTGTGCCCTTTTTAAGGTGTCTAGTAATCGATTGAAAATATTTTGCTGGAGATACTTCATCTGTTCTTACTATTAAGTTGTTTTTTCTCTGTTGAAATCATGTTCCTCAGTTTCACTATTACAAAGCCCATGCATTCCTTTCCCTCCCCTAGGTCTTGGGGAGGGAATGACCTGTCTTTTTTTGATTATTTCTTTTATACATCACAAAGCTGAGAACAGTATAAGTTGAAACCAAGTATTATTTTGTCACTTGCTCATTCTTTGTGCTTCTCAAAAAATTACACAGTATGACCATTAGTTATACTCAATACATTTAAGACTCTGAACACAAAAAGAAGAAAAGCAAAGAAAATTTGTTTCTCAAAAAATTATTTCCATCTGACTCTCAACCTAATTCCTTATTGATAGATGGAATTTTTTCTTCATATCTTGAGATATATTTTTAAAACTGCTATGCTTTTCTTCTCTCTATTCTTCTCTGGTGTCCTTTCAATACACATAGATATCCCAAAACATCAGCGTATCATGCATTAGAAAACATAACTGCATCACCTCATATAAGCTAATAAAAGTAATGAAAACTTCTTTTCTAGAGGGAATGATAATCCTACTTATGACAGAACCATTTCTGAAATAGAAGAGCAGCGACACCAGTAGCAGAGACAGAAGATGCTGTGTAGCTCCTGTTCCCTTAGGAATGGCACGTGAAGCACTGCAAAGTCTAATTAGATCTCAAGAGAGTAGGAAAGCCCATTTGACTGTCAATTTAAAGACAGCAGAGCCAGAGCACTTTTATTTCCAAAGACTTAGAATCTGAGTTATCTTTGCGTGAGGCATGTGAATTTAGAATATGATATTTACTGAAAGTCAGCATCAATGTGCTTCACAGTGTTATGGAAAACATGCCCTACCTTTTTATTATTCCTATTAGCAGACTTAAAGAAAACAAAACAACATTCAAGACTAGAAAGAAAATATATGGCTACCCACTATCAAAAGCAATGTTAGTGACCTTATTTGCACAAAATTGTGCCTAAATGTAACCCATATACATTCTCAATACTACTGCTCAAGAAACACCTTTATTCTGTGATGTTTGTGTATATATGCATCTTTAAAGAATTTTAACACTGAACTAATTTAAAAACTTTCTTCTTTGTTTTACAGTTGAGATCTTTGACTAGCATAAAAGGAATCCTTTACATTATTATTAAATTAAACATTTATATATTTTAATGTTTGAGTTTGATTTACCACCAATTGGCAAAATACAGTACTTGGAGTCAGATATTCTGTGCATGAATGTAGATGCTTCTTGACACGAAAGCTTGAGAATTTGACTGCAATGTGGCCTTCTGAAGTTGTTTCTTTTAATTTGATCCAAAGAACAATGGGACTGCAATAAGCAGAGAAGGATCATCAGAAAAATGATAATTTGATTTGAGAATGACCTCAGGCTGGACAGGGGGGGTCATTTCATGTCATCTGCAAAAGTTATTAACAATTACTTTGCTACTTTTCCCTCTTCAGGTCATTGGTAAAAATGTTAAGAGCATCTCTAGATCTGATGCAGCTGTTGGGAACAGCTTTGAGAAGAAAAAGGATATGAACTTACGCTGTCTAGACCCTGGAAGTGTGACCCTTCTCGGTTCTGATGGTATGATGATCAATAGATGATCATCTCACTACTGATCATCAGAAGAAAAGCTTTTCCCACCCCCTTACATTATTTTTATATTTATTCCCATAAATTAAAATCTATGGACTGGTTTATCTGTTGTATTAAAACATCTGATGGGGAGAAATTAAGCCTGCAATTTTTCAGAGACAGCCTAATCCACAGTGGACCATGAGGCTTAATATTTGAACAGGTGAGAATTCTCCAAGATGGTGATGCTCTGGGTTCAGTAACTCGTTAAAAATACAGTGGTACACATAATGCGCTACTGTAACTATCCATCTAACCAAAGTTGTGCCTAACACATCCTCTGTACTTTCACGGTGTCCAGTCATTCTGGTTACACATATAGATTCTACTGTTTTTCTTATTTTTAAGAGACTACCTGCCATGGGTTAAAAAGGGTTTTCCCCTGGAGCTGGAAAGTGGTTAACTCCAGGGGGGTGGTGTTTCTTGATGTTGACCCAATCAGTGCCCCTGCAAAATTAAAACATATCACACCAGACTGGAAAAGAAGGATGATGAGGTAGCTGGAAGAGAAGTAGCCATGTTATGAGGCCATGAGGAGAGAGAGGGCCAGCGAGCCCCGCTGAGGGCCAAGCCCCCCAGCCCCCCTGGTTGGGGGCTGCAGGAGCTTGGAACAGTATTAAACTGGGTCAAGAACTGTAGCTAAGAGCTGGAGGAAATTTCCTTGCTGTGAGTGGGCAGCAGAAGATGGAAAAGCAGCAGCACAGGCAGTGCTGAGTGGAGAGCTGTGGCTGAGAGCCAAGAGATAACAAGCAGCAGAGATGGCACAGAGCCAGCTGAGAGATGCAGAGATGTTCCTGCAAGGAGGGAGAGCTGGCAACAGAGAAGAGAAAACTCAGCAGAGACTGTTTTGGGTAAGACTGGATTACTTTCCCAAAACCCAGAGACCTCCTGAAGAGGAGGGGTGGGCTTCCAAACTTTTAGGGGGTCCTGAAATGCAGCAGCAGCTAGAGAGAGAGAGAGAGAGAGAGAGAAAGAGAGAAGAGCTGAGAGCTCGGAGACATCCTGTGAGCTGGACCAGGACAGAACGTGGGGGAAGTGGCCTTGCCCCCCTGCTGCTGCTGCCATGTTGGCAGCTGAGATGGAGCAAAGGAGCTCTGGTAGGATGCTCGGGGTAAAAACTGAACTGAGAGCCCCTAAAACGTTCTGACTTGAGGGAACCTGACCCTTCGAAGAAGGGACTTTCATGGGATGCCTTGCACCCCGTGATATGACCGTGGTGAGGCAAGTTTTGTCCCTGCTTTGCAGTCCATGGGAGAGCCGAAGGGTGGAGAGGGGTGAGAAAAAAACCCTGCATTGTAATGGAGAGAGAGAGAGAGATTTTCCAGCTATGACAAATCCAGCTACAGCTGCTGCCTTGAAGAGGAGAGACACTGCTGCCTTGAAAGTGGAAAAGACCTTTTCTTCTTTCCTTCTGAACTTTTGTTGGAGGGAAAGGGGGGATTTGATCTATGTAAATATATTGCTTTACCATAGGAGAGATAGTCAGAATTGTTGTATATAAATGTATTATAGTATTTATTGCATTAGTAATAAATTTTGATATAATTTCCCCGTGTAAGTAGATGTGTTATATCTGAAAACCCCTCTCACACCAAAGGAAATTGTGGGGAATTTGGAAATTGGATTTTGGGGGAGCTCAAACCACGACACTTTACAACACATTTTGAGAAAAATATGCACTTTTTGGTTCTAGTCTGTCTTTCTGCTTTCATATGGAACTCCCTACTTGTACTGGAAGAAATGGAGAAAAATATATATCCTTCTGTGTGCTGCTGATTATTTTAATGGCATGTGTATTGGACGTCCCTAACTATTGAGCTGATTTATGTATGAATAGCAGCAAAACTACCCCCTTCCTCCACTTGAACTTTGTAAATTACGGTTATATTCTAGTATAAATGTATGCATTTCCTTTTCCTCTAGCTAAAGAAATCATGAAAATTTTAAGACAAAATTATGATTTAAATTTTAGTTTAAAATGGTTTTTCTCTGAAATTGAGTTTTTTAATTTTTTGAGTCGAACTGAAATTTGTCAGCTGGACTGTGTAGACCTCAGGCAAAATCTGAGAAACAAGTGACGCAAAGAAAAAAAGTTTTCAAAATAGTTTTTAAATATTAATTTAATTGCAGTTAACTATAATGCAATGAATAAAAAATAATTTCCAAGTCAATAAAGTATGGTAAATGAATAAATGGAGGTAGGCAACTGATAGAAATTGTTTTATACAAATAATAAAATAAAATCCTAACGTTGGTAAAACCTAGTATCTTTAATTATATTCTTAGGGAATCTGCCAGCTGGGAGTACTTACATGAGAGTAAATTCTCAGCCAGAATAGGAGTTCCTCTTTTTTTTCCACTCTTATGAATAAAATTGCATTCTATCTTAACACAAATAGGCACATCTTGTTTGTTATTTGTGGTCAGGTTTATTTGATCAAGTATTGGTTCATTTTTTGCTTCTGTTACATTCCTTTGCAAATACCTGGTATTTTATTTCACGCTCCACATCTTAGACTAATTTGTGTCAAGGGATGACCTGTATTATTTGTAGTCTTTTTAAAAAAATATTAAGTTTTTGAAATTTGTTTTATACAGTTTATTCCTTCAAAGCCCACAGGTTACTGAAATACAGTTTCTGCGAGACACAAGGTCATTGGGCCTGAAGAAGGTGAATGGACTTCTGAAGGTCTGAATGATTTTGAAGCATCTTAATTCATCAATACATTTAATTCTAATAACATAATATAGTGTTACATAAGCCTAAATTCATACACACCCTTAGTTCTTCTACAAACACAGCTGCAGAACAGCAGCAAAAAAATCAACTCCAAAAAGCCCCAGCAAGGACCAAAAAAGTTGTATCTATTGTAATATCATTGACTGTAATAAAATTACAAAATTTCTTGTATTTTCTTCCAACTTGTTTTAACAAACATGCTCAGAACTTAACATAGTAATAACCAAAATGTTAGTTTTATTTCTTCTGGGACATGACAAGTGCCTGTGGTACATCACACACTCCATATTTGTCCTTTGGCTTCTCAGGACTTGCATGCTTGTATATGCACATAGACTTTGCAATTATATCTATCTGAAGTTAAATTCAAGCTTATTCTCAACCCTGAATATCTAGAAGAAACAGGGGAAAAGCTGCAAGGGAGGGGATGAGTGGACAGGGAAAGGGAGCAAATATCAGAGTTTGGTGTGGCATTGGATGATTTTATACTATTAGTTTAATAAAAGATTGAAAATGTGCAACAGTTCACAGAGAACTGTTCTGAAAATTGATCGTTAGGCTCGGCAAAATCACAACAAACACAGAGCCCCCAAAACAGGCTTTTTAGTGTGAATGTTTGCACTTATAAGTGAAGTGTCAATAGGGAAATATAACAAAAATTAATTTCTTCAGCAACTGGCACCTTAATTCTATCAGCTAATTAAAACAAAGAAACTCATATAAGAATAGCTGATTATTTGTTCTGTGATCCATCTTTTGTTCAAAGCAAGCTAAGCCTGAACAAGTAAGATTTTCTTCGTAAAACATGATATATTCCTTTTTTTTTTTAACTTTCAAGAGACAAAAGGCTAATCTAAGAGTTTATAGAACATTATTCACTTATAATGGTATCAAATAACTCAAAGAGAAGCTATTATAATACCCGGAAAAGCAAAATTCTAACTTGCTTGGCTCTCTTACTTCTAGACTCCGAAGTCCCTGACATTTTATGTTTCTACACGTTATGTTTCTACAACATTATGTTTCTACCAAATAAATAATGTTTAGGGCAATTGCTTAGAGCATAGGAACTTAGATTGTTGAATTTTTCAATTTGGCCGGAATCTGGTAAAAACTAGAAGCTGAGCTGTGGGACTACATTCTTAACTCAGAGTAATGCAAGTGCAGCTAATGAATTAATGCCAATTATCAGTAGCTGGAGAGTAACTATTGACCATTACATCATAATTATTCTGTGCACATTCTCTTCATCTGAAATTAAATGAAAAGAAAGGCATCCCGTGTTTCATAATTATTTTCCATTTGATCATACAATCAAAACTGAAATGAGATTTTCTCAGTTTGTTGCTCTGAGATGAACTGGTTTGGAAAAATACTGTTCTCATTACTGTGCAAAGGTAACATACCCTCAACACAAAATATGACTAAAATCAAATTGATGAATATGAAATAATTCTCACCTTTTTTTTTTTCTGGTTGTTTTCTTAGCAGTGCTAAGGTAATGTCGTGGCCACTAATCCAGCTAATGTGCCTGTGGGTAAACTCTGTATTAAAAGTAAACAGTATGACCTTCTGAGTCTCTGTTTCATCTTTTGTTTGGACTAAATGTACCTCCCTGTCTTCTTTGCCTCCCAACCCCTGCAGTGAAAGAACTCTGTGTGGTATCCTGGATTTGCTGACAAGCCATGAATTAGACAGCAGGATCTACAAATCTTATCTGCCTCTGCTGTAGATCAGTGTTGTTTTTACAAACAGTCATGAAGCAACAGTTTGGGACACTGTAAGAATGGAAAGGAACTTAAAAATATATGTGTGTATGTGTTTATATTTGTTTGTACATACCGACGGATCATTTATTATGGATTTTTTATCTCCTCTAATGGATGCTTACTACATCAGTCCAGCTGACTGATATGAAACACGTCAGCACCAAATCCTTTTCTCTTTTCTCTAAGAAAAGATACTTCCTCTGTTTTTCCAGAAAACATTTCAGGAAAAAAAAAAAAGGAAATATGCTGGAATACCAGTTAAAACTTGACACGTTTCTGTGTTACTCCAGTTTTACACTGACATAATTTTTCAAATGTCGGTGAAGTTATGTAGCACGAGAACAAAGCATTAACACTGATTCTATATTGTCCTTCCCAGTGTTGTATTGTCAGTGATTTTGGTCAATAATTTCAAAAACTGAAGTGCCAGCTGATCACTGTGTTGCTGACATTCATAATAATCTGTCTTGTTCATAAGTTATCCCAATCTCTTTAAATAATTGCTTTAATGTAGCAGGGGAACAATTCCTACAGAAAAAAAGATTTTTTTTCATATATATTTTGCCTCATAATTGCAAATAAAAATAAAGTCTCCACTGCAGCAGTAGAGTAGTTCCCTTCTATTTGTGTCTATGAGGAAGTGCTTTTCAGAACATCCAGTTTTTATAAAAATACTTTTTCTTTTTTTCAGTTTATGCACTTGAATGCTAACATTTAAGCTGAATATTATTGAATACTTCATAGACATCTCTGGCACGTTCACTACTTTAATGTGAATTGATAAGACTACTAAATGAAAAATTAACTTACTAAGAAGTTAACTCCATTGGAATATTTTCTTAACCAGAAGAACACAAAAAACACTGGGAATTTATTGCTTATAGACAGAAGACAAATCCACAGGGGTGGTTGTCACCTGAAGTGATTTGAAAGCACCATAGAAAGGAATACACAAAATCATCCAAAGATGATCAAGAAAGGAACAAAAAGAGAATGATTCTGGAACTCATTCATTCTTAGTAGGAACTTAAACCCACCCAAACCACCTTTTAAATCAGAATTCAAGTGGCAAATTGAAGATGAGGTGCAGAAATTAAGGCTTTTTTCACCTTTTTTTTTAGTGATTTAAAAGAAGAAAGAAAGAACTTCTTAAACACTCAAAGACAAAAAGAAGGAATAGGTTTAATTTAGGCTTTCAAGTAGTCATTCTTATAGTCAAAAAAATGCAATCAAAAAGATTAGAGCATTCCCAGTTGATACAATTGTTATCTGATATAATTTTTAAGCAGGAAGAAATAGAATGGCTTTTGCAGTTCTATCAGTAACTACAGGTTGATTTAATAAGTGGAATTACTAATAGTTACCATTCACTTTTTATTTACCTGGGGATATAGCAACATTAGAGAACCTCAGAAACAGCCTAATTCTTGGAGATCTTCAAAAAAAACTCTTGGGGAGATGCACCACAAAGGGACACAGAGCTCCATCAAAATGAGGATCCTCACAGCGGGGATCTTCATGTAGTGATATTGGAAATTTTTTTGCAATTGGTAAAAAAAAACCCCTATGATAGGGAGTGTGGTGGTTTGAAACTCCCGAAGGATCCAACTTCTAAATTCAAGCCCCCCTCCCACAATTTGCCTCTGTGAGAGGGTTTAGTGATGATATGGACTTGATATCTTTTTCACCTCATGTGGAGAGTTTTCAGACAAAACACAACCGTTCATTATTGGGGGAAGGGGAAAATACTTACAAAGGTTTATTTACACCCACATATATATATTTACATTAAATTAAATTCCTCTTTTTCTTCAATAAAAGTCCAAGAAGGAAAGAGAAAAGTCTTTCTGTCACTGCACAGGCCACAGTTCCTTCGTTTCAGTTTTTTGTGGCACTGGTTAGTGTCCTTCATTTTCCTGAGGCAGCAGATTTAAGTGGGGCAGTCAGGATTTTGGTTCTTACTTTGTGGAAATTCCAACCCCGAGCCCGAGCCTTCGGGGGATTTCCTTGTAGATCTTCACTCCTCTTGGGGTAGAACATTGAAGGCAGCTTTCGGTTCAGTCTTACCAAAGCTCTTTTGCTCTGTCTCAGCTCACCAGCATGATAGAAACAGCAGCAGCAGCAGCAGCAGGTACAAGGGCATCTCCCCTGTGTTCCATCCTGGCTCAGCTCTCTCAGGACGACTCCGGGTTTCTCGGCTCCTTTCTCTCTCTCTGAAGCTGCTGCTGCATTTTGGGACTCCCTAAAGGTTTGGAAGTCCACCCCTGCTCTTCAGCAGGTGTCTGGGTTTTGGGAAAGTAATACAGTCTTACCCCAAACCAGCTCTGTTGAGTTTTCCTCTGTTTCGTTACCAGCTCTCCCTCCTGCAGGAACATCTCTGCATCTCTCAGCTGGCTTCACGTTATCTCGCTGCTCCTGGCTGTCCCTTTGGCTTTCAGCCATCACTGTCTCTGTTCAGGGCTGCTCCACTGCCACTTTCAATGTTTTCTACTGCTGCTGACAGTAAGGAAACTCCTCCAGCTCTTGATTACGGGACCCAGTCCAGCTTTGACACTACACCGGGTCTCCTGTAGCCTCAGCTGGGGCTGGGGGCTCTTGGCCCCCAGAGGGGCTGACTGGCCCCCTGCTTCCTCGTGGTTCAGATCATGGCTACCAACCTACTAAAAAAACTTCACCATCTTCTCTTCCATTGCTGTGGGTATGTAATTTCTGTAGGGCGCATGTGAACCTTTGATTGGTCCAGTGTTATCAGTGGGGCAAACCATTGCCACCCCAAAGAAAAGGTTTTTTCAAACCATCACAGGGACCTTGCATTGTGTCACCCTGAAGTTATGCAGTTTCCTTAAAACATCACAAACTCAGTAAGAGATTTGTTAAATTATGCAGGAAATGTTTCACAATCACTCTACAGGTGATTGTGTTAATTGGTGGTTTAAATCCGTGCAAGACAAAAAGCTGGTGTATCCTTCCTAGATCACCACTAAGCCAAAACAAATATGTTCTGTCTTTCATGAGGTGTTATGCAGCTGACTGTGTGTAGTAATGTTTTGCATCATAGTAACAAACTTTTAGGTTGTACCAGAATTTGTATAGACACTTATTTATATTTCAAATAAAAAATTGCCCATTTTGTATTCTTATCTTGTGAAGAGATTTAACACAGTTTACAAATATAACGAGCTTCTTTTATTAATTATTAATATCCTTCATGTAATTTGAACAATTTTATTTTGTTGCTCCGTATTTACAAAGGCTTATTACTTTAATTTATGTATAAATATGTATTATTTTATTATGTGATTTTAAGCAAATATAAATTCCAAACCTAGGAAATAAAAACTTGTTATCTGTTGCTGGAGAAAATTACCTCCCCTGTAGAACCATGATGATACACCACAGTTCAATGGCTACAAACTTCCCTGTTAGGGTTGGGAGATATTCAGTGTTAGTTTATTCAAATCTAAGCAAAATTACTTTAAGTCTGTCTTAGCAATGCACTTGTATATGGAAGAGAAAAAATTCAAGGCAGAAAATGGTTTGAAGGCATTATTTTTCTTTTTCTGCAGTGATTAATAACACAGCAACTGGTTAGTTAAGTTCTTAGTATCAGGCATGTCAACTAAGTACCTTTATTTTTAAATCTCATTCTGTCTGCATTTTATGTAACATGGTCTTTATCAGCAAAAAATGTTGTGTTTATGTATGTGAACAAACCGTCTGGATTATGTTACAGTTATGATGATGATAATGAAGTTAATTCCAGGTGTCCTTTTTCAAGAATAAAATGATTTAATTCCAATAGCAAATTAGTACAGATACTTTATGATCCTTTTTCAAACAGAGTTTATGCAGATATTATTTACAAATATTTTGCACTTTACTTAGCAGGACTGTGATTAAAGTATGTTTTTAGATCTAATTGATAAAAATGTCACCCTGGCTTAGTGATATTTGCATAGAGCTGTGAGAAGTTTTCTGTAGCTACAGTCATTCAGATCTCCAAAAATGGAGTCAACTCTGTGATAACTTTCTGACCTCCTGATGTCATAACACATAAAAAAAAATGATATTTATTCAAATCACTAGGAAAACATCTCCAGGTTTGATGCTTATACAGCTCATGTTAACTTGACACATGAGTTTACCAACTATCTCTTGTTACAACCTTGAACCAATTGTCTTTAAATACTTTACACCATTCTTGCATATTTTTGCAGAAGAAACAATAAAAGCAAGAACTAATATCTTCCATCAGTATTCTGGGAAGAATAACATTCTTTAGAGACTGATAATTGAAATGATCCAAGAAATATTCTGAAGGAAATAGGTCACAGTTTAGTTACAATACAGGAATCACAGAGTTCACCCACTGATAATAAGTCAGGAAGTACTAAGTCCTTAAGTCTTCGAGAAGAAATGTAAAAAGTAGTCTCAATTGCCATCTGATCTCTTTGGCCTCCTAAAATGAATCAGCGATTCCATTCTGTACTCCAGGAATAAATATTTGGTAAGGAAAGCAAGGGTGAAAGGTATACTTGCTCTCATGATGTTTGTACACTGGTACTTATGGCACCTTCTCTGCACGTTTTATTAACCTCACATAGTCACAGAATATACTGAATTGGAAGGGACCCACAAGGATAATGAAGTCCAATTCCTGGCCCCGTACAGGACCATCCCCAATAGCCACGCCATGTGCCTGAGAGTATCAACCAAATGAAGTCACCCGACCACCCCCTGGGGGAATAACCTTTTTTCTAATATCCAAACTAAACCTCCCCTGGCACAGCTTCATGCCATTCCCTCAGGTCCTGTCACTGGTCCCCACTGAGAAGGGATCAGTGCCTGCCCCTCTGCTGCCCCTCGTGAGGAAGCTGTGGCTGTGATGAGATGTGTCCTCAGTCTCCCCTTCTCTGGACTGAGCAAACCAAATGACCTCAGCCATTCCTCATGTCACTTCCCCTCAAGGCCCTTCACCATCTTTTGGACACCCTCTAACAGCAGCCCAAAACTGCCCCAGTGTTGCAGGTGAGGCCACCCCAGGGCAGAGCAGAGCGGAACAATCCCCTCCCTGATGCCCCCAGGACAAGGATGTCCCTCCTGGCTGCCAGGGCACTGCTGACTCAGGGCCAACTGGCACCACCAGGACCCCCAGGGCCTTTTATGTGGCACTACTCTCCAGCCTCTCAACCCCCAAAATGTCTGTACATTCCAGGTGCAGAATCCGGCACTTCCGCTTGTTGAACTTCATATCTTGGTGGTTGCCCAGTTCTCTCATTTGCTGAGGTCTCTCTGCAGGCCCTCCCTGCCTTTGAGGGACTCAACAGCTCATTCCACTTCTCTGTCATCCTCAAACTTGTCCAGTGTCCCTTCCAGTCTTGCATCCAAGTCACTGATGAAGATGACGAAGAGCACAGGGATGAGGATGGAGCCCTGTGGAACCCCAGCAGTGACAGGTCACAATCTGATGTCACCCCAGCCACTGTCACCCTCTGTGCCTGACCTCTGAGCCAATTGCTCACCCAGCACAGGATGTGTTTATCCAGCTCTGGGCTGTACATTTTGTCCAGAAGGATCCTGTGAGAGACAGTATTGAAATATTTACTGAAATCCAGAAAGACTACATCAGCTGGCCTCCCCTGATCGCCTGGGTGGGTGACCTTGCATAAGGTAAAACACACACAGGTATCTTCCCTGGGAATGTCAGGCAGTGGAAAGGGTTCAGAAAGGGTTTATTTCAGAGGCAAAACATTGCATCTTAAAAACTTCTCGGCACTCCAGGCAGTACTGGGCCTCAGAGAGCAAAAGGCAAACCTCCTGTTCCCTCCTCAGCTTTATGATCACTGACCTGCTGACTCTCCCCAGGCCACAGTGGTGCTGTAGCGTTTCTGTACATTATCTCTCTCCTCTCACATATGAGAGAGAGGCTGAGAACTTCTCTTGCTATGCAGGGGGGGGGGGGGAAACATTGAAAATGCCTTTGAGAAAGAGTTACCTTTTAGGCAGAAAGCCTTCCTAGCAGATACAGAGTTTCTAGCTGTGCTGTTACAAAGTCTTCTGGAAAGCACTAGTCCTACACCTTGTCACAAAAGGAAGTAGAGTTTGATAAGCAGGACTTTCCTCTCACGGAGCCCTGCTGGCTGTGACCAATGACCGTGTTGTCTTTCAGGTGTTTTTCAATTCTTCCCAGAATAATCTTCTCCATAACTTTACCAGCTACTGAAGTGAGACTGACAGGTTTGTAGTTTCCAGGGTCCTCCTTCTTGCCCTTCTTGAAAATCCGGACACCCTTCACCATCTGCCAGATGTGATGACATAACCAACCCTTTGAGGATTCTGGGATGAATCCCATCAGGCCCCATAGACTTGTAGGGATTCTGCTGAAGCAGCAGATCCCTTACGAATTCAGTCTAGACTGGGAGTTGATTACTCTCACAGCCATGGTCGTCCAGTTCAGGGCACTGGGACCCCCTTGGTTCATCATCTGTGTTGAAAACATTGGTTGTCACTGGGTTTGGGACAACATTTGTGTGTGACCCAGCAGTAACTTTTGAAACTTAATGAAGCCATGTGAAGTTCTGACATCTGAATCTCTAAGATTAATTATTTAATTTCATTCTACCTTCGTGTGGGAACAATAGCAGGTAAGACATTAGTTTGCAAGATGTGTCACGTAACAGAAAATCCTCATGTGGAAAAAAAAAAGTTCTCACAAAATATTGTTGGCCTTGGTTACAAAAAACAATATGATAAAACACACAAAACCAAACCAAAAACAAACAAAACCCCTCAAACAAACAAACAAACAAACAAAAACCACAAAAAAAACAAACTAATCCAATCCAAACCAAATAAAATCAATCCAAACCAAAAAAAAGCCCCGAGAAATCTCAAAACAAGTTGTCCAGATTTTACAGAATTTTATGCATAGATATGAGCAAATTTTTCTCATAATAAAATACAGAAAAGAATAAAGTGATCTAACTGGAATTATGCATAGAGTCACAAGTCCTCTGACCTTTCATAATTTAGAGGCAAAATCAAAAATAGTCGTGGAAATTATTCACCCTGATTTTTCACCAAATGCCTGTGTCATGAATCCGATGTTGTCTTTGTCAGCTAGTTACAGGGAGTGGAATTTAGCTGCATGTTTGGCTAACAGTTCTTTATTTACAAGCGTGACAATAAAAACAGAATATTGAAGGTTTTATATGTGTAGTAGGATGAAACTTGGTGTAGTAGAGAGTTTATTAATCCAGATCAATGTAAATAGCAAAGGGTTCTAGTGTATCTCACATGTGAACAAGTTAGGGGAAGCACCAAAAAAATGCACTGAAGGGAGAATGAGTCTGGTTTAGAATCTTTCAGATTCTGAGCATATGTTTTATTCTAAATTTTTCTACTTAGGCCTAGTAAAATCTTAGTTTCAAGGGAGAAAATCTCACTGCCAGCAAGGGGCAGGAGGATAGGAGAACAGATGGAAGGGGAAGAGGTGGAGGATTTAAATGTAATTCTGCCAATTCAGTCATTATGTGTAAGTAGGGATGTCAAACTTGCATATTAATTTGATAACTCTGAATCTGTGAGATGACTGTGAAGGCTAATCCAATTTGTACACTTTTTGATTTTTTCCGAAAAACAATTTCTAAAATAACATCTCAAACCCCAGACGACTTCCCATTGTTTTCTAACCACATAGAACAGAGTAGAAAGGGGTGTGATTATCAAATCATCAGTGATTTTTAACGGGATTGATAGAACAGCTGAGACCTTGGAGGATAGAACAGAGGTAGGGGTAGACAAGCAGACTGTGAAGCTCTGGACAGAGTCTTTTGGAATACGTACATGACCAATATATCAAAGAAGTGGAAAACTTTGACAAGAGCATGACAACAGCCTGGATTATTTCCAGAGATCATACCTGAATATTGTTTCTTGTTCCTCACTGTGTCACAACTGAAATTTCAAAAATTAAGCAGCTTGCTATAGAAGCTAGTTTGCTAAATAACAAATGCTGGGTTTTCTAATGAAAGATGTATGAGGGATTTTGCAGGTATTAATTTTCACAAATCCCTTAACACCCTGTTAAGATACTAAGCAAATTTAGAGGAAATTGTGGGAAAACATTCTGTCTGATCTTTTTGTTTCTGCACGCTATATTAAATGACTATTTTCTCCAAGTCTAGTATGCTGATCAGGATCAGGATATACACCCTACCAGTATGACCTTCCATGAAATATTAGACACATAATTTACGAGTGGAAGAATGCAACCGACCACGAGTGGGTAAAAAAGTAAACTCCAAACAATATAAATAAATCTGTGACTTCAAGGAAGGTCATTCCATGTCTGATTTATACATTAACCTGTGAGACAAAACTGGCAAAATCATTGATTGACGATGAGAGGGAGGAGTTTTTTTCTACTGGTTCCTTTTCTATCTTTTAATCCTACAAAACTGATGGTTGATTTCATTCTCTGAATTGTTGGATTTTGTGTTCCTAAAGAGACTAAAAGAAAATTTACAGCTGAAAAATGAAATTATAATTAATGAGAAGATACCTGCAGCAATAAAAATGACATAATACTTGATTTTTACTTGATTACATTATGATGATTGTCACAATAACCTACCAGAAAATATTGTTTTAAAGGGTTTCAAAAGTAGAACAGGCAGGTTATTCTCCTTTTCTTAGATATCTGCACTCATATTCTTGTCTCTCTAAGCTACAATAAAGATACTATTAAAACTAAACATTCAAGAGACAAAAAGAGAAAGAAGTATTGAAAAGAAGAGAGGCAAAAGATGGTAAAATCAACATCAATAAGGCATTCTACATTTCTCTTGTGCCCTTTAGAAAACATATATGAAACTTTACAAATTTATGGAGTTTGAAATTCCTATCATTGTGCAACATAAAATATAATCTGGTTTGGTTTCTTCCTCTAAATTGACAGATCACTTATAGAAGATATTTCATTGTCTTTTACTACACAAAAAATAGAACATAAAGGTTGAATATAGAACATATCCTTTTTTACAGAAATCAGGCATAAAGAAAGTAAAAGCATAATGCAGTAGTATTCTGTTAATCAGTGTCTTAAAAGAACACAGAAGTAAGTTTTCTCCAAACACTTAAAAAAATGCAACTTCTTTCTTAATATGGAATATAAATTCAATATATTGTACCTTACTACTATAAAATGGCCTTACGGATAGAAATGTAATGAACCATAAAAGATATCATGCAGATACAGAACCTTTTCTAAAGGAAGAATCACTGAGTTTCAGTAAAACTTTCTGTAAAATGACCTTATTACTCAGTATAACAAGAGTTTCCAAGACCTTTCCTTTAAAAAAAACACTTGAAATATACTAATAACAGACACCATATTCAGTTTGGAATTTTTAAGAATATCATCTTAAATTAAACAAGTTGAAGTACTGACAACCTGGAAAAAAAAATTAAAATATGCATGCAGTGCCTTAGAAGAGTGATTCTCTGAGTTCTCTGCTGCTCACTCTATGTGAGCAGATTCCACCCTTGCTTTTAAAACATTTATGTGTTTTGCTGTTTTAAATAGGGTTCGAGAAAGGTGGAATTCAAGGTCAGTATGAGTTGAGTACACATATTTGGTATATTTATTCTCAAAAAAATTCTCTCCACTGAAGATTGAAACACATTAGGCCAAAATGCTTGACTTGAAAGGTACATCAGGATTCTCAACTAATGCTCCATTGTCACCCAGTTTCCTGAAGGGTAGCAGAAGAATTTTGTCTACTACTTCATCGCTTGTTCCTTAGAAAATATGGGTGAGAAATAAATTACATTAAGTTACATTATGTGTTTGCAGGAAAAAAATATGCTACATTGATAAAGTATGCCTGTATTTGTCATTGGTGATCTTTTTATGCAGCTGGTACTCACAGTAGATAATAAATTAGTCATATGTTGTCCCAGTGACATGAACTAAGTCAGATCTTCACAAAGATTTTTTTTTAATATTGGTTTATTTCCTTTTTAGGTTTAACATTTCTTTTCCTGCTGGTACAGTTTCTGTAAAGATGCAGGAGTTGAACTGTTCATCTACGTCACGTACTGATATATTTCAATAATTTTTAATTCAGAACAGCTCTGGAGAAGTCAGGTCAACGATCTGCTGAGCCCAGTGGTGGAACTGAGAGACAAAGTGGAGACACTGAGGGAGACATTGACACAAATTTTAGTTTTAAAGATGTTTTGTTAACATTTCATTTATATTATTAACTTGTAGCTTTATAATCTACATTTTTTTTTTCCTTTTTTTATATATACCAGATAAAATTACATTTCATCTTTTGGTTGTCTGTAGCTAATTGTAGTTAATACTGTATTTGATATCTTTCTACATACTGAACCTTTAAGAAACCTTTTTAGAAATTTAGATTTCAGAAATCCTCATTCCATAGCCTTCTATAGACTGAAATACAGACACTGATAAGGATTTTAAATAGAGATCCTGTTTTCTTCAAATGAAGGACCGTGAAATACTTTGGTTTGAATATAAGTGGAGCACATTACTGAACTTCAAAATGAAATAAAATTCAAAGATCAACTTATTTTTTCTAAGGTCTGAATTTGCATTGCTCAGGGGGAGGATTATAATTTCCCTAATACATTTTAAGGGGGCCTAAGAATAAAGAGAGTTTATTTCCCTTTTCTGGATTGTAAATGAAAATTTATCTTCAATAGATTCACCACACTATTTTACACACCTTTCTTTAACTTACACAATTTAGGTGGTTCTCCCACTTTGTAAATATTAACCTTAAAAAAAAAAGCAGAAATGCTTGTATTTGCTAGTGTGATCTAACTTC
The DNA here is from genome assembly GCF_003984885.1 of Neopelma chrysocephalum. Lineage (NCBI taxonomy): Eukaryota > Metazoa > Chordata > Aves > Passeriformes > Pipridae > Neopelma > Neopelma chrysocephalum. The sequence goes on along the minus strand of NW_020925659.1, from coordinate 964,495 downwards.
TGAAATCCAGTTGTTAGAGTAGAAATAATGAATCTCCAGAATGAAAAATATACAAGGAAATTGGACAAAGGGAAAATGTGTTATGTGTATCTTCAATAAAACAGCTCAATTTCAACAAAAAGATGAATTCTTTTACTCAGTTATACAAATTTTCCAGATTGTGACAGAGTTCTCTGTAGATCAGATCCATCAGGAACCTCTGACATTTTGTTACAAATATGTGGATGTTTGTATCTATAACAATTGGCCACAGTGCTCTGATGACATGCAAAGAAACTAATGAAAAAATCAGCTGAAACAAACTCAGGGTGTGCAGGGAGACTACAAATGCTAAGTGGGACAAACAGACATATTTTTCCTTTCTGAAAATGTTATTGTGGGTATACTATACTCTTAGGTTCTCTTTTTTCATTTTTGTTTGTTTGTTTTTTGCTTTTTGGTATGTTGGTTGTTTTGGTTTGTTGTGTTTTGTTTGTTTTTTTTCTTATTTTGTTTGATGACAGAAGTCATTTGAGCCGGTTTCTAAGCAGTTCATCTTTCCACTACACAATTACTGACTTTATTTCAACTTAAGGGAAAGAGTGACCCAGCCTGTGACGGAAAATTAGTAGAGCAAAAACCATACATTTCTAAAGTGTGGAACGTTTTGAATCAGATTTTCTGTACACATTCAGTCAGCCCACGGTTCAGGTCACTGCCCATTTGTGTAAATTTGCAGTGTATAAAACAGGTTCTACCTGCACTGCAGTTCTTCTTAAAAAAAAGCACCAAACAGTGAAGATTGTAACATTTCTTGGCATATGTTTATTATATGAGTTGCTCTGAATTCTGCTCTCCCAGCAGCAACTGCTTTTGTCAGTTTTGTAACGTGACATATGCATCTTAAGAAGAATGGTAAACATAGGTGTTATTTAATTTATTTATTCAAGGCAATCTACTGAATTAGTGTAACTCCACGGGGCCTTTAGCTACCAACAGGTGGCTGAACTGTCCTGTTAGTTATTGGGAGAGAAAGAAATGAGACAGCAGCCACCTGTCTGTGTAGAAAACCAGGTGTATGCTCTTCTGTGTGTCATAATAATCCTCCAGGCAGGCAACAGAAAGTAAAGTAGGATGTGGCTTCAGGGACAGGATCTGCTGTTTGTAGTCAGCTTATTTCACAACACACGAGTCTGAACGTGCTCAGGTTCTTTAACAAAAAATTTACATTTGGGAATCACATGAAGAAAATCCTAAGAACTAGTGTCTGAAAAAATCTGTTGATTTGTCCTCAGTCAGCTTACCCTATTGACTGAAAGCTGGCTACAGGAAGGAAATGGGGAGAGTAAGGACATAACAGCTTCTGATTGTTGAAACCTTTATTTTTCCAGGATATATGGATAATTTTGCTTTTTCCTGCATATTTTCATATTTTTTAAAGGTCAGAGCAGTATTAACTGATGGATTGTTACAGATGCTTGAAGCTACAAGCAAAAGAAATTAGCATAACCAAAGTCTTTTTAGATTTCTTCTACCTTCTTCCTCCCTTTTCCATGGTTGGCTTTATTTTTCTCCTCATCTGAGTCAGGTGTCTTCATAATACAACTTTCTTAGCTCAGGATATAACAGCAACCTTTTACAGGTTTGGTTTGGTTTGTTTTTTTGGAATGGGGGGCATTGCTTGATCTTGGTTTTTTCTCTGTTGAGCTTTCATTGGCCTGACTGACTTGAAGGTTTGCTTTTGCATGTGCATATGTATATGAAGGAAAATATAAAGACACAAATTCTTCCATGAATAAAATTATGATATGCAGTTCTGTCAACTGCACTATCCATTAAATTTTATTTATTTTTTTAAATTAACGCACATCAGGTTAGAATTTGTCTACAGCTTTCTTTTCCACACTGCCTGGATTATTTCCATTGGGGATATACAGGATTTGCACACCGGGGGGGAATCTGGTGACCAGCTGTTCTGTATGACTCCCAAAATCTGTGGCAGTTGTTCTCACTTCCTATTTCTCTGATTTTTTAATTGCCTTTGTGATACAAAAGCTGCTCCTACAGCATGAGGCTAGTACTAATTGCACTTCTACTTAGTCATATTAATTAATTAACTCACTTCCATTATTTGTATATCTATAGTTTGTCACTATGGGAGAAATCTTGCCATGTGAACAGGAAGAACACAATCCCAGTGTTTGTACATAGGAAAAGCAGTCACACACCTATTGCATATGTCTGTAAATGAGATGAGCTGGGACTGTGCTCTGGGCCCAAGGTGAAATGATGCTTTGTCCTAGTTAGAACAGCTGGGACCAGTTCATCACTGTGTGGGTGTAACCCAAAACTGGGTATTCTAGAGCCTTCCATGCCATTGCCCAGAAACTGTTCTCAATAGACCATTTACACCCTCTGCCCAGAGCAGCCCTGACTCCTCAGGCTGTAAACTGGGTGTTCAGAGGCCTGTGAGACAGGAGGGTGCTCCTGTCCTCACACCCTGTGTGGAACTCCCCACCCTGAGGGAGGGACTGGGCATTCCTGCCTGAACCTGAGGATAGATAATCTTGGGGTCTTGGGACTTTTTTAACCACTTGAGGGATCCAGAGAAGTACTGTGACCACCACTCTCAACCAGACTGAGACCACCACTCTTGCCCAGACTGCACCAGCACTCTCATCAACAGGTTTTCCCCTCTCCTTTTACTTTGCACTCAAGGGACCCAACGAACCCCACTCTGTTCATGCCCCAGGGTGCTGGGTTATACATTTGGGTTTTGTGGGTTAAAACCAACAGTTTGTCTGTATAATCGTACTTACTGTATTATTTGATTAAATTGTTATTCCAATTTATAATCTCTCTTTTGAGTTGGGTTCATTTCCCCTGCTGGTTTACCTTTAAACCAGCACATGCATTAACAAGACTGATATAAACTAAAAGACATATACCATGGCTCAAAACACATCCCGAGCAATTCTCTGCCCATATCTCTGCATCAGGACAGGTGCTGGCTGCCTACTACAGCTACGACACAATACATGGTCATGCCTTACATCCTCCCTGCTTCATGATCTTGGTGGCCCTTTGTTTTACAGCCTCACTCTGGAGAACCAATGTTTCCCTGCTGGAAGTTAGTGGAAGAAACCTCCCTTCATTTTCTGCTACCTCTTCTGCACTCTGAACCTGTGCTACATAAGGACTTGAGTGATTGCCATCTCACCCTCCTATGGCAAACAAAGCCCAGGAGCTTCTTACATGCCCTGCATACTCATAATCCACTGTATCAGCACTGACACAAAGGGCATGGCACTTTTCTCTGTTGTAGTTTTTGACAGATGCTGCTCTAACTGCTGCAGTTACTGTGAGAGAATGTCTTCCTGTTGCAGTGACAGTTTCATGCCATCCTCTCTTCCTGAGTCTGTCCATGGTCAGCAAGATTCTCACCCCAAGGCATGTACATGTTACCTCCTTCATCCTCTCCAATTGGCAGTAACACTCACTGCATCTCGGTCATCTCAGGCATTCAGTCAGCCTGAAGGACGTGCCAAGTAGGTATTATATTATTATTATTATTATACTTACTGCCTATGGAGAATGTCCCCTGATCCAGATTAATCCTCAGACCTTTCTGGGCATTGAGTAGGAACTGACTAAAACTGCACATGGTGACAATCAGGATGGGTGAGGAGTTGAGCACCACTACCCAGGGTCACATCTTGGCATTGTTTAATTTACTAATGTGGGCTTAGCTGATGGGGAGAAACTTCTCACTAAGGAAAATCGGAAAATTTCTATGTAAAAGTCAAAAAACTGAGGACTTTTTCTCCAACTGCTTGACAGTCTCCCTAATTATAAGTCTGTACAGCTTTTGCTCAACCATCTCACTGAGGAACTATGGTAGGATGTGGCTTTCCATTGCATCCAATATTGCTTTTAGATGGGTCCTGAGTGCTGTTTGAAAAATATACTCAAATGGCTATTAGTGATGAGTGAGTTGTAATAAAATACTTTTCTCCTATCACTTGCCTGTAGTAGCATTAATCCCAAAATTACACTGGAGCATCTTTAGAACAAACAAGGTATAAACACAGTTTTTGAGCGCTTTCACTCTGAAAGCTTTGAGAAGTTGGAAAAGTGTTGTCTGGTCTAACTGTTAGTCTAATGAAATGTTCATCTTCTATTTTTTATTCATTTGCTTTTTTTCATTCGATGACTGGAATTGCAGAGCCATTTGTGCACAACTGCTCTCCATTTCAGTTTTAAACATGTCTCCTCAAGCAAACACCAGAAAATGTCCACCGGGAAACATGTAGATTTTTATTGCTATGGGAGTTCTTTGTCCTTTTAAAATTTTTTTTAAAAGGCAACCGTTTTTTTGGATGTCACGAATGAAATGATACAAATTTAATGAAACAGCATACACTAAAATGTGTGCTGAATTTAAGTAGCTTGTGCTGCTTATCAGTGAGTTGCACTATTATACAATTTTCTATTAGGGGAAGTAAAGACTTAGACTTTGTTTCTCTTTCTACCCTCTTCCACCCTCTCCAGAACAAACCCAGGGTACAAACTTCAGTGGTTTGATGCAAGTGAGGCTCATCTGAGCCAAGGCAAAACAGAAGCATGCAGAAGAAACAGCAGTAAGATGTCTGATATGGAAATGCCAATTAAAAAAACTGTCTGCATTAAATGAGAACCTGTTAATATGAGATTCAAAGCATATTGTATAAAACATTCAAAGCATGTTACGAAGTGTAGCTCATCTTGTAAATGTGCAGTTTTTTAATTAAATACTTCTATGACGTAAAATATTTGTTAACAGTAGGCTACTCTGATCCTGATTCTAGGGGGCTGAGCTACTGGAATTTGTCACATATACCTTTATTCCTCATCCATAAATCATCATAAATTATCATCTTCTATTAAACTATAATGAAAATCTTCTTTCAGTGTGATCTCTTCTTCGTTTTTATTCCCATTTTGAACCCTTAAAACAAGGAAAAATTGATTTGACTCTGTACATCAAAATGTAGTGAACCAAGAGAAAGAAACTGAAAAAAATAATTTTGGGGGGTCATATCTCATTGGAATATTTGCTAGGACAAGACTGCTCCTCAGATCACATAACTCTAAACCAGGTGGACATGTTGAATGTAGACTTGCTCTGTGCACAGGTAAAGCCTGACTTTGCCTTTTACTTAGAACAACACATATAGAATTGGAACAACTTCCACTGTTTTGAAAGTTATGCTGTTGCAAATGAAAGGAGAAACAAGCCCTGTGTCCTCTTCTAGGGCTGTTGAAATCTATATAGCGTGGCCAAGAGAAAGTGTTGAAAGACTTTAATAACAAATGGTTGCATGGGTCAAGCTCTGATTGTTTCTTGGGCTCTTTCCAGGAGCAGTCAGGCTTTCTTCAGCTTTTATAATCCTAAACTGATAGAATTGTACCAAGTATATTTAATCTGGGGAAAATTATTGAGGACATAAAACCTAAAGTAATATAACCTACAGAGAAGCTATGAATACACGTATATATTGAAGTTGAGGTGACATGATTAAATGGTACACGTATATCTACAGGTAAAATGAATTTTCAAACAAGAACACAAGAAATAAAGCATCAGATTTCCATTTGTTTTTGAATCGTCGCTGGATGTTCAATATCTGTCTTCTTTTGGACAATTAACTTCCATTCTCTATTACAGTCCAACAAATTTGCAACATGAGCTATTTCAACAGAGACTGTAGAATTAATAGGTTAATATTTCAACAGAGAGACTGCAGAATTAACACATTAATGCTGAGGACTAGTTTGTCAGTATTGAGGGACAGATGAGTGGTCCAGAGATGATGGTCCTGAAGTTCTACTTCATCAGTCACACAAGCCATTATTACTCTCAGAAGCTGAAGATGGTCTGAGTGGTTATTTTATTCCTATTTTATATTAATCAAAACTCCTTGTTTCACAAAAATAAAACAAAACAAAGACACAGTGTAGGCATAGGCACTTCACAAGAGTTAGCTTCTGTTTGCAAGGATGTTGCACTTCTTCCATTCATAGAAGCAGGAACATCTGACCAAGAATTAAAGCAGCACAGGCCAGGGACAGAAGTTTCAGGTAGGAACAATATTCAGTTTTAAGTTAATCAGAATGTTTGTGTACCTTTCAGGCAAGGCTTGAAAATTCAGCTTACGTACATAGTTTTTAGGTAAAGATGATAGCTAGTTAATATTTCTATCAATTTTTTAGAATGTAAGTATTGGTGGGGTTTTTGTTTGATTGTTTTTTTTTTATAATTCCTTGTAGCAAAAGACCTTAAAATTTGAGTTGGCTTTTGAATTTTAAGTTTAACCATAAATAACTATTTCACTTCCATGTATTTGTAAGGCTAACAGTAGGAAAATGTTCTATTTGAGAGACACAAAATCTCACTACATTTTAACTTCCTTGTGAATAATTTAATTTGTTGTCTTCTTCATAATGAATGGAAGAGAAGCACAGAATTCAGCTTCTGAAGGGAAAGTGGCAGATTAACATCATCTGTTCCTGTAGAGTTTTGTTTGTTTGTTGGTTGGTTGGTTTTTAGTTTGTTCTTTTATTTAATGAAACAGATAAAGAGGAGGAAACAGTTTTCCTATTTAGGTGCTTGGACTGTACATTGTAATCTACAAAATCACGGTCAGGCTTTGCGAACGAAGATTAAGGAAGGCTCTATCCACATTTATTACAGGCACACTGGTGGCTAATGAGGCCAATACAAGACAGACACATCCGATTGCAAAAGGCACAACAGAAAGACTCCTTAGGTGGTAAATTCTGCAAGGCTCGATTCTTTCTGTGTTGTCTTTTCTCCTCAAGGGTGATCCTGGTGCGTTCTCAAAGGCATCAGCAGCGTTATAGATGGTGTGTCTCCAGACCTCCCCATTGGAGGCCAGAGTAGACCAGTTCTGGTGATCAATATGGCCAAGGCTGAGATGTTGTTTCAGGAAGTCCTTGTATCTCCTCTTTGGGGCTCCTCTCTTGCGGCAGCCGGTGGCAAGTTCACCATAAAGCAGGATCTTAGGGAGGGGGTGGTTGGTCCTTCATCCTGGAGACGTGCCCTGCCCAGCACAGCTGTGTTCTCAGTAGCATGACCTCAATCCTTGTGACTGCTGCTTGTTCAAGAACAGATGTATTGGTCACATAATCTGCCCAGTGGATGTTTAGGATTGTACGGAGGCAGCGTTGATGGAGCGTTCCAGGAGTCGCAGGTGGTGGCGGTAGATGAGCCATGATTCAGATCCATATAAGAGAGCAGACAGCACTATGGCTCTGGAAACACTGATCTTGGTACTTTTCTTCAGGTGTTTATTTCACCAAACTCTTTTATGAAGCTTTCCAAGGGCACTGTATGCCTTTGCTAACCTGTTGTCTATCTCTCTGTCAATCTCACCATCCAAGGAGATGAGGCTGCCCAGGGAATTAAACTGCTGGACTGATTTGAGCTCTGATTGGCCAATGGTGATGTGGGGATGATGGGGGACTTCCTGAGGTGCAGGTTGATGGAGAACTTCTGTCTTCTTTAAGCTGACTTCCAGCCCAAAGAGCTCAGCAGCCTCTGCAAAGCAGGATGTTAAACGCTGCAGAGCTGCTTCTGTGTGGGCAACAAGGGCGGCGTCATCAGCGTAAAGCAGCTCCCGGACAAGATGGTTTAAGGTCTTGGTGTGGGCCTTCAGTCGCCTTAGGTTGAATAGGCTTCCATCAGTACGATATCGAATGTAGATACCGTCCTGATCATCGAGGTCTGCCGTGGCCCTTTGGAGCATGCATGTTGGGAACGTAAGCTAGTAATGAATCAGAGCACCACAAAGCCAGAGCACGATGGCACAGAACAGAGCACGTTTGGCAAAGCTTCCTGCAGAGTTGCTGTGAGAGCTGCTGCTCAGCCTCTGCTTGTGAAACAGGGTGTCTCTTCTTTTAGTGTGCTAACTCATCTACCATTCTGCGCTCATGAAAGTTCATAGCCTTTTTAAATGCTTCTGCAAGCAACTGCCTGGAAAGAGCAATTTGAAGATGCAGTCTGCAAATATGGGAAAAGTCTGAACTGTGTAGCAGTGATTCAATCTCACTCCTTCAGGTACATGCCAGAGTAGTTTGACTGATATGAGACAAGAGTAACCTACCACAAACTGCCTTAAATTGAAAGGAAATTATTGTTTACAACACACAGAAATTTATTTTCTCAGTTATATTCCTTAGGGGACATCTTTGGATGCATTTTTTATATTTTTAACCATTTTAAACAGTGTTTTTTAAAATTTAATTGAGACCAGGGTGACTCAGACCTTATCTTAGCTACTCTTTTCTCCATTCTTGGTTCTGTTCTCAAACTTCGTTTTATTAACAGATGGCAAGGACACAGAGGTAATAAACTAAATGAGAAAAAGAAGCAGTTGCCTTTCTCTTTTATTACTTACTGAATTTTAGGTTGCTTATGTACCAGTATGCAAAGCCAAAACAAAACTAGCATCATTGACCTTTGTTATTTCTATTTTCTGGGCATAGAATCCACGAAATCTCAGATTTCCTCCTAGAAAGATGCATATCTTTCTAACCTTTAACAAGAAATTGCTAAAACAATGAGATCAACTTTTAGTGAAGTATAGGTACCAGGCTTAGAATACACTTGCCTTGCTTATACAGTACTAGTATTAATAAATGCACAAACAGGAATAACAGGAAGCAATGTTGGTACTTAACAAAGATGAGCCAACATTTCTATTACTTAAGTGATGAGTTTAAAATATGGAGTATTGATCTGCAGCTGAAACTCAAAGCCTTCAAAGAATTGCTATTCACTTACAAGATGTTTCTTGTGAGACAAAACAGTATTTTGGACTCGTACGCTTGTATGAATTCAGTGACTGCAATGCCCCTAATCCTCTGTGGGGTATAACATCCCAATTGGGAATCTTGCCTCTACTTCTGTTTCTTAAATATCTTGGTTTTTAACAGAGCATGTCAAAATCTAAGTTGTTAAGGTTAGAGAATTCCACAATTCCATCCATTTGGTCTGCTACATGGTTTCAGTGTCAAAATCCTTATTAAGAAAAAATTCCATAACCTGCATATTAACAACCACATAGTTCAATTCAAATTGAATTTTGCTTGCCAGCAATCTAGTGTGAAAGAATAAAAAAACAGTGATATAGTTTTGTTCCCAACACACAATTACTTTTTGAGTCCTAATAATCCCCCCCCCCCCCCCCCCAGCAATTAGAACAATTCCATACTTCCTGAAGAAAAGTGTTCATGAAGAAAATGTATATGATCACAGAAAGAAAAACTTGGTTGTTTTGTCACAGTAGAAATTCCCATAATTCCCATTAAGGGTTTTAGTAGGTACTTAAAACATTTTAATTAGAGATGTTCAAGAAACCCTTCTGAATATTCAGTGGTTAATAGAAAGAAGCTTGCTATTCTAGAGTATAATAGCAAGTAATATAAGGATGCTTGTGACATAAATTAATTGCTCTACCACCATGATATAAAAGATGCATTATTTATCAGTGACAGTGCAATATCTCCATCAGAAACAACCATAATTATTCAGTAACATGTTAATGCTGCAACTTTTGATAACTGTACAGTAAACCAGTGACTTCATGTCCTCATAGTACCTGGGTATATCAGTTAGTATGTAGGTATTTTTCAACACTTTTAATGTTCTTTGTAAGAATATTTTTACTGACATCTTCTTGGGGTATAAATAAATCTTTTTACTAACATATATTGGCTGTATCTGCTCTCGAGAACTACTTTATATTCAGTTAAGTAGGTGGTCTTGAATTTTTTTGGGTTATTTTTAAATATTAATGCAACACTGCACTAACTGTAATGTGCAATACTGAAAGATATACTGAGCTCTTGAGAGATTTTTAAATCAGATTAGCATGAATCTTGCTTTATGGGGAACTGTTTTCCACATTTAGTATTTAAAATGAGAAGTCAGCTATTCTGTGTTATTAACAACAGCATCTCAAACAAGCAATATAGTTTTTGACTCTACAAGGTCATACTCATTAGAAGAAACCAATTTATTTTCTTTCTACATGATAGAATGTTGCACTGAGAGTAAATTATATGGCAATTGATTCTGATTGTTTAATTGCACACAACTGTATTATCTTTACATTTCACAAAGTTTCTACCACTATTTGCCTTGGTAAAAGTGCTAGAAAATGTATGAAGCTTAAAACGCGGGTCAGCACATTATAAAAAATGTTTTTGCATGAAATCATAATCATGAAATCATAACATATAAATCATGTTTCTACCATTCATCTTTATTTCCAGTGGTGGACTTGGCAGTGCTGGGTTAATAGTTGGACTCAACAATCATAAAGTTCTTCTTAAATCTAAATGATTCCATGACTCTATGATATAACAGTTGCTCAGAATTACAGATTAGTCAACCATATAACTAATATAATTGGGCATATTACAGAATAATGTACAGAAAAACAACCTTATTTAAACACAAATTTCTCTACGTAATTTCTTTAATAAATCAGATCTATTTATGGTCCATTTTTTTATTAACATAAAATAATTGGCATAAGAAAAACCACGACAATGAACAAAAAACCAGATGGTGCTGGGCAAAATAAGTCTTTCTTTAATGAAATAAATTGTATTTATTGCTAATACTGTTGCTAATACGTCTGCCTAATTAGCAGTATGTCTGCAATAATTTCAGTTTTGCAGATCTATCTTTCTTGAAATGTGGGGCCCAGAACCAGACACATTACTTGAGATTCAGACACACTAATGCTGAATACAGGGGAACAATCACTTCCCTGGTCCTCCTGGTCACACTGTTTTTAATACAGTATTTTTGATAATTTTTATTTCTATCCACTAACTGGACCTGTGCAATGTTTCCAGGAAATGTTATATGTAAGTTCTAGCCATTGGTTAATGTCCCATAACAATGGATTATGTCCAATAGCAGTGGATTTTGAAAATATAATCTTACTTCCCTTTATGGAAAAAACTGATTTGGGTAATTCTTGATTTTTCTGTAGTTGTGAAGCACGGCAGCTATTGAAATTTTACCTACAGACCACTCACTGAGACTCCTTGCAGATGTGATTCATACCACAGAGGACGAGTTACTCACAGAAGGAGGCACCAGCAGGAGCACTCAGCAGGGCTGGGACTGTGAGCATGGCCTGTGTCTGATGGATGATGCTCCAGGTCACCTGGACCTGCATCCTTGCAGCTGGTCAAAGGGCTTGGACAGCCCTGCCCTGGTGCTCAAAAGCTGGAGGCTGGAAATCTGGAAAGGTGTCAGCTGACTGGAAGCTGGTGAATATTGTTCCAGTTTTCAAGAAAGGCAAGAAGGAGGACCCTGGAAACTACAGGCCTGTCAGTGTCACTTCAGTGCCTGGGACAGTTATGGAAATTATTCTGGGAAGTATTGAAAAACACCTGAAAGACAACGCTGCCACTAGTCACAGCCAGCAGGGTTTCATGAGAGAAAAGTCCTGCTTATCAAATCTGATTTCCTTCTATGACAAGGTGACCAACCCAGCTGATGAAGGGAAGCCAGTTGATGTAATCTTTTTGGATTTCAGCAAAGATTTCAATACTGTATCTCACAGGATCCTTCTGGACAAAATGTACAGCCCAGAGCTGGATAAACACATCCTGTGCTGGGTGAGCACAGAGGGTGAGAGTGGCTGGGGTGACATCAGACTGTCACTATGGGGTTCCACAGGGCTCCATCCTCATCCCTGTGCTCTTCAACATCTTCATACAGGACTGGAAGAGACACTGAGCAAGTTTGCAGATGACACAGAACTGGGATGAGCTGTTGAGTCCCTCAAGGCAGGGGGGCTCTGCAGAGAGACCTGGTCAAATGAGAGGACTGGGAAAGCTCCAGGCAGAGGGTGTAGGATACACAGTCTTGGTTATATCCACATAGTGATAAGCTGGTTCTGGTCCCTGTAATTAGGACACTAGTCTTGTAATGTAATGTGCTTATTACATCATTGTTACATTCTGGTATACTGTGGTTTCATTCTTGTTTTATAATTCTCAATGTTTAAACTATTCATGTTTTGTAATCTGCCTTCTTACAGAAGCTGAACTGCTGGGTTAAATTAGTCATGTTGATTAACTTATAGCGATGGGGGTAGAAAATAAACCACTAGTCTATTTACCTTTACAAATCAGAGATTAAGGGCATAATCTGATATTATTCCCAAACTGAAAAGAATATTTTATTACTCTTGTCTGTATACAGTTCAAAGAAAGATGGGAACATTTGACTTCACTGAGAAATATGAGCCTTAATAAAAGCCAAAAGCCTCCTATATTTTGACATTTTTCAAAGAGTAAATAATGATAAATCTTATCTTGTTTTTTGTAAAATTCTTTTTCATTGAAACACGTTAAGCCTGAAGTGAAAGCAACACTGAGCCTGAACATGAAACCTGAAGTGAAACCAAACCAACCAAACAAAAAAATCAATATGACATTTTTGCAAATCAAAAAGAAGTGAAAATGTAGATCTTTACAAATATGTCACATCTTTGCTGATATAAATTTTTCTTAAATTTATATGGCAGAATTTTTGTACTATTTTTAATAAAGACTGAAACTGACTTCCTGATGTCAATACAAGTCACTTCTAAATACATGCAGAGAATATTTTTTAAATTTGAGCTAGTCTAAAAGAAAGTCTGGGCAGGTTTCTATACTGATAAGTGTCACTTGAACATCTGCAGAAAAGACCACAGGAGTTTCTTTGCCAAAAGTAGGATCTGAACTAACAATACTGATATGAACTCTTTTAAGGAAGAGCAAACTGCTTCAGAGAACCCCCAAAAACCCAAACCTATGCTTTTCAGCTAAGTCAATTCTTTGTGGAATGCTTTATTTTGGTTGAATGCTATCCTTTAAACTTTTGCCAAGTTCTCTTATTTCCAGTTTACCAGTAAAAGTACCCCCTGAGAAAATGTGTGCAGCTTTTCTCCTGTATGGCCTCTCTTAAGGGGTGGAGAGTTAATAGCTAAGGGATTCCAGCTGTGGGGTAGAAACTGGAAGCCTTTATTGAACATGTGAACACAATTTAAGGGCCTTGGAGGTTGGACATGTTAATAAGGAGGATGAGCTATGTTAATTAGAGAATTGCACGAGTTTTTACTACAGTTGCCCAATGGGTTAATACATCCCTCAACCAGGATTACATGAGGGGAAAGGGATAAAGGGGTTTAGACATGGTCTGATACAGTCATCTCAAGGTCCTTTCTTATTTTTGTGCAGGAGCCAGGCTAATCCATAAGTTTAACAGGTCTTGTGGGGAGGGTCCAGTCCTTCAGATCATGGGATTCCTTTCAACCCCTGTTGCCCAAGGTTTCTGGCTCATTGACCCATTAAGCTCCTTTCTGCAGATATTAGATTTTGGGATCCAACATTAAGGTGTTAAAAGAACCAGGGACTCTTCTAAAAATTTTTGGACCCTTTTATATTTTTAAAGTAAAACACCTTTGGTGAGCTTGTGTGTCTGAGACTTGGGGTCTTACAACACCAAGGTGAGTGAAGAAGGAGGGGCATGAGGTGTTGCAGACACCAGAGCAGATGTTCCTCTCCAGCCTCTGGTGAAGACCATGGTAAGGCAGGCTGGACCCCTGTGGCCCACAGAGGTCCATGATGTAGTGTATATCCACTTGCATCCTGTGGAGGAACCCATGCAATGTGGAACTCGACACTGGAGAAGTTTGTTGAGGACATGTCCTGTGGGGGGGATGTCCTAGTTAGAACAGCTGGGACCAGTTCATCACTGCATGGGTGTAACCCAAAACTGGGTATTCTAGAGCCTTCCATGCCATTGCCCAGAAACTCTTCTCAATAGACCATTTACACCCTCTGCCCAGAGCAGCCCTGACCCCTCAGGCTGTAAACTGGATGTTCAGAGGCCTGTGAGACAGGAGGGTGCTCCTGTCCTCACACCCTGTGTGGAACTCCCTGCCCTGAGGGAGGGACTGGATATATAATCTTGGGATCTTGGGACTTTTTTAACCAGATCCAGAGAAGGACTGTGACCACCACTCTCAACCAGACTGCACCAGCACTCTCACCAACAGGTTTTTTCCCTCTCCTTTTACTTTGCACTCAGGGGGCCCAATGAACACCACTCTGTTCATGCCCCAGGGTGCTGGGTTATACATTTGGGTTTTGTGGGTTAAAACCAATTGTTTGTCTGTATAATCGTACTTATTGTATTATTTTATTAAATTGTTAGTCCGATTTATAATCTCTCTTTTTGAGTTGGGTTTATTTCCCCTGCCAGTTTACCTTTAAACCAGCACAGGGGAACCCCATGCTGAAGCAGAGGAAAAGGGTAATGAGTCCTCCCTCTCTGGAGGAAGGAGGAGAGGAAGGAGGAGCAGAGACAACTTGTGATGAACTGACCCCATTCCCCATCCCCCTGCACTGCTGTAGGAAGGAGATAGAGAAGCTGAACCCACAAAGAAGGGAGGGCTGAGAGGGATGGTGTTATAAAGCCTGTTTTTGTCTCTCATTACCCTGCTCTGATTTGATTGGTAACAAATTAATTTCCCCAAGTCGAGTGTTTTGCCCATGACAGATGGGGAGTGATCCCTCCCTGTCCTTATTTCAACCCGTAAGTCTGCCATTATGCTTTCTCATCTGTGTCCATCTGGGAAGGGGACTGACAGTAGATCCACCCAGGGTCAACCCACCACAGTACAAAGTGTATGAACCACTTGGGGAGGGGGTTTACCCATACTTTGTTTCCTTAGACCATATCAAAAACTGAATATGGGAAGAAGAACCATGAAATAAGTAAGTTACAAAGTCTTCAATCTTTATTGCAAATAGACAGAAATCTTCTGAGGGTCAGTCTTATGTGGAATAATCTAGAAGGAGGAAGAACATAAGTTTTCGTTACCAGTGGACACATTTTAAATTAAGTCTTGCGCTATTTGCAGGGCACTGGACTGATCTGTAAAGAAAAGATAGGGCAGAAGTAGTTATAAGGGAGCTAGAATTCCTAAGTAAAAATCTCTGTATGTTTTTATGCCTGCAATCAATTTATCTCAATTGGCAGAGCTGAGCAGTGAAGTGAGGCTGAAAATACATGGTGGAATGTCCTTGGACACTCATTTTTTGGAGAATTTGAGCACGTGTGCTGATGAGTGCAGCAAATACAGCTGCATTTACTGAAAATTTTGTCTAGAATGAAGTTTAACACTTCCTAGTCATGCTGCCAGGAACCAGCAAAATGAATAATGGAAGCAAACATTAGATGAAAGTTTATTCTGAGTTAAAAGTCCCGGTGATGGCTGTAGTTAAAGTTCACTGAAGTTTATTGTGCTTTACTTATCTGAGCTTAATTTCCAAAGTTGTGAAATTTATCTCTCTACTTTTTAAAGGTCACTGTGCCTTTTTCTCGTTAATAGAAGATAGTTGTGAATGCATTACTTTTGAGGAAGTAGTGCTCCAGAGTGAAGTAAATGTTAATTTACTTCATAATATGAGTTTTGAGGGAAATTGTAAGACTTTGCGACGTGCTCTGGAGATTATATTTTCTGGTATCATTTCCTTTCCAAAATGCAGAAAAGCACTATTGCAGAGATTTCATCCAGAGTTATTCTGGGTAGCTGTGTAAAAAAGAAAATTCCCCTTCATTCTCTCTGAAAATATCTAATTTTGTTTATCTCCAGTAGCATCTAATAAAATAAAATCAACAAATCAACAAATATTCAAACCAACTACAATGTGTGGTGAAAGAGTAGACATTTCTTCCTTTCTCCATGTAGTTTATACAAGAAGGTATATTGTTGAAAGCTGCCACTACGTATCAATAGCATTGAAATGCAGGTGCTGTTTGCTGGTGAGTAACACCAAGCACATAAATGTTAATAATGATTTGGGTGATATTTTTCTATTTAAAATGATAGTATGAAAGAGTTAGAATGAAATACTCTTTGCAAACCAATATTATGTAGCTGTATTATACCCATACCCCATATATTAAAGATATCTATATGTTTTATGACCTACTGCAGGAGAATTGTCGTGTACATGAAACACACAGATAACAGGAGTTTTTCTCTTAGAGGCCTTTTTGTGTTGGGTTTACACTGACTGGCTCCTGGGCTCCTACCTAGCTGCTCTCTCACTCTGCCTCCTCAGCAGGACAGGGGTAAGAAATATGATAAAAAGCCATGAGGGGCCAAGCTAAAGACATGGAGATATTTACTGGTTACTGGGACTGGGAAAACAAACTGAACTTGGGAAGAAATAATTTATTATAAACTAAAATTGAGTCAGATGGTGAGGAACAAAACCAAAAACTATAATACTTCCCTCTCGCCCCCTATTTATTCCAAGGCTGAACTTCACTCCTACATTCCCAGCTTCTCAATTTCCCCTCCTCCAAGCAGCACAAGGGAATGGGAAAGGGAGGGAGTGCTCAGTTTGTAACACTTCGCCTCTGCTGCTCCTTTCTTCTGACACTTTTCCCCTGCCCCAGGAGGAACTTTCCACAGACAGCAGCTCCTTAGGGAATATCCAACAGGTCTGGCATGGGGTACTCTACAGGCTGCAGTGTTGGTACCTGCCCCAGGGCCTGGAGCCCTTCCTCACCTGGTTCATCTGGCTTTGGTGCCTGCAGGGTTCCTTCTCACACATTGCTTTTCCTTCATTCCTCACACTGATGGGCAGGGCTTTGCCCTTTCTTAAAGATGTTTTCATACAGACACACCAGCTTGTCTGAGGGTCCCAGCTGTGCCTTGCAGTGGGTCTGTTGGAGCCAACTGGAATTTTCTGTGTCCAGAATTGAGCAGCACCAGCCACTTGAAACAGGAGCCAGGCCTAAAAGAGTTAACTGAGATATCTTGGCCTGCTAAGAAACCCCAAGACCTGTGGTGTTTGAAGAACATTTTAGGAGCACTGGTTAATCTCATGTTCTGTTCTGCTCACTGCACCAAAGGCCTTAGTATAGAAAGAATAGGAGTAGTACACACACAGGAATAAATTAGGGAAACTAGAGGTTTGAATAAGATCTAGAAGGCCCAGAGCCAGGATTTTGCAAGCTTGAAGAATTCAGGTCACCTCACTGAAGAGGTCAAATTGAGGAAGATGTCCATGGTGACCACCAGAGGGATGAAGGCTGGAGGAGAAGACCCCCACAGTAGAAGACTGGGCATGTCTACTTATAATATGTATAATAAATGATGTAACCATGTATCTAAAGTGTATAAAATGGCTTAGTTTTGCACTTTTAAGTTGAGCAAGTTTGTCCAGCGTGAGCTGGCTTGCTCCCAACATTGAATAAACAAATACCTTGCTGCTTAAAGATAAAAAAAACATCTCTGAGTAGCCTTTCAGGCCAATTTTTCAGATTCACCCCGCTGCTAACACCTGGGCAGTTAAACCCAACACAACTTCTCTCTCTCTCTCTCTGTCCTATCACCTTCAAGTGGATCTTAAATCTTCATATTTTATGGTAAAGAATCAAAGTGAACACCTGTTGAATTATGGAAGAGAGGCATTCTGCATTTCTCAACTCAATACCAAGTGAGTTTCTCCCTTGAATCACACGGCAGACAGCCTACAGTTTTCACTTAGTATGAAAAATAGCTAGGCTTGAACTGCATTTGAGACTGCTCCTACTTGATTCTCAGTTTAGCATCACTCAGAGTTTATTTTTAAGTTTTGGATAGGCAAACAATTGTTATTTCATCTTCCTCTTTAGTTTATGATTTGAACTGTGCTGAAGTTAGAACCAGTGGGGGGAAAATGCTGGTGGAGGTGGTAGAATGGCATTAAGGGAGGAGAGAAATGCTGAAGATGTATCAGCTGAGGTCCACTGCTCAGGGTCTTGCTCTGCATCAGAAGAAATAGTATATAAGTGTTCTCAAGACCAAAATGTTATGCTTTAGACTAGAAAACTCTAAATTTAAGCACAGCTCAATGCACTTTTACACACTGTTTTAAAAATGAACAGACTTCAACTACAACAAATTTTTGGGACTCTTTCTAGATATAGTCTCAGAAGAATTTGTAACAGAAAGTTAGGGACTCAGTTTTCTTTTTTTTTTTCCCTAAAAATTAGTTGGACAGTTCCCTCCTCCCTTCCCCTTTGTGCTCTTTCTCGTACAAAACGCAGATCCATCAGATCATCAACAAAAGGCTTAGTAAAAAGCTAAGATATTCAGATTTACTAGACATAAATACATCAAAATAGTATTTAAACATCCGTACAAAGAAAACAATTAATTTACAAGCCTCGTGTTATTCTTTCTTAAGGTACCTATTAAGACTGAAATAGAAACTCTGATAATCACAAATATTGCTGTGTTTTGACATTTTTAACCAGCACAGAACTTTTTTGTGTGTGTTTACAATTTTAAATTATAAAATAAAAGCACTGGTTCATAACTGTTTCTATAATATTATTAGTTTTATTTTATGCTTTTATCACTTTGATATCTACAAAAATGAGAGTAAAAAACATAATGAGGTAGTATTTCTGAAAAATCAAGAATAACCGTGGAATTGAGTTATGCACTAAAGTAAATGTTAATGCTAATTGTGTTTAAAATATGTAACACAGAGAGAGTATGCCCAATTTGTAGAATTCATCATCGTGGACTTGAGTATTTCTATCACGTAAATCTGGATATTTCAGTTGTAAAGTTTAATTGTGTTCCCGCTGCTTTCAAAAATAATTTTGCCTTTAATTTTTGTTTTTCCAAAAGTTACTTCACCTCTGACATTTCGAGAGATGACATGAAAGCAAGATGTTATGATGGTCTCTATTGTTCTTGAAGGTCAACATTTTCTGTGAGCAGTGAAAGCAAGGTGGGAACTGATCGCTACAGCCTTCACTGTGCTCAAAGAACTCTTTGATTTTGTTCTACATTTGCCACTTTCCAGCCACTCACATCACACTTTACAGGAGAAAAGTGCACAAGAATCTGCAATTCTAGACAGTTCCTCTGCACTAGCAGCTGCTGCAAACAAGATCATCCATTTGGTCTGTGTAGCAAAGGTAGCAATTGCATTGCTGCCTGTGCATTTTAATTGTTTGCACGCTTAGTTTCACAAAACCCGTTCTTTTATCAGACACAGATGCATATTTATTCTGTAAGTATTTCTACAAGACTCTATCTGTCTGAGCTCTTTTCTGATCTCTGATTCACAGCACCGTGCTCTGGTGGCTCTCTCACAAGCAGTTTCTCTGTTAGGTTTTCCTCCTCAGCTCTCTGGTTTTGCTAAGCCTGAAGGTTTGGGAGGCTGCTGTGATCATTCATGAGATGCAGAATCTAAGCTATTTTCTTTCCCTTCCTGCACATACATAAATCTCTACCCATTCCACTGCCCTCAGAATTGCAATGTTGCAGACTTGTCCTTGATTGTGCCAAACATTTTTTAGTCACTGGACTTTAAAGAAGTCGAATCTCGGTAATCAAATCTGATGTCATAAAATTGTACAATAACAAATAATCACGGTTAAATTGTGACTAACATACTACTATAAATTTTATGTGTTAAAATAATTCAGATACATAGGAATATGGATAATAAGGTGATGATAAATTAATTCATACTGAATTGTCATAATATAATTTTCATAGGTTTCTTTAGCTGAGTTAAAGAAGCAAAGCATGACATCTCTTGCAACTTACAGTAGAATAGTTTTTCCACTAAAATCTGAGTGCACTATGAGCACTGCTTATACCTTTTAAAAGACTTATTTCCAAATTATTTTTTCACTTATTTCTATTTTACAAGTTTGTTTTGGCAATATGGAATCAATTACTACAGATAACAATGTATAGATTTAATTCCATCAACGCTGTCTTGAAACACATCTTTTCTATGATAACAGTAAGAGAAAAACCTGAAGGACTTCAAGGTGCAGATTATTAAATTAAATTTGGAAAAGAAATGGAACAATGTGGAATATTTTCATTCAGAATGAGTGCTTTCATATTTGGATGAATGTTCCTGACTGCAAAACACTCTTATGGAATATGAATATGATGACTTAAAATACTGGTGTTTATATTTCATAGCATACACAGGGAGGAATCAATATCTATTTATCTATTTAGTTTTATCAATATCTATTTATCTATTTATCATACAGTTTTCCAATTTGGCCTGAAAAATATTACTTAACCTAAAATAGTGTTGTGTAGTATATTTAGATATGTTTTCATGATTCTGTGAAATTCGTAAGGCAGGAGAGAGAAAAGAGATATTAGTACCTTAGGATTCAACAGGTGTATTTATACTGTAAAAACTACAAAATTTCTTACAGATCAGTTTAAAGAAAGACATGGTGGTTTTGTTTGGTTTTTTCCTCCTTTCTTCACACAGATTACAATTTCTACTTTTTTCCTATGTTTCTACCACAGATCTCAAAAAGTCATCATGTTGGTTTTTACTTTTGGTGTTTTCGCTGAGATTGATTCCAAGTTCCTTTTTCATCTAGTTTTTTGAAGTAAATACCAAATAACTAAACCTAAAAATAGCACTAAACCTAAAAATTGTTGAAATGTTGGGTGATGAAGATAAGACTGATTTACAGATGATCTTTTTTTCTAGAAACAGCAATAGAATATGGTAGGGGATCTTAATTTTTTTTCTTTATAGATCTGATCATGTACACCACAGATGAGATGCCAATAAACAAATAGACTAGTGGTCTAACAAGTGTGGAAATTCCAACATTGTAAGAAAGTAATTTGGTTGTTTCAATTGTAAATTGCATTGTCCAGAATGCTCACAAACTTTGTTCATTTATTAAAAAAGTTAAATTGTTGTCTGCTTTCATTAGAGAAACTCAACTCAATAAGGGAAACTAAGATTGAAAATGTCCTCATTCAAGATGAGTAATTAGCTAATTCCATTCATGATAAAGCAAAGAAAAATTCACTTTGAATCTAAAATCTAATGAGTCAAGCACAAGAGCCTGCTAAATTAATCTTGCAGTTGGACTGTGCATCAGTATACAGAACATCATACTTTCCTAAAATTGGTTAGTAATGGTCATATTAATCAGACAAATAAGACCAGGGAAGCTAAAATTTTTTCACACTGTCACCTTGCTAAGATTGATATCCTATGAATGATATTGCAGTTGAAGACAACCCCAGAGGCACTGAAATATAAATTATCTTACACGAGGTAAAACACTACAAAATACATACATTTAAAACCATAAATTGCACCAACCATGGAGATGCAATACTTATAATTCATGTCTCAAAACTGCTTAAATGTAACAGTGGGTACTGAAATTCTATATTGATTTATACTTAACTTTCAGACTAATTTTGGGGGAATTTTAAATAATTGGTGTACATAAGGTTCTCCAAAAAATTCTTCTGATTGCTCAGTTTAAATAATACCTGAGACATTTGACAGTGTTGTGAATAAAGTCTACACGAAAAACTAAATTTATTGCAAATAGTAGTAAAATTTAGCTAACTACAAAGGCAATAAAACCTCAGTGCAGTTATGCATATAAATTAGATATATTTTGCATCTCTAATTTATTAAATTGCAATATTTTACTTGTACAATAAATTGCATAATTATTTAATGAGAACTGGGAGTAATTATGTTAATTGTTGCTTGCCATTGTATATCAAAAAAGGAGACAGTGTTTTCTTGACAAAACCATTTTGCAGAAGTATTATTTTACATGGAGGTGCTAGAGAAGGTCCTAATTAAAGTAGTGTCAAGATTTATATTTAAAAGGTTGTATTCAGCTACGACTGAACTCAAGAATTCTTTCTATTGCTTTAGGTGGTTCTTGGAGTGGATCCCTAACAAAATTAGGACTTATTAAAATTCCTAAAAGTTAATTGGACAGTTCCCTCCTCCCTTCCCCTTTGTGTTCTTTCTCTTGCAAAATGCAGATCCGTCAAATCATCAACGAAAGGCTTAGTAAATGGGAAATTCTAGTTAGAAGTTGATTATCATTGTTGCTTTCCTCAGAGGTTCCTTACCTTTGCTTCCAGTCAGAAAGTCTTCTGTTCAAGAATTGTATTTGTGGATTTGGTTCAGGTTTCACACAATTCCATGTTTCATGCTTTCAGTGGAATAGCTGTAAATTCCAAGTGCCTCTATTCAATAGCGAGGCTTTTAAAACTTGGTTTTTGGGTTAACAAGTGCCTTTACTCCCAGAAAATGTGAGATTATCTTATGAAGTTTTTTCATGCAGGGCCTTCTGTAGCCTCTTTGGTGGGATAGACAATAGAGTTGGCACAATTTTTTAAGGGATGATCTCTTATTTTAAGCACCTTGTGGCCAAACCTTAAGAACAAGTCTCAGGTGGAGAAATGTCTAATCATAGAACTGGATAGAACACAGATGTGGAACAGAATTTGTGTAATGTGCTTGTGGTAGTTGGGTAAAGTTCATGTACCCAAACCTACCTGGCCCATCAGGTACCAAGTTCAGGAGGAGAGTTGTGTGTAGAAATCTTTTGTCTAATTAGAAGAAGAATAATGAGGAAAGTCCAGGACGCAGTAAGAGAAGTCTTGACTGATTATCCTCTGAAGCAAACAAATAGACAAGAACAACAAAACAGTTTTGGTGAAGTGCTCACAATTTTCCAGCTACTGGAGAAATTATATTGCAAAATTCACAATTGCTGATCTAAACCTCCAGTGCAAATAAAGTGCTGGCTGCAAACTTCCTTTAGTTTCTAAGAGTTGTTGGTGCTTCAGCTGAAACACGGGAAAGACTAAGTTTTTACTGATTTTTGGAAGCTTTAGAAGATTAGAGATGCTGAACTAAGACAGGATCACCAGCACTTTGCGTGATGCCTGTTGTAACATTGTAAGAGGAAAGGCCAATTAAACACAGACTCACAGAATAATTCAGGTTGGAAAAGGTGGTTGGAGTCCAACCATCCTAAAATAGACCTGACAGAATAGAATATAATTGATAAAGATCTCAGCTAAAAGAGAAGATGCTGAGTCTATTGCTAATTATTATTGGAAATGAAGACGAGACTCAATTAACTGCAGTGTCTTAGAAAAGGGTGACCAGTCTCTTCCCTTGAAGTTCACATGAACACAGGATGACTTTAGTGTTTACATTCTATTACATAGTTTAGTGTTTACATATTCTATTCTCTGATTGTTTCTTTTACAGTTTGATCAGGAGGTGGCCCTATTGACAACCTGCCAGGCTTCTTATTCCTGAAGCATTGGGAGGAAAAATTCTTACTAATTTTGGCTCTTTTTACTAACTACATCACAAACTTGGACAGCCTTCTTACATTTCAATAGTTAATGTGCCACAAATTGATTCCTGCTGTTGTAGTCATGTGGACTTTCTGAAGTGTGGCCTTTATTTTCTTATTTTTTTTACCCTGCCATTTGAATTTGTCTTGTCTCCCAGTTCCAAATTTGTCTCTTCTAGAGTGTTTTTTTTTTCCTGTGACTTGTGCTCGTAGTAGGATGTCCTTAAGTGGTCTTCATGACATTGGGTTTTTTTGTTTTGTTTTGGTTTGGGTTTTTGTTTTTTAAGTCAGTTTCCTAATTTTTATGCCTTCGGATTGAATTTTAAATTCATCTAGGTTGCAGAAAGTCTGTGAAGATTTATCTCTGTAGTAGTCCATCGCTGTTCCTGAGTGCAGGGTGTTTTGTTTCGAGGTTTAATATGTTTGCTTAAGCCATTGGTACTTCCAATCAACTGAAAAAAAAAAATCAGTAAATGAGGTAATTATTCATAAAAGTAAATGTGTGTTCTCATAGAAACCAGTATCCCAGTGGGCTTAATAACACGTATTCCAAAGGCTTTGTAGTCAAAATCCTCGTAAAGCATATATGAAAAGGTAAATCAGAGATTTTAAGGACTGGAGAAGGAGATAAGGGAATTACTAATAATGCATTTACTTTTACAGAAGTAAAAATGCTTTATATGTGGTCTGAGAGAAAATCAGTAACTCACAGAGGCTGGCAAAGTTATGTATCCAAAAAATGTTTCTTGTTTTCTTCTTTTCTAACAAGAGTTCGCAGAAGCAAAGGTTAAGTATCCTCAGTTAATGCATATTCTTGATTTACATGCACACTCTATCTAAACACTTGCAAAGTTTCTTAATGAAAATAAATCATTACAGCAGACAGAATGAACTGTAGTCCTTAATGAAATCTAGCTCATTTAAACAAGATTGTTTGGTGTTGGGCTTTTTTTTTTTTTTTAAAGGATGGATATGAAATATTAGTCCCATTTTAATTGGGAAGGAGAATGTTACAGCTGAAAAGAAGGGAAGACTTTAAGCCTATTAAAAGTTGTAAAAGTATGATTCATATTAACAATAATTGCAAAACCCACTGCAACAGGGAAACTAAATATTTCTGAGGAGTCTGTTAGGAGATACAGTCAATGATAATTTTAGGTCCAAGTGTGCCTTGCGGTTATAAAATTCACAGAAAAAAATCAGAACATAAAAGGAAGGAAAAAAATAAAGCGAGACAATCTTTTTCTGATAAAATGTTCTTTGTTAAATACTTGTAGTAATTTTCATTTCAGCTTGGACAGATACCCTGGAGTGCCCTGTTTATCCAGTAAGATTTAAGGAATCTCTGTTGGGCAGAGAGATCGAATGCGACAATTCCTTATAATAAAATCAAAACCAAGTATGAGAACTTAATTTTTTGAAATTATTTTCTAAGTAAGTTATATAACACAGATTCCTATTGCTCTAATGAACAATTCCTCTCAACCTTTTAACCTTGTTTTTTGTTTTGATACATGTGTCCATGAAAATTTGTTAATTTCTGCAGGAATTTCCTATAAGATACTGCTTATAATATTCAAACTTAGTTTTATGTGCTTTCTGATGATATCAATCCAAAAGTAAGGAGATATGTGGAATGCATGGCAGGCATAAAATAACTTATGCATGTAACCTGAAGTGAAGCATTTTAACAGATTATGAAATTGCAGTGGTAGCTATCAGTTGGTTTTTTTTTTTTTAAATATTTCTCTCTGCTGCAGAATTCAATAGTATCAAGTATAGCTCTTTTATTGTGTTCTCCAGTTCTTCTCTAGCCCATCATAAGACTGTAAAGGTCCGGGGGGGATCAGATGTTTAAGGTGTACCTTGTATTTCTGAGTATCTAGCTGGGGTGGGATCCTTCCAAGTAATAATAAAGCTGTGAGACTGGAACCAGTTAGTAGCATATGGGCTGACTGGTACCTCAAACTGGCACAGTTTACTTCAGGGAATACCATTTTTGGGACAGATTACTGGTAGAATGGGTTTCCTGATACTCCTGCCATACAAAGAAATGTTTCTTTTGTCTTTCCTTTGGGAAACGAAATGAAAAAAAAGAATAGGTAAATAATGGGGTGATGGGGTGACTCTCATCACTGGTAACTCTTTTGGTTGTTTCTAAAGTAAAATTTGAATGATGTTCTAGGTTTTAGAAAGTAAAGCCACCTCCACCAAATGACATAACTATACCACAGAATCATACAGAATGAGTCTTAACAGGAGTCCTGTGTTCATCTCTGTGGGTCTTCTTGCCTCTTTTGCTCACTTTCTTGACCATGGCAATGCCCCACTCTTGAGCCTAGAGGAAGTGATCCTTGTGATCACTGAAGATTAAAAGAGCTCTCATATTATGGTAGGCAAATTTGGGGAATGATAAAACTTATATTACCAATTTATCAATAGAATCTGGGTGATGACTCCATTGAGAACAGCCCTGCAGAGAAGAACTCGGGGATGCTAAAGGATGAAAAACTGGAGATTTGATCCTGAGGTGGATCAAAGGGAGCATGACCAGCACACTGAGGGAGGTCATTCCCTCCTCTACTCCCTTCTGGCGAGATTGCATCTGAAGTCTGGTGTCCAGATCTGGGTTCCCCCCTGCACGAGAAAGACATGAACCTGTTCAAGTGGGTCCAGAGGAGGATCACAAAAATGATCACAGGGCTGCAACAGCTGGGATTGTTCAGCCCTGAAGAAAAGCAGCCTGAGGAGACTTTATTGCAGCCTTTGAATAGATAAAGTGACTTAGAAAAAAAGATGAAGAAAGACTTTTTCCCAAGGCCTCTAGTGATAGGACAAGGGATTTAGTTGTAGACTGTGCATGAGGGAGATTTTTTTGTGATTAGAGTGGTGAGATGCTGGACCACCTTGCCCAGAGACATTCTGGATTTTTCCATCATTGGAAGTGTTCAAAGTCACGTTGGAAAGTGCTTGGAACAGGCACATCTAGTGGGAAATGCCAATACCAACAACGGGGAGATTGCAAGGATCCTTGATGATAGTTTCTATCTCAAATAATTCTATGATTCTAAGTCTTGAAGTATCTTTTAAAATACATATAATACTAAACCAAGAATTAAATAGCTTTTGTAAGTTTGGTGTCACAAAAAAAAAAAAGTGCGTCTCATTTACATTTTACCTTATTTTTTTACAAGCTTAACAAAACATCAGAGAAAGAACCATAGCATCTAGCTTATAGGGAAGAAATATGATGCTTTATCCTGACTTTCTCATTTGAAAAAGTGTCAGAAAATCAATTATTTTAAATCAAACTTCTCACATCAAAATATTACAGTAAATGACTGGCTTTAAAAGAAAATCACACCAAACCCAAGGTAATCTATTTCTAATACTATTTTGGAATAACTGATGGCTTAATGTTATTATTGAAAAATACTGTGGAAGCAATTTCTGAGAACTTTTCCTCGGCTGCTACATGTTTTGAAGAGGTGCAGTTGTGAAGAATGTCTGTTATTGAACAGGCTGAACATCACTATTATGCCATTTGTCTCTCAGCTACTTCTGTAGTGGTAAAACAGTGAAATCTCTGAGAATGGAAGAGACAGGAAAAAAAGTCATTTTACCTGATGAAAATGTGAATTCACAAAATAATCAATGTACCAAATTTTATCTGCAGAGTTTTCTGCAGCATGTGGCCTTTTGCTATTAACATTTAGACATAAGCTCTATTTTCCTTGAAATTTGTTACATTCCTGGTGCATATTAAATGTGTGTTTTTAACAGTTTTAATTCAGTACCATAGCAAAGTTTTATAACTTTATTATGTTTTTTCACTTTATTACTACTTCATCATAACTTGTCAATTATACTTTGCTTTGATGGTGTTGAACAAGTCGAGAATTTTAGAGATTAGAAGGAAGCTTCTCTTAGTGTTTCATTCAACATTATTTTTGTACAAATATTAAATCAAGATTCACCCAGTTTACCATTTCAGAGTCATGTTTTCTGATGATACTGCTACCAAAATTCTATGTCATGAAAGCTGTCCACACATTCCCATAACGAAGATGACACAAATCCAAAATGGTCTGCATGTCAGGTGACAAGAAACCAGGTTGCACATGTTTTGCCTTTTGGCCAGTTAGAGGATTTTGAATTAAATTAAAAGAATTGTCAGTATCAGTTTTATTTTGAGGGAAATGCTGTCACTGCATTCTACTTTTCTCTTCTGCACAGGACATATCCAAAAATCCTCTCATTAGTATTGTGCCTAATTTTAATGAAGTTTCTTGTTGTTTACCTCAATCGATTCTCTGTAATTCTGAAGAGTGGCTTTAGAAACAAAACTTTTCAAGACATACTTCTTTTGATCATGTTGAAGAGAAGACATAGTGATGATGTGTCCTTTCAATATTTTTCCAGCTTTCATCTTTTGTGTTTAATGGCACATGTGGAATTATACATATGTTGAAAATTTATATCAGCGTAACAACTTTCTTTTAAAAAGTGTGATTACACTAAAATATTTGTGCAACTGCTGATCTTTTGCCTGAGCAACACAGAGTTCATCTGAAAGTCTTTGTATTTGTTCTTCTGCTGTACTGTGAAATTCTGTGCTTCTGTGAATAGACTGTTTGGGCCTTTTCTACCCAATTTCAATCCAGGTCATGTTTTTTTGGAAGTGCTATAATAATAGGTTTAATTACCTTTCCAAAATATGTCAATGGCACTGATGGGTTGATCTCTTTGGCACATCCATCCCATAAACATTGACTCATCTTTCAAGAAAGTTCTTTTATGATTGAGCAAAGAATGCAGAAGAGACTGTGGTGTTTAAAAAAACCACAACATTTCCTAATCATGAGAGATTATTACAGTCTTGTGGTTATTGACAGTACTTTCTTTGCATTTTGCAAGCTCATAAAGTTCATTGTATAGTAGTAAAAGTACAAGATTACTGTATTCTCATTTTTCTGAGAATTAAGTGAACATTTGTGGAGGAATATAAGCACTGGACAGGTTTCAAATCACATAGATAGTTATTAAGAACAGATAATGTAATGTTTGATCTTTTCTGGTGGAATATTTCAAGAAAATTTCTGCCTTTATAAATGCATCTTTAGGCTAACAATTTGATTTTACTTTGTAAAAAGTTTCTGAGAAAGATTCTCTCTAAGACTTTAATGAAGATAAAGGTTGGTTTTCTAAATTATGTTCATATTAATTATTTCTAATATATAAATTATTCATTAGTAATTAAAGTTTCAACTATCAGTTGAGTTAGCTTATAATTAATTTGAAAAAATAGAGTAATGAAATGTAGTAATTAAACAAGAAAATCTTATTATAATTACTACAAAACTCTTATTTGATGCTGCATAATAAACATTAGAATTTAAAAGAAGATTTAGAAGCAACATATTTTCACTGAGAATAAAAAAGGGTTGAAAGTTATGGCAAAATGCTTCACCTACATTTTAAAACTATCATGTAATGAATAAGTTTAAAATGCAGGTGAAGCATCTTGCCATGGATTTTGGCCTATGTGTCACATTTAATTAAAAGTCATTTGTTTGAATAGGACAAGTGGGTAAACTTCTGTATGAATCTGAAAGGAAAATACCCCCAGTTGCATGTGAAACATTTCTAGGTAGCAATAAAGTTTGTATTTTAAGGTGAGTATTTTAATTTGGCTACAGCTATTGCAGCTTTCCAGGCCTGACAGGAAATTGAGGATACTTGGCTATCATTCTTCCAGCTCTGGACACTCCAATAAGCCAAAGGAGATCTGTACATCCTGACAAATCCAGTATATCCCATTTGTTTTCCCTTTAATTTGTTAAAGCAGCATAAAGGTGCAAGAAACTAAGAAAATAGACACCCCTCTGCTTGTTTTTCCACTGTGACTCCTGATGACCTAATGCAAAACACTTGGTTAATCTAACTGATTTGTCTTCCTGTGGTAGACTGAAATGTTATTAGCGTCTTAATCATATTATAACCATGCTAATGTCAAAATCATAGAAAGACTTTTTCCACTTAATCTCTCTCTGTCGCTCTCTTTCTTCCCCATTCCCTCCTTTTCCTCCATAAAACCAGAAAAGGGTGTGGCCTGGCTGCAGTTTTGCATTAAATTTCTTGGATTAAGTCATATGAACCCAAAACTTTTTACTCCAATGGAACCAAATTAACAGCAACATGATGCATTCCTTCTTTTGTTGCTTTTCCAATCTTTAAAAGGCACATAAACATTAACATGAATAGTGACAGAAGAGGCCTTCAACTTGTTCTATGAAGTATTTTTTCTCTAGGAACCTTAACAGAGGCCATAGATGGAATTCAAAACAGAATAAAGTTCTATTTTTTTTATTATCTATGTCAGAAGGTGTATAAGGGACCTCATCTAGCTTTGATGAAATAGTACTCTTTGTTTTTCTCGTACTACTGAAAAATGCAATTTATCAAATATTGTGTGTGAATAAGGGGTACAGGCACTGTGTCAGAAACAGTGTCTGGTAGTAGTCGCTTTTAGACTTTTGAAAGAGTACTGAAACTGCAGTGGAATGAGGAATAAAATAAAAAAATTCAAAAAGTTGCAC
This sequence comes from Neopelma chrysocephalum, assembly GCF_003984885.1. Taxonomy (NCBI): domain Eukaryota; kingdom Metazoa; phylum Chordata; class Aves; order Passeriformes; family Pipridae; genus Neopelma; species Neopelma chrysocephalum. The sequence goes on along the minus strand of NW_020925659.1, from coordinate 934,630 downwards.
GTTTGCAATGTGCCTGAAGACTCTTTCAGAAAGTACCGTTTAGTTGGCCCTTTTTTTTTAATATTTCTAAGTGGTGAGAAACAGAGAAATTAATATTAATTTGTAGAAATAGAAGTAATTCATCTTGGTTGAAGAAACATGAACTCTGACTGTGTGCAAGCACAGCACAACTACAAAGGCAAGTTGAATTTTTGTCGTGCTGAATCTGAATAGAACTGCATAGATAGAGTACCTTTTAATCATGCTCTTGGAAAGAAGAATATGGCTTTAAAGCTGAAAAGTATTATATAAAATCAGAAAACAGAAAGATCCTTAGGTCACCTCATAAAAAATGACATAAATGTGAAGTTTACAGAGGCAGTTTATTGTTTGCATGATGAATGATGTGACAGTCTTGAGATAACTTTTTTCTGACACTAAAAGTCTTTTTTCTAGGTGGAATCTGACATAAATCTAACAGTTTTGCCACATAGCAGTAAAAAATGAAATATTAACCCTCCTTTTGTTTTGTATCTCTGATGTTCACTCCCTGAAAATGTCTAGTTTTCTTCACCAGCTCTTCTTCAGCTGTACCAGCACTTAAATCTCTAAAAGAGCAAACCCACTAAGCCAAAGAACTTTTAATTCATATATGATTTAAAAATTACACCATCATGGATTCAGGAATGTTTCTAGCCATGATTTCATAAGATGTATTTTATTTATGTTCCCTTTATGTCTGAGGAGGGATATGAAAATAGTCGCATAGTCTGAGAAAAGTCACATTTTAGGATCTGTAGTCCATGTTATTCTATAGCATTGAAACTGTAGAACCATAAAGCTGGTCTTTCTGTCAGAAAATATTTTGCATGGATCAACTTGCCTGATTAGTAATAATCATAAGTTTTTCTCCAAATATAGCTTTTGTTTTGTAAAAATAGCTGCATCTGGGTCCTTACTGTCATATACAGATTAATTTTCTAGGTTAACCATAAAGATGTAGACTCATGATAGCCACCACAGAGTATGAAATAATTTTTTCTCTAAACAGAGAAAGGGGGGAGATAAAAAGAAGGCTTTTGAATAAAGCAATATGCCCTTTTTGAAGAGATTAAAGGATTGACAGTATTTTTTTCCCCAACATATGAGCCCACATCAGGACGAATATTCCTGAAACTTCATAAGTTATTTCCAAATCTAGATATCTCCAGATCTAGGTATCTCACAAGTGGACAGCTGTATGAAGCTATGGAGCTTATGTATGAAGCATTACAGTGGCTAGATAATATTGCTAAAAAAGACTTATTGGAAGTCTCCCCTTCATAGGACTGAGTCAAAAGTGTCTGTTTGTAACAAATGTCTTTGTGGTTTCCTCTGCACTTAAACACCACAATATACAGGGAGGGGAAAGAAAAAAAAGGTATTTTCCTTTCTGAGGAAATATTAATTTTTATGCTTGCATTTAAAACCAACTGGCTTTACATGCTCCCATTTACTGGTGTGGGTTGCTGCCAGCTGCCTTTCCCTGTTACTTTAATTATGCATAAGCCTGCTCTGTCCCTCCATTCCCCATTCTTTACAGGGAGCTTTCAGCAATAAAATTTAACGTGCTTGCTGTTCTGAGAACATTGATAAAACAGTTTTTGATTGATATGCTAGATTGTAACTTAGCATAGAACTTTATGATCGCAGATTGTGATAGCTTCAATAGATATTTTCCCTACATATTTCTACTGAACTTTGGCTGTCAACCTTTCCTGGGAATTATGACCCTAAAGGAGGAGTACGCATATAAGTGATTTGATGAAAGATTCCTAAGGGATTTGATGCCTTAAGATTCTTCTAGTTTTTTAGTTTTTCTAATTTTTATAAGCTTTATAAGTAGTTATATAAGTAGAAGTAGATTTTAGGAGCAGCAGCCCTTATTCCTTTACCCTTTAGCACAGTAGTTTACACATTCCTCAACCCCTACATAACCCATTCCATGCTCCCATATCAATATCCCCTGAATTCCAGTAGAAAATGTTTAGTCTCTAGTCAAAGTAGGCCTCTTCTGTTTGAGGACATCTAATCATGGCCTGAACCGCAAGAGTACAGTCAAGAACTAGGTGACCTTGTACCCTTTGTGCTCTGAAGAAGATGAAGATAATGAAGAAAAGCCCCCAGCCCCAATTCCAAGGGGGTGAGACGGGGGTGGACCAGGGCAAAAGCTACAGGGTGGAAACACTTGAGATTGGACAAATGATATTATAAATTGTAACACCTGTGCACGACCGGCGCGTGTCTTGTAATCTTTACGTCGAGGCACAAATTAAACCCTTTTCTTATCTCATCTCCAATTAAATTGCTTTGGAGTTTTTTTTTCCTCAGCTCCTACAGGCATCAGATTCGATAGAAAATTCCTCTGATCCAAAGCGTGTCTTGCAATTTATTTTTGGCTTTGATAATTCATTTTAAATGAGTTGCCCGATGGACGGAGTCGTGTTTCACGCCTGGTTCGATCTTGTTAGTCCTGCCGTGCTACAACCCTCGTGTTTTCTGAGAGGGAAAATTCTGGAGTGAACTGTTGTGCACTGGTTGCTAAACATCCTTCTGCACACACCTTTCAGCAGCTGTCACAGACACCGCAGAGTTATGCAGGCGTATCGGGAGGATCTGTAGATCATCCCCCGGTGCTTACTCGCCCTTAATCTCTTTTTGTAGCAGAGTTATGAAATTTATGAAATGTGAGTTATGAAGCTTGAATGAAATCAATCTTTGCTGCATCCAGACGCTCTTGCATTTTATCACTTCTCCTGTTCTGACAGGCTTCTTGAAATTCTTCAACTTTATACACGTTTGCTGTGGAACATTGGCAAGACCACAGAGAACACAAGGAAGGAATCATGGAGGGTTTTCTACCCTTTCAGCTTACATCCTTTTAGGTTGTGTGTTAAAACCTTTTTTTTTTTTTTTTTACTTTATTAGCATTTTGTAGTCCTTCAGATGATGCAAAATTCCTCGGGCAGTAGCTAACTTATTAATATAATATAATATAATATAATAATTAGTATAATATAAATGGAGACCAGGAGAAGTATGTTGTGGAAGATTGTGTCTATGAGCAATGGAAGGCAAATATAGAAATCTGCGAATAAATTCTTATAACACCAGAAGAATGCACCTTTTCTACCTTTGTTTAATGAGTCGGATTGTTAAAGCACTTTATACTCGTCATTAATGTTAATGTTGAATGTTTGGAATGTAATTGCCTTATAATACCCCTTTGATTGTCAGTTTACCACAGGTCCCTCAGTGTTTGGTACCTCAATTCCTGCCCTTGTTCATGTTTGGTTCAAAAATGCTGCATTGCAGTATCTAATTCATTAGTAATCCCTTGTTTGGATATCTCCGCCCTTATTCTCCCTCCATTGGTTTGTATTTGCATGCTCCTCCCAAAATCCTCCCCTTTTTCCAGTACCTTCCCTCCTCACCCTATTTAAGTCTGATTCTCCCCTCAATAAAGGACCATTTTTGCCTCTACTCCGAAGTGGTCAAACCCTCTTTCCTAACGGGTCATGTCAGAGTTGAGTAGCATGTACGCAGAGATTATTGACCTTTAGCTTACCTAAGAGAGAACTTTTGACATCTTCATGATTGTCCTTTGCAATTGGAAGTGGGTATGTGAATTGCCAGGTCAGCTTAGTAACTGTGGAAAAGTTTCTTCTCAGTAGGGCAATGAGCAACAACGATGAAAAAGCCTTTCTGTCTCCTATACTATACATGTTGTACCAGCACCCAAACTAACAACAATTTAAACAAATGCATGGCTTATGACTGAGAGCAGACATGCTAGAAAATAAAAATTCTGTGGAAAAAAAATTTAGTTTGAGGACTCTGAAGAGTACTTGCCTCCTGTTTGCCTTGAAATCGTGATTGCACTTGACACTCCCTTTGCAGAGAAGTGAAATTAAATTTGCATTGTCTTTTTTTTTAAGAATACATCACAGTCATATATATGGATACCTCATTCTCAGCAAATTCTACTGAAGGAATAAGCCCCCACTAAAACTGTGGCAGTCACCTTTAGTGGGGGAATGATCTTTAGTCTACACTTGTACATGTTGGGCCAAATGTAGACTAGATCCCCAGAAATGAACAATCTCATTTCGGTTTATAATTTTATTTATTATAATTATTAAACATGAAAAAATTAACATATTTAATTTTCCAACTGCCAACTTGCTACAATCATTATTATTATTATTATTATTATTATTATTTTCTTTTTTCTGCAGTTACAGTGATTATCTTGTACATTTTGCCAGACTGCTGATATATTGGCTCCAAGAAGGTTCATAGTCTTCAGCAATTAACAGTAGGAACCAAACTAATCACTTACACAAGTTTTCCCAAAGTATTTCAACAATAAAAGCATGAGAATGTAAAAGCTTATTAAAATGAGACAGATAAAGAAATTTGTTTAAAAAATATATAAAATCACAAATATATAGATTTGAAAATATTTTTTTGAGAACCATGCTTGCTATTTTAAGGACTGAATTTCTACCTTATTATTAACTGTCCTATATGAAAATAATGATTTCTTCTTAATAATTAAAAATGCTGTCACAAGATTAATTCTTCACAGAGAAACCTAAGCATGGGTATGCATGATTCTTTCCAGAGTTTGTTCAACATATATCAGGTTTATTCATGTCAGACACCTTGTGTGCTCAGTATCTTAGCCACCTGTATTTGAGCCACTTGACATAGCAGAAAGAATGTGAATTAATTAATTAAGGGTGAATGTGAATTAATTAATTAATTAAGGGTGAAAACATTTCAGCTCCAGCAGGTTTGTTGGTACATTTGGAAGTGACATGGAAGAGTTACAAACTCTTAAAGTGAAGTTTTATTCCAGCATTATGTTTACAACACAAAAATATCAGGCCAGAGATGAAAACCCCTCATTAATAACCCTCGTTTTTACCAGTTTTGAATATGAGGTGAACTGCAAGCATTTTGTTCTTTTTTTTTCTTTATCAAAACACCAAATTAAGTCCATGTCAAGAACAAGATTAGAGATGTATTCAGCTAGGAACAGCAGAGCTTCTTAACTCCACATGTGTGTTTTGCTTACAGGCTGGTTAAAAGCTCATCAAAATATATGAGGATCCGTGGTGCTGTCAGAAGGTTTGCTTTTCTTTTACTCTTTTGTGACAAGAGCCTTCATAAGAATCTGAATTTGTGTAAAATTGTGCTTATATAAAACTACACAGTTTAAATCTGCATTATTCATTTTGTGATTCAATATGACCTACATCTTTGGCTAATAATACGGTGTAATTCTTTTGTCAGCATAGCTTTGCTGTTTGCAATAACTGAGGATCTGTAACCTAGTGATTACAGAACATTTGAAGTCAGCCCCTAGATGAGAAAAAAGAAAACAACCCAACTTGTTTACTCTTCTCTGTTATTGTTCAATAGCTACTTGGTGAAACCTCTCTCTGAATTGGAAACTCAGGTAGCAATTATGGAGCACTCTACCTGCCACAGTTACAACCTCAGTCAAATGTCCTTAACTTCTTCCTTTAAGAGACCATCCCTTTTTAGGGGGATATTCTTGTTTTTATAACTTCCTATTTCGTGGATCTATTTTTATAAAAGCAATGATTTATGTTGTAAATCTTTTGGATCAAACATGCAATTTATTATGTTATGATTTGCAATAACATTGTATTGCCTGAGTACAGGACAGAAAGATAGATGTATTTAGGAATACAGCAATCTAGCATGGCAGCAGTCAAAGAATTTTCATACTTATTTATTTTACATACATACTAATGACTGTGTGTATTTGTTTATATGTGTGTAAACACATACTATGCAACATAGTGAAAAAACCAAGGAAACCTGCAGATATTTACTAAGTTTTGCATTCAGCTGGAGTAATGTGAAAGAACCTAAGAGGGATTAAGTTTCACCTATCAAAAAGGGAGAAGAGGAACTGAGGAATAAACTGATGGTTGCCTCAGTATATGTCATTTGGCACATATATAGTAATAACATATGTGGTGCATGATCTGGCAAGTGTATATTGTGAAGAAGCTGTATCTTTTCATTCAGTCAGAAGCAGCACAACAAAAACACAGAAATTAAGTTAATTGTTAAATAAGGGAGAGATGTTTTCACAAGCTAATGACCACCTACTGGGCACCAGTATAATGGTGGTTTGTAACCTGGTCAGAAGATTCTAAGATCTTTTATGAAAGCGAGGTCAGTGGTCACATTTCACAGAATGATTTTTCCCTAGTTTTAGAAAGAAATGTCTTAGAGCTGTAAAGAAAATCTAATTTGGGATTCAGCCTGCTACCTTCCAATTCAGGACTTTCTTCCACTAACTCCAATGGAATTAGAGTCAAGCTTTTAATAACATGTCCTTTGGAAAACCCAGGAAGAAAGATCAATAAAATCATCAAGAATTTTCTGTTCTAAACACTAGAGATCTCTCAGGAGCAACTGAGGCAGCAGATTCCTTTTACATGAGAATCTGTGATTGACACAAATGAGCACAACAGAATCAGGCACATAAATATTTCCTAGTGATGTTTGATTACAGCAGTAGAACGACACTGCCTATTCACAGCTTGTGATAGACAGACTCTTGACAAGAAGCAATGTCTCTTCCTGGACTGCTCCTAGTAACTATCATAACACGTTTTCCATGCAAAAACACAGTCAACAAAAAAAGGAAGACCTTGTCACAAAATTAGTGTCTGTCGTGTATATATACATACTTAAACACATAGATATATATTTACATATACATATTCTCTCACCCTCATATGAGAAAATGAGCTTTTTAAGTCCTGGTTTCCTTTAGATCGCTATTAAAAAAATCAGATTCAATTATTACCTGAGAAAGCTAAGCCATACCCATCATAAGTACTCTTGTCATTGTTGTTCAAATGCGTTTAGTCCATTCTTTAACTTTTTTAGAAGTTTCCAAAATGTGATTGTGCCTGATAACGCCACATACATCAAATGAAAAGTTTCCTTCAACACAAAATATTCACCAGAATTGACATGAGGCCTCTGAGTGGGGAGCTCTGAGGACTGGGACATCACTACATCTAAGAGAAGAGATATAGGACAATATCCCCTGAAGCCTACATTGCATCTCTGTGCTATCATCTGTGCATATTTTTTATTGTCTGCCCTTTATCAGATACTCTTATATATCAATAACTTGCTGGTTTCTGTAGAAAATAAGAAACATTTTTCTGAGAAACTCATGACTTGATTGAAGTGCATCAGCCACTGTGGAGATTAGTTACTTTGGAAAATCTGTTACAATTCCACATACAGTTCTTCATAAAGGTGGCACACATGTTATGTGTCTGTATCTTTTCTCCATTGAAGGGGAAATGTACAGAATGTAACAGAAAGTTTTCAGACACCTGATGTGTTCGTAACAATTTAAGACAAATTTAAGACAAATTAAAAATTTAAACAATTTAAGACAAACGAAGAAATGAAGTGCCTCTCATGCAAAAAAAAAAAAAAAAAGACAACCCAACTCTTCTTCAAGCAGAAGAAGAAAATTTTAGGGGAAAGTCAAGGGAAAAAATGTGAAAATTTAGTAAAAAAATTACCATATGGGGAAACGAACATGACCAGCAAGGATCCTTGGATTCTTCATGTAAGGCAAAGCTCTCTAGTGAAATTCATGGGTAATTTTGTAAGGCTTTCTTCAAATGACATTATTACCTCAGCCTTTTACAAGTAGACTGGGTGTAATCTAGAACAGATATTGCAACTAAAGGCCATCTAAACTGATCTAAACTGTTCTGGAGACTACCAGACACCAGCAAGCAATCATTTTGACTGCAGTGCAAATGGGTCCAAAGCTCACTCAAACTGTAGAGTTCAGACCTTAAAAATATTCTAACATAAAAAATGTTCTGTGTTTTGGGTCCTCAAAAGCTAAAGCAGAGCTTTTGGTTTAGCACGTGCAATTTAAGGTGCAAATATTAAGGTGTACACAGGAGTCTCTGTTTCATTTTGTCAGAAAATACGAGTTATCAGAGCAAATGAAAGCTGCAGGTTCCCCTTGCAATTTGTGTTCTTAGGTCTGAATTGGAAGGGAGGTTGTAAGATATTGTTTTGCCCACAGAAATCTCAGAAAAAGCTTCACCTTGAAGTCTGATAATGAGTTAGCTTCCTTTGCATTTTAAACTTTTCACAAGGTTTGATTGAGTTATTGTAGCATTAATCCCTTAATAGGAGTTTACAACTACATGGGATACTGTGTCTGGAGGTTCCAGGATGTTGTATTAAACTAAATAAAATCAGCTATATCGACCTTAAGAGTCTTTGAACTCTTGGTAACTAAACTACTTGTTGAGTATAATTCAGACTAACTGTTGCTTGATTGATTTAGTCACTGGAGTTACATTTTGGATTTTAATTTGAAAATTGAATCACCCAGTTTGTAGTTCTAACATTAATAGGGAGATTTTGCCTTTAAACTGAGGGTTTAAAGGTCAGGAGGGTGCACATGTCTACAGATAAGCAACTACCTGCTTGCATTAAGTTGAATTTTACAACTCTCAAGAACTTCAAAAGGGGAATTTTGATGTTTACTCACCTTTTGTTTGAACCAATAGTGTAAAAAAAATTATTCACAGATAATTTTTCATTTAACCTACAAATGGATTATCAAAGAGAACAGGTCTTTTCGCTGTTCTAGGATACCAATTGTCTTTACTCAGGTGTAAACACTTGCTGAATCCTAAAACTGCAGCTGGATGTTGGTTGGTGATGGGTAGCACGCTGTGTCTTCTGCATCTTCTAAAATCCCTTCCAACTGTGATTATGCCACATGTTTTCCCACGCTCTTTTGAAGTTTCCAATGTACCTACAATGAATAAATATTATTTACTGAGGCTGCAAGCTGTTCTTACTGTTTGTTTTGGTGGGAGATGCGAGAAACACAAATTGTTTCTTTGGAAAAAAACAGCTCTTTGAAAAACATGAACAAGTTAGTCTCCTTCTGTGCATTTCTTTGTTGTCCTGCTTGCAAAGACTATGAAAAGGATGTCTCTGAGCACTATGTGGTTTTTTTTTAACACTGCCCTTAGGGCTTATGCACATTGGTGGGGGGCTCATTTTAAAAATAGCAGAACTGAATTTGCATAAGCTTTTGTTCTCCCACTTAGGTCAATCATGAATAGATCCTTTCTTGCTGCATTAGTTCATATTTTGGGTTTTAAGCCTTTCCTTCGATTAGATTCTGCTCTTTGAAAGTGTAACATCTTTTATTTGTGCAGCTTTGAGGACCATCAAGAACTCCTTCAAGGAAGTCAGTTTGCAAAGTAAACACAGAGCAACTGGGCTTTACAAAAGCAATCTTCTTCCCTTAGCTCATCTTTCTTCTGTTTTGTAATGAAATCTAAGCTGATTTCATCATATACTCATGCATGGTTTATACTCATGCATGGTTTATACCCATGCATGGTTTATACCCCATACCCAGGAAATTTTGCTTAATTCAAGACTATAAGTACTAACTTGAGCCCAAACGTTTATATATCAAGTTGCTATTTGTTAACAACCAGTTTTTGATGCAACTTCTAAGCATTCATAACTGTAGGCTGCTTTCTAAAAGTTCCTTTCCAAAGCACAAAACACAAATATAACACTTTGAAATATCTGCTGATATAAAGTTTTACGGAACATATATGAGTGCTTAAACTCAAGTTATAGATAAAAAATAACAGCGGAGTTCTTTGCTGAGTGTTTTATCTCAGTGCAGCCCTATCCTAAAATATTACATATAGAGTTGTCAGAATGTTTCAGATCTATTCCTTTCTCTTTTATCAGTTTTCTTCTTAATAAGGTTGGCTGGAAAACAAGGGTTCTGGTTTTTTATGTAAACTTGGAAGCTTTGAAAATTTCTGTTCTGCAATGAGATGACTGAAAGATTTATTTTCCTTGAAATAGTCTCCTCTAGAGAGAAAACTGATTACAACAAAAAAGTTAAGTTCTCAGAAACATTTTCTGGGATATGGAGTGTTCACAACTTTTCTCTATATATCTCTCCATAAATTGGGTATTCCTCAGCACACATTTGTAATTTTTCTTGCCAAGTCTGCCCTTTGTTTTTGACCAACCAGCCCATTTGACCATGAGAGTTTCCCATAAAAGTTACTTCAGAAAAAAAAACAACCAGAATTCATCACTCACTCTTAACCACTAATGTTTTTTGCATAGGTAATATATCTTGTAGAACAATTTTCCTTTAACAATATTTTTATTATCAAGGGTTTCATGTGTATTTAATAATAAACAAATAAGTCCCACTTCCTATTGCTACCATTTACTTAAAAATAAAATAAGATTCAAACCTGAGTTTCATTTATATCTTCAGAATAGTTTGAGAGATATTTAAGAAATATACATCTACTTTTTAGCTTGTCTTCAGTAGGGTAAGTAAAAGTGAGTTTGTACTGTTATACTTTTATCTACTGTCTTAAGCCTTGGAGTTAAATATAAAGTTAAATATAAGTTATAAATGTTGCAAAGTGTCAAACTAAATCCTTTAGGTTAGGTTATAATTTATTAGGCTTTGTTGGGATATACACCCAAGCAGAGAAAAAAAGAGTTTAAAGAGTCTGCTCATTTGTAGGACATCCCATTTTCTTATACCTCTCTTTCTTTTCTTCTTTTTTTCTTCTCAGGTGGAGTGAAAAATTGCTACAGTCTACTGTGTAGACTGAGATTAAAGACCTTATTCCTACAATACCCAATTTTAGGTATTGTCTCAGATTTTAGGTTGCAGGATTATCCCTTCCTTTGTAACTATATACAGCTATAAAGTAGACATAGGTGGTTTTGCATGCAACTAAAGGAGACCTTAATTTCCTTTTATCCTGACCTTATTGTGGAGATTGCCAAGATCCCATAAAAACTTCAGTACCACAGTAGTCCGCCCCTAAACATATTTATCTGGACTTGAACTCTCCACGTGGAGGAGTAGATATTACTGCTATAGACTTGCAATTATTCCCAAGAAATTGGGAATCTTAATCACAGAAATTGGGAATCTTAATTGGGAAGCTCAATCTTCATCACAGCAAGCCAGCTGGGTACAGATCTTTGGCTCTACTCTTCCCAGACTAAGTTTGAAAGCTCACTTTTCTGATATACAATTTTCCATTCAGCAAGGTTAGGTTCGTTAGGAGGAATTTTAGAGCCTATTGGCAACCCAAGTTTTTAAAAAAACCTTACAATTTAAGAAACGTGGGAGACTCATTATTAAAAGAAAAAAAATATTAATATAGTAGCCAGTGCCTCAGTTCTTTCAGCTAAATTCTTTGTCTAGTAGTATTGGAAGCACAATTTTTGTCTTTTCTGCTACTGTGGTCAGTTTGGGTCCCTGCTTGGGCCTCAGTGGAGAAGTAAGACCTTGGAGGATGTCATCAGCCGGACATCCAGACCCTGTGACCCCGATTTTTATTACCCAAAACTGCAGAATGACTCCTCTTTTGAGGCTGCATTTCTTTCCTTTTTTCCATTTGCACCCTATACCATTCTATGCAGCATCTGTGTCTACCTCGGAATCATTCTGAGTTAAATGTTCTTTAGAGAGGAGGGTTCATCACTGTGTGAAATATGTTGTCTCTTAAGCCTTACTTGATAATGATGCAGTGTTTTGAAAGTGATATAATAAGGTATTTTCCTTAGCAACAGTGTACTGTTGCTAATAAGCACTTAAAAAGTTGTCTTTGTGTAATGGACACAATTGTACTCACATTTTTTCGTTTCAAATTTTAGAAACTCCTTACCGGGAAAGCTTGCACAGGGATCCAAGAGTGAGGTGGTTCCCTTCTTGCTACTTTTTCATGCTTTCTAGACTGCTTTGATATTTTTACATACTGGGTTCATTAAATATATAAATGCCAATATATTCCCGGAGGGAGACAGGTCTCAGAGACTGGAGAATGTTTCTAGAATAACTGTAATTCTGAATACGGATGTGGTTACATTTTTTCCACAGCATTTCTCAGACAGTATCAAACACATCCCGTTTCTTTTCTAACTATTAACATTTGAAGAGCTTTATTTGATTAAAATTTGGTATTAGAAAATCAAGAGGCCTTACCATCCCGAGCATATTCACACACAACTTTGTCTCAGCCAGTGTTTTTAAATCACAAAGGTTAGGACATGATTCACATTGGTTTTGAAAGGCTTTGTTAATATTTGACCATAAGGCTTTCCAAATGGGAAATGCAACCAATGTGAAAGGTATTCTGGATAAGTATTTTGAATTGATATTTGCGTAGACATATTTGCACAACGTATATAAGGTTCTTATATTTGAGAGAGCAATATAAGGATAGTTCAGATCACAATTTTGGAAAATGCCAGTTCTGTGCATTTTTCATTCATCTGCCTGTGACATCAGCGCTGAAATTTATGAAGAATAAAAAAATGAATCAGTGTAATAGAAGTGACCATTTCCCAAGATTTTAGGACAGACTGTTGTTCAGTCACATACTTTTATCATTATCTCCTCACTGTGGAAACTTATATCCCAACTGTCTAAAAATGAGAGTAAGTAATTACACTAGGTCCTTAAATTGTCTTCCTTTTTTTTGTGTGTGTGCATTTTTGTGTTCTGAATGCTATTTCTCCGTTGCTTATACTGTATTCTCCTCTTCCAATTAAGATAAAAGGTTCAACCATCCAGGCTTTTGCAGTCACCTGAGTTTTGTTGTTGGCTTTCATTTTTGATCATTCTGGGTTGCAGGATGAAATTTTTGGCAGAGTTTTTGTATCCCATTTCTTTCAGGAGAATTTCTATGTTTGTGGTTAGAAGAAAATAAAATGGAGGTAAGCTGCTTTGCATACACTACTCCCTAGCAGAAGTACTGCTTTTTTTCTGCCTTTTTTTGTTTGTTTGTTTCTTTGTTTAGTTTTGATTGGTTGCATTGGAGTTTTTTTTGGTGGTGGTGGTGATGGGTCATTTCATTTGTTGGTTGAGGGTTTTTTTAATTTTTTGTTTGTTTTCTTCCCCTTTCCTTCTTTGTCAGGTATACTGGTGCAAATTAAAAGGATGGTTCATTCCCCTGCAAAACCATATTTTTGCAAAAAGGACTTACAAAGAACATATTAGCTTGAGAGAGAGGAGGTTACTACTAGTGCACTATAAATCAAACTTTATTATTTATAGTAATTCCATAGGTGTTCAGTAATAATGACTCATCAGGTAAGACACTAGTAAGAATTCTGCATATGTGAATAATTCAGTGATTCTGTTTTAATCTGGGAGAACAGATCATGAAGCCTCCCGAGGTTCCAATGAGCCTAACGAATATAAACAATGAATTAATTTTAGGTCAGGGATATAACTTTGAAGTACCAAAGCAATTAGAGTTTAATTAAAAAAGATGTTCATGAAAAGTAGTTCATATAAGTTTTGTTTGGACATAAAAAGGAGCTTTCAATACTAGATTGAAGTTCTTGATACGAACATGGCCACTCTCAGCTATTTTTCAACCCTGTAACAGTTTTCAAAATTAACTGTTTGAGAGTTTCTTCAAAAATAGAATTGACATGCAAGCTTTGTCCAGTTGAAAAAAAGGAATGCAGTGTTTTAATTGGTCCATATAGGTCTTTTTATATTGTTTAATTTTGTCATTATAGTTATACTAATACCAAACCATTTAAGGAATATTAGTGCAATAGCAAAATATAGAGTTTGCTGTTGTGAAGGCTCGTTCTTGACTGATGTTGTTTAAATAATTTCCATAAATTAAATTGATAGCAGAGAGGACACATAAGTTACATGGCTACATAATTGGTGACTTTGATTCATATTCTGTGTTATAGCACTATAACCTGTGCAGATATGCATACAAAAAACCTAGTGCAACCTCCAGCAGTTATAAACTATGCTATTGTCCACAGAAGTTCTCTGACATAGAAGTTACAACACTGTTTTAAATCTATCTTTACTATTTGCTTATATGTCCCAGTCATGTCTCCTCTAGGCCTGAGAGTGTGGATCCAATATTTGTCTGTCACCAGGAAATATCTGCAACATACTTTCTATGTAAACTTGGAGATTGTTTTCTTCTCAGGACCTGCTTAACAGCCTTTCATTTGTGCTGGTGCTGAATGGCTGCAAATTACAGAGCTATACCAGGGGATATCTTAAATGCAATACCAAAGAAAACAGTTTCTCCTTTTTCCTTACCATAAGTTACATCCAGTTAAATTGTGAATGTTTGTTTTGACCAGATCATAACACTTTACTATATGGAAAATAATCTGCAGTAATCATAAATAATATACTGCAGTTAGAATGCTACTGTCTGACATCCTTGCTGCATATCTGTAAAAAACAGTGAAGGTTTTAACAGCGCCCACAGCCGATAATTCTGTAATTATTCTACTTTCAGTACAATACTTTCAGTATTGAATATATGAAACACTTAATTGCTCTCTGCAGCCTAATTGCTAAACAAGTTTCTTGAAGATCTTGACTGTTCAAAAGAGAGCATTTGGCTAATTGTGTTTAAGTGTGAGTGTACATGTGGAGTACAGATAAAATAGCACTAGGTGATTAGACTGATAACCACTTTTGAACTGCAATTTGAGTCTGTTCTTATATTCATTTATCGGTGTTGGCTTTAGTTGCATTAGTGATCTCTTGAAACCCTTTTTATATTTTTTTTCCCCTGTATCTTCCTGAGAGCTGTTCTCTTATACTGGAAAAAAAAATTTAAGATTACTTTTAAGGAATCAGATAGTCTTAGCATCTGGCTAACAGCTTATTCTGCATTTTTCAATTTTTTTTGCTCCCTGTCCTGTTTTCACTCCGTCTTCTATTATTCCACTCAGATTTTGTATCCACATTCTTACATCTGGTACAGCTGCTATTTTCTTTAACTATTGTTGCCACATTTCACTGTAGGAGACTGAAATGTTAATGGTGACTGAATTGGAAGGGACCTTTCAAAGATTATCTGGTCCAACTCCTCAAATTATTGTATCAGTCATAAAATTATGAGTTGCTGGGAGAGAAGCGAATCAGTGGGACACCAGCTGGAGAAACAAGTGTGAACTAAAACACTAAAGAGAAAAAAAGCCCACCCAAGCCTTTAAAGGATGTTTAAAATAGGTGCACATGTTTCTTAATTTTGCTAATCAGTATTTAATAGAATTTCATTCTAATGCTTCCCTCAAGAATTTTCTTATTATTTTTCAAATCCTGATCAACTTCATAGTTCAGTATTTTAAAGCAGGCCTTTATCTTTTTATTATAGCTTATTTAATTAGTGTGTTTTGTCATCTATCAGATTAAAAATATGCCCTAATTCTCCTCTATAATCATGCATCGGTAATTGACACTTGGAAAAAGTATCCTGCTTATCCAGCTGTATGAAATTTAGATATCTACAATCTTTATGCCTTAAATTAATTTCATTATAATCTGCTAGATTTTTAAGGAGTTTGGTTTTTAATTTGCATCTAAGCATGCAGTACATAAATTAGGAGCAAAAGATTAGAAGTAATGGAACAGCATTGGCAAAAACCAATCATTAGAAATGATGGCCAAAGCATATGCAGGACTTGCTACCAAAGATTCCATCTCCTGCTAGAGTAGTCTTGCTCTTTTTACTCTTTTTCACAGTATTTTCTGCATAATGATACGTTTCAAGAAGGGAAGGAAGGATATTGTTTTCACCCAGAGGAGACTGTAGCCTGATGCTTGAGCCACTTACTGGGGAAAGAGGAGAAAATCTTCTTTCTCACCTTTTGGGATACCTGGCTGTGTGAAAAAAAAATAATAAAATTCTTATTTTTGACCATTGGAAAATGAACTGCATTTTCTTGATAGTAATATTAAAAGTAATAATTATTATTTTGTTGATGGTGATTTTTCTAATCATAATAGTCTTTCCCAAGTCACAAGTAACTCTGGTGAAGTGACAGCGTGAGGGGGGGGTTGCCATTTCAAAGTTCTTATTCTATGCTAGTGGATGAAATCAGAGGAAAAATAAAGTTTTAGAATTTTAAGCACCAATTAAAAATAAACATACATTAAAATATAGAAGAAAAATATTTGTTTAAGAATTCAACATCTAAAAACCAATTTAGGAAAGCTTTCTGGCTGCCATACAATAAAATTCATCATACTGTGAAGCTGATTGTACAAATAGTGCAGATGTAAATAAATGTTGTCGGTTCCACTACCATTGTTAAGTCTTTGTGTAGTATAAATTACGAGGCCAGATAAATAGAAATGAAATTAGATGATAATTTTTGCACTTTAGGAATAAGATTCCTTTCTAAAACTGTGCTTTTGTAAACATTCTAAACACTGGCATTATAGTCTGGTCAGTCAGTAATAAAATGAAATTTTCCACTCACAAAAAAGGCCTGTAATTATGCCTTGATATTTGCATGTATGGGGATATTTGCATTTACAGGGTATGTACAATCTCAACAATGAGGGGTGAAAACCCACACCATAAACAATGAACCAGGGGCAGAACTCAGATGACACCCATGACCACTGACATATCCTATAATATTTGTTCTACTTCCCACTGAAATACTGGATTCCTATGTCTCCCCCAGTAACCCTGAAGCTGGGAAATGACACAAGACATGGTTTTCCAAAGGTTGCTCTAACAATTAACCAGCAAGTTGCAGTAATTTCTAGTGAAGAGATGAAATCTAAACTCTAAATGCAAGCAATAAAACTGACAAATTAGGTTTGACCATTGCAGAACGAGATGCTTTATTATTATACTTCCCCTTTAGTTGCCACAAATTTTTATGTTCCAACAAGTTTTCCTTTTTTTTTTTTTTTTGTCTTCTTTTTCTTTTGGCACATTTCTTGTTCCTAATGTTGTAGAAATGTGGGTTTTTTCCTTTTTGGGGTGGGAGAAGGGAAGAGAGGGCTTTGTATGTGGGGAAGGCTACTGTGTCCTTCCTCTGTCCAGAGGAGTTGTATATTCCACTTTTTCATATCACTTTTAATATTAAGAAGCAAATAGTGATGGCTGGAGCAGTTTTGAAAACGAAGGCTTGTAAAGAAGTGTACTGAAGAAGATTTAGTGATTATGCTGATATTCACCATCACTCCCATTCTAAAGGAAGGAGGAAACTTGTTTATGTTACAAGTTCTTTGTCTCCCTTCCACGAAAGAAGCAATTCAACCATAAAATGACTGAATGCACCACTAGGGAAATCCCAGAGCTTTCCAGATATGTCATGAACAGTGATGTGTGGAGCTGGGGAAGGAGCCAACCAGCCAAGCAACTAAAGCCCATGACAAAGCATTGACTGACAACGAAAGCAGGCAACAAAATTATTTATCTTCAACATGAATAATAAAAGTTTAGGTCTCCTTAGTCGAGCTGATTAGAGACTGTAAAGGAGGGAGAGTTAGTATAAATAAAATGCTCTGATGTCTTTGCCAGAGCAGAGTAAATCCTGGGAAGAGACCAATTAATTAATGTCACTCTGAATGATTATTTGTGGTAGTGTGTGCAACAGAAGATCCCACAGACACTGCAAGCTGTTGCTTTAGAAATTGGGCCTCCCTAATTAGCTAGGTGGCACACAGGGTGGATCCTTCAAGATGGTACACTGTCTGCTCTGACTAACATGCAAAACAAGCATTAGCAAAGATAAATGGAAATGAGAGCCCCAAAAAACAACAGAGCAGGGAGTTAACGTAGCAGGTCAGCGCAGAAAAACTCCTGGAGATAAATCAGAGTCAAATGATCTGTTAAAAAACCATATGGAAAACTGCAATTTAAACTGAAATATGTTGCAAATTTGGTCAGTACGTGTGTTTGAAGACTAAAGAAATGCAGGGATAAAACAATTTCCTGATAGAAGATTAAGTATCAAAAGCTCAGATACAGGGTAGCAAATTGTCACTTTTCAAGTAATGGTGTAATACATAATTTTCAAAACCAAGAACCGTTACTTCATTTTCAGCAAACAATGTTGGGATAAATTAATTACTGAGATACAGTGCAGACAAACATTTCCTATAACGGAACAAATATTATAGGTGCACGAAATCTGCAGGTAACAGAAATTACACACTAATAATCACAGTTACAAAAACCTGAGTGATAAATGAGGGGCTTCAGTGACAAAGATCATCTGCTTTGTGAAGACATTGGGGGAGAGAATGATGAGATATGAAGGGTATCCTAAAGCCACTAAAAAAATTATTTAAAATCTGAATTTCACCTTATTCAGAAGTGTTGACTTAACTAATATTACAGAGGATATTAACAACTTAATCTGATGAACAGTCTAAGAATCTTGGTTCTAATAATATTTGGTTACACTTGTGTATCAGTCCCATACCTTCCTGTATGGAATGAATTGCTGTCAGATTCCCTTCCTTTCTTGGAAACAAACTGACACACAACCCTTAAAGTAGTGTTTGGTGTATGTGTCTTTGGTCTCAACAACAAAGCTCAATATATTTCACCTAATTACTAAGCCAAGCTGTTCAGAAATTGTGGCAAGCCACCTGTAGGGATATTATAATGTACCCAACTTCATACATCAGCATCAGCTGCTGGACACGATCTGTGTGCAATTATGTCTCTGGATTTTCTCATTGAATATCTGCTTCAATTTGTAGTCCAGAAATCTTTGAATGTGTTTTGCTGAAGTAAGAATCACCGCCCATTGTGATGGTTCTTCCCTTGTTTGCCTTTACCCAACTCACATTGAACACTCAGAACAGTCGTTCTGATCCCTGGCTCAAAGCCATTCCCGAAATCTGGCTCCTTGAAAACCTTTCCTTACTGTCTCCCATTGGTCATCATCCTTCTGCTTCCAAGTTTCATTTGGGTTTCCTTTTATTTTCTTTCCCCTTTAGCACATCTGTGAACATATCATTGCCATGGTGATATGTTCACTGCATATCAGTGAACTGAGTGATATCAGTGAACTAATATCACTACATACCAGTGAAATGAGGGTTCACTACAGTGCTGAGGGAGTGAAAGTGTCTTTAAAACTCTGGAGCCTCAAAAAAGACCAACAGATGAAAAGATCAGCCTCCCTAAAATTCAAGATTGCCTTGCAGCATATGTGGTGCCTCAGTGGTGCCTGCAAACAGTTGGGAGTTGTGATTGTTAATCAGCTTGATGACTACCAACTACAGTTAGAGGGAAATACTTTCCCTGTTATACATCATATATTAGTTTTTCTAAAGTATTTCCTTTATTTTTCCCTCCCTCGGAACAGAAAAACTGCAGAAATGCCCTACCAAAATACAGACCTGCACCCAAGCCAAGAAGAGCTTAAATCACGTGTCCAAAATGCAGGGTGAAATATGGGTTTTTTTCCTCATAGAAAATATTAAATTAGTCACTGTGAAATTCCAAGGTAATTTTAGATGTTACTTTCAAAGTTTCCTTTGTGAAATATATGATACATTGTTTAAGAAAACTTAGGTATTTGAAATCTGTTCTATTGAAATGTAAGCAACCTTACAAGACTCAGAAGTTCTTTGATCCGTCTACCAACCAAAACTTTAGTTTTCATATGTAATTAAAGCCAAATTTTCTTTTTGATTGAGTTTTGAAATAATAGAAAAATATATCATTTGTCCTGCTTAAAAGCAACAACTCTGTTCCAAATTTGCAATTTATTTGTAGGATGGGATTATTACAGAGTCATTTATACTTGTGAACTTTTGGTGAAACACAATCACACACATTTATATCAGTGCATATAAAACATGCATTAGACAAGAATTTCTGGTGTGCTATTCTCTATAAAATTTTTGCTAAAGGATTGCACATTATTATCATACTGTGGGGAATGCTGATCTGCAACACTTCTCCTGCTTCTTTAATCTCTTGCATATAAAGTAAATGAATTGTCACTGTGCAGTTGCAAAGTTGTATGACATCTTCAAACTGGGAAAAAGATATTTCACCATGATTGTGTCAAAGCATTTTTTATGCTTTCATGAACCTGTTGCCTGTAAAGCAAATAACTTGTTTGGGGATTTTTTTTTGTCTGCTTTTATGAGACTTTCAAATTGTCTTTGTCTCCTGTTCTTTGTTGGAATATTCAATTTGTACTCTCTAGTTAATGTTTAAGTATTTCTAGGGATTATATCTCACTTTTCTTCTTACGGACTTCTTTTTTTTCTTTAATTTGCATTCTTCTATTGGGAGCTTGGTTTTTTTTTTCAGTAACAATATAGTGAATATTTTCATTCATTGATCACATGGAATTAAATTCTTTTGATCCCTTTCAATGAAAATTTTAAAAAAATACATCTTAAAATAAAAAGGGTTTGATTGACTGAAAACAAAAGGAAATGTCAATTTAAAACCCCAGAATGAGAAATTTACATAACAAGAAAATTACACTCACCAAACCATTCGTAATTTGTGATGAGCTTGTACTGAATCTGTTGTAAAGGATTTCAACTTTAGAAGTTTCAACTTTACAATATTCTGATAAAGTTTTATTACTTCTCTGTCAGCTGTCCTCTCAACGTTGTGACTTCTTTTTCTCCTTCTGTGTTCTGGATAGCTGCTCACACGAGCTCTGCTACAAAACTCAGCTCCCACTTCAGGCACACAATGCAAGTGTTGTCCCATGACAACATTTCTAAAGGCACTTCATGATACAAATATTTAGGAAATTATCAGCAACTATTTTCTGTGTATTTTCTAATTAATATTACCTTATTTATTTATGGACTTATTTTTTTTATCCACTCTATAGCTGTGATCTGATAGACTTTAAACTTAATATCGGTAACTTATATAATTAACTCAAATGTGATCTCTATGCTGTTTAATTTTTTAAATGCAACTTTTCCATGTAAGTTTGGTTCTGTTTCCTGATCTGACACGCTTCCAAATTAAATCTAAAATTTGGAAAAGTCAATGATTGAACTGTGCTCTAACAGAGGTTAAAGGTTC
This sequence comes from Neopelma chrysocephalum, assembly GCF_003984885.1. Taxonomy (NCBI): domain Eukaryota; kingdom Metazoa; phylum Chordata; class Aves; order Passeriformes; family Pipridae; genus Neopelma; species Neopelma chrysocephalum. The sequence goes on along the minus strand of NW_020925659.1, from coordinate 913,664 downwards.
CTCCAGGAATGAGGGAATGCCCTTTGTAAGTAAAAGTTTGTGTTGCAGTCAGCTACTTTGTATTATACTATTCACCAACGCAGAAAAGCTACTGTGTCTGTAGTTGGGGTGCTGAGGTTATTTTTAAGTTGTTTAAGTGCAAGTTAAACTGAAAGTTGTGACAGGAGCTGCAAGGACTTAAAGAGCACAATGAACCATCTCAAAGCTCTGTCAAAGAGGGAAATTCCCGTAGGATAAACCACCACCACAGATAAGCACAGATGGCAAAGAGCAGCCCAGACTGAAGGAGGACCAGCCTGACACTGCAGGTGTGGTGGAGATATATTTGCTTAATCTCTGCCTCATGTTAGCTGTCTTTCTCTCCCCCCACTCCTCTCTCTCTTCCTGTTTCTTTCCGTCTCTCTACCTCACATTTATTGTTAAATAAAATCCATGCTGTTGATTTTGGCATATGGTTTTGGCATCTGGTCTCATTTGCGACTTAATTCGGGCAGAGGCATCTTTTAGTGATCAGATCCTAACAGGATCTCATGTGGGGTGGGTTAGATTGATTGATGTACTGGGCTGGGTTAGGTTGATCTTCTGACGGCTTCAGCAGCACAGGACAAACACGACTTCTTCCCTCTCTCTTCATGTAGTAGCAGGGCTGGATCAGAAGCCCCAGAGTTGTTGTTCTGTGTCTAACAACACTGCAGATATATGTAAAGCTACTTTAAATGTCTGATATGGAAGTAGGCTTAAGATAGAAGTATAAAGAGAAGGTATACCCTGGTTTCTTTTTTATGAGGCAGCAACACAGGCTGGTGACAGAGTGGCTGGAGAGCAGCCAGGCAGGAAGGGAGCTGGGAGTGGGGATGGACAGGAAGCTGAACAGGAGCCAGAGTGTGCCCAGGTGGCCAAGAAGGCCAATGGATCCTGGCCTGGATCAGGAACAGTGTGACCAACAGGTCCAGGGAAGTGATTCTTGCCCTGGACTCAGCACTGGTGAGGCCACCCCTGGAGTGCTGTGTCCAATTCTGGGCCCTCAGCTCAGGAAGGACATTGAGGGGCTGGAGCAGGTCCAGAGAAGAGCAACGAGGCTGGTGAAGGGACTGGAGCACAAGTGCTGTGAGGAGAGGCTGAGGGAGCTGGGGCTGTTCAGCCTGGAGAAGAGGAGGCTCAGGGGAGACCTCCTCACTCTCTGCAACTCCCTGACAGGAGGGGGGAGCCAGGGGGGGGTTGGTCTCTTTTCCCAGGCAACTCTCAGCAAGACAAGAGGGCTCAGGGTCTTCAGCTGTGCCAGGGGAGGTTTAGGTTGGAGATTAGAAAGAATTTCTTTGCAGAGACGGTGCTCAGCCATTGGAATGGGCTGCCCAGGGAAGTGGTGGATTCTCCATCCCTGGAGGTTTTTAAGGTGAGACTGGATGTGGCATCAGTGCCATGGGCTGGGAACCACAGTGGTAGTGGATCAAGGGTTGGACTTGGTGATCTCGGAGGTCCCTTCCAACCCAGATGATTCTGTGATTCTGTGATTCTATGATTCTATGAATACAGATTATCTCAACTGACTTTGAAGTAAACTGAGTTTCATTTTCTCAGGAGCAGTCGAGCATTTTGAATGTACCAATTACTCCTAAATCTGATTTTTCTTCTTTGCTATTACCAATGGAATTTTGTTAGATGCAGTCATAAATCACAATTTCATTTTTCCAAGGTTTGACTGAATGCATATTTGATCTTCTTTAATACATTTCTGGGTTTTTTTGGAATAAAAGTTGGCATAAAAGAGCGGAGGTTCTCTGTCAGAGTAGCATACGACTTTGGGGTCAGGGAATCTTCAAACCTGAAAGTATCATTTGTTTCCTCTGTCTTATCAGTATTGTAAAAATGCAGAGGCAAGGATTCTACAGCAATAAAAAAATAGCAATTTTTTTAAGCCTGAAATTGCTCTGGAGATATATATAAAATAATTTTAGCTGTTACAAATTATAGTTAATAATTAAAATAAGCTTATATAACCCTAGGTTTTTACCATATGAAATCGAGTGAGGGAGGTATGAAACATACCCTTCCATGCTGCTTTGTGTTTGGAGAAGATATGTATTTTCACATGCTCTTTAGGGCATACGTGGATTTCCTTATAATAAATCTATAAAGATAATTTAATTTACATTCAAACACAGTTTTGGTTACTATTATTTTAAAAATCCACATTGAGACGTGGGTGGAAATGAGCACATTCTGTTAAAAAAAGATTGAGAGAAGTGTGCAGATTGGCAACTGGAACTGCCTGCACAGGTTTCTAATGCTTCTCAGAAGTTTACTTTTTAATCATTACAAACAGGAAATTTAATCTCCAGCTGAACATAAATAACAACAAAGACTCCATGAGTCAGCATAAAGCTGTAGACCTAAAAGGGTCATAAAATACGAAGCTCCCTATTAAAAAAGGCTTATATATGAAAGGATAAACAAAACATTTGCATTCTGGCTCCAGTCAGTGCTCACTGTTTAACAGTCTGGAGGAGAAGAAAAATACATCCTTTTCTGTGCAAGCTCCTCAAAAATATCAAATGACACTAAGCACTGTAGTTTTTTTCCTGAATTGACAGGTTGTGTCATTTGATAAGATAGTATTTTTACCTGGTTTGAAATGTGTTTAGATGAGCTTCATATTTTGATACAGAATGGTGTTCATTTGTGTTAGTAAGGTTGTATGTGCTGTATTGCTGTCAGCAGTATAGAAAAGTAATGAGCATCATTTCTTCCTGTTTGCAGGCAGTTTTGACAATAACATGAAATGGGCAGAAACAAATTGTCTTTGTGAGTCTAAAAATAAAATATCTGCTAAATTAATAATGGGCCTGCCCTGAAACGGTGGTGGCATTTTTATCAGTATTTCTAAAAGAGGAATATTCACAGTGGTTATATAAAAATATATAGAAAAACACATACATCTATTATACACATAACAGACACACTTCTAATTTTTAAATTTATATGGACACATATAAATTCAGTTTCACAACCCAATTCAGTTCATGATTCAACCTGCTTGTATAAAACTTACTACAGTATAAAAAAATGTACTCCTCATAAATGGAATAATATTTTCAATAATACATAAAAAATCCCACATCAAAAATTAACTCTATTGGTGTAAAATCTGTTTCCATCAGAAAACAAACAAGCCAATAATCGAAAAAGAACTCGTTCATTGGCTTCAGCCAAACAAACAAAACTTTATTTGAAAATTAATACCTTTGTTCCTCCGGAGAACAGCAGCATAAGTTCTAATACAGCTATTTTCACATCATCATCTACTTCTTAAGTTAAAAGCAGCACCAGGATTTATGTCTGAGATAAGTACCTAAGATAAGTCCCCCATTTGTGGGTCAAGTGAAGTTGAGGGCTTAGGGTCAGCAGTGTCCAGTATTTTTTACTCCCTGCAAAGCCAAAGCAAATACTTTCTGTACTATGTATTCAGCAAGAACTGCAGATTAACAGAGGCTCAAAGAGAAAGAACAATATGCCTTTTGATATACCTCTTAGAGGACTGTGAAGTAATCCTTCCCAGTTACTTATCTACCTTGCAGATCCAAATGTTGCTATGGAAAACTATTAAAATGAACATTTTTCACAGAAACTGAAAGAATTGTGTTGTTCATGATACATCTATTCTTAGGCCATACACAGAATTTGGAGCAGAGCAGCAAGTTAGATTTAGAAATGGAGAAGTGTCCTTGATTTCATTCTAATGTCTCAGGCTTAAAATTTGGTCCTATGAAATATTTTCTATATTGATATTGATGATATTCCTAGAAATTAATTTCTCTTCATATTTAAATTTAATATTATTGTATTATTTTTGAATCATAATATTTTTGGGGCTCAGGCAGAAATGCTACTTCTTTTACAGATGAAAAATCAGGTATTTGTGTAATTACCAGAAACCAAAAGGTCAAGTGTGAACTATGGTTGGCAAATATATCATTTTGATTTGGGACCAGCATGCAATAGAAGTCTCTAATACAAAGAAGACTCACTAAGTCATTCATGCTGATAATTATATTTGCCTGAACTTTTAGTTCATAAATGTGAAGCGTAAGAAAACAGGTCATGTCTGTCCTCACCCAATCCATCTGACATTTTTTGCCATGTTGTATTAAAATATCACTAAAACAAATTTGTAAAGTAACCTCAAGTACAATCAAATGGTGTTCTTCATACAAAGAAAGGCGTGCTTAGAGAGTTATAAATATGACTGTAACAAATGGAGCACTCAATAATGCACACTAATTCAAAAGAAGATTTTGCTTGCACGAACAATCCCAATAGTAACCAAGTCCTGAGGTTCTGACCTGCTGGGCAGAATGAATAGAACATTTCAGAGCAGACATTTCAGAGTTAAGGGCTGTGCAGTTTATCATTTCCAGTCAAATAATACATTTAGGCAACCCAGACACACCATTTGGGGGCTGTGGGGACACTCAGCCCCTTCCAGCAGCCAGCGCTGAGGACACTCTATGAACTGTGGTCCTGCTCCAGCTGCTGACACTGAGCTCCTAACTCACATCAGTCTCACAAGGAGTTGTCATTTAGACCTCACAGTGCTCACAGATGCATAAGTGTGAGATTATGCAGAGATACAGTCAAAAAAACAGTTTAAGAAGAAGAAAGGATGGTCTGCACTGATCAGGTGCAGGACTTAGAAAAGCTTACTGATCGACTCACTTTACATCTGACTAACCCCTTTTATAAGGGGTTACATCTGCCTACCTCCCCTTTGTTCATCCCCAGTACCCTTCTCCTGCACAGTCCTCCATCAGTTCTCACAGTCCTCCTGGCCCACCAACCTCCTGGACTCTCAGGTTCGCACCCCTGTCAGCTGCAAAGCCCCTCTTTGCTGCAGCTCCTTGGTAGCCCATCAGTCGGTGTGACTGACCAGGTTTGCTTCTTGCCTTTGTCTCTGTTATGTTTACCTGTCACCTTTGTGCATCTGAATATTTTGTTCATGGCTTCTCCCTCTTCCTTGCCACCCACTTTGACAAGGTACTGGATTGTGTAATCCCAGTGAAATGAACACTCTCGTGTTCCAGTGCCCCCTTATTATGAGTATGACTAACCAGGTCCATTACTACCTCTCTTATAGTTTGTTGATCAGGTTTGTGTTTTATTGCTTATGGTTTCCTTCTTTAGTTATTATCCCTTTTTGCTTTAAAAGGCCCTTGGACAGAGAGCCTTAAGGGAGCTGATTGTCCCTCCTACCACACTGAATTTCGATAGAGTACATAATAAAACTCTAGATAATGACAGGCTGCTTGGTTAAAGAAAGCCTCTGCTAGAAATTTCTGCTTAAAATGTTGTTGGATAGCATGATATGTGATTCTGCAGTGCACACACAGAGTTAGGGAGCTTAAGTTTTTATCTGATAAACAGTTTTAAGAACTTCAGCCATTTGAAGAGGAGATGAGAAGGAGCACAGACCCTATTTTCTCTTCTTTCACGGCATACCAAACCTGAATTTTTGGGTTTAACTTTAACCAGTGTTTTCTCTGTACTTTTCCTCCAAATACGGAATGATGTTAAAATAATTGCAAATCTTATATGCAAATATGAGTAGGTGCAAAGAAGTGACAGAGGGAAGAAAGGGAAATCTCTTCAGTTGAGATAAAGGAGAGTCCAGAAAGTACACAAAACATTTATTACTCTTAAATCTCTAAAAGTTTGCAGATATTAGGTCTCATGCTGTGTGTCTGAAGATGACTGTCAGCAGATATACCACTGCCAAAAATAATCTAAGCAAAATGGAGAGGGATCCTAAAGGATTTAAGGTACACATAAAAAGAAAGAGGATAGCTCGGATGACCTGTTGTACACTGCTTGTATTAAAGATACATTTTCTCCAGTTACTTCTACTTTATTCTTTTTCTTTCCAGTGCTGGCACACTTATGTTCTGCAGCTGAATTTGTCATTTGCAGAGACATTAGCATCTTCTAGCCTTTAGAAATGGGAGATGAAGGAACAGTCCCCAGCAAACTTCCTTCACAACGACATTTCTTTCCTCTTTCATTATGGGCAAGACATCAAATGCAATCCCAGAGGAACTGAGAAGAGCAGAAGGTGGTCTTAAGATAATTTGTATATATTTTCAAAATCTATTTATAGAGTACACAGAAAAGAGAAATTTTGGCAGGAAGAAGGTGGAGATATTGAATGATTTTAAGTCTTTAGGCAAGTTGATTCAGTTTGAAAGGGGAAAGGTAAAGCAACATGACAGAGAAAGAGACAAGAAATATTCCTTTAATTCTTTTATTGTTCTTAATCAACCATTACAGCTTCATTTGAGAATTTAATTCAATAATAGAACCAATATGAGGAGTGAACAGTAGTGGAATATTTTCTTGTCTTTGCTTAAGTATTTAAGTAATATCAATTCCAGTGTGTGTTTTTGCTTCTGGAAGTTAAAAATACGAACAAATAAATCTGGTTTATTGAAAAACATGTGCAGCAATAGAGTACTTACAGTTGGCACCACTTTGTGTCGTGGTTATGACTGTCTGGTGTATTACAGCAGTCCAAAAACACAAAAACTACCATAGAAAATATGAACTGCTGAACCATTTACAGTTTAGGAGATGATATACACAGCACACACTTCATTAACAAGAACACAGGGCCAAGTCGGTGCCAGTTAATTGTCTCTGTCTCTCTCTTAAAGTTCAAGGCCACTGAAGGGCTAAAACCAAAACAGCATATTAGCCTTACTCTGAAAACAAAACATCAGTCTCCAGTCTTCAAAAAGAAGTTGTTGAAGTATGGGCTGGCTAAGCAGGCAGTGAGATGGATGCCTCCTATGAAGACAGGCTTAGAGTTGAAGTTGTTCAGCCTGGAGAAGGCTCCAGGGAGACCTGATTGAGATCTTCCAGCACCTAAAGCAGACATAAAAAAGAGGGAGACTGACTTTTTACATGGGCAGATACTGATAGAGCAAGGGGAAACAGTTTTAAGCTAAAAGAGGACAGATTTAGGTTATTTTGGGGGAAGAAATTCCTTGCTCAGTGGGTGATGAGTCACCGGAACAGGTTGCCCAGAGAAGTGGGTGCCCTGTCACTGGAATTATTCAAGGTCAGTTTGAATGGGGCCCTCAGCAACCTGGTGGCACTCCTGCCCATGGCAGAGCCCTTGGAACTGGATGACCTTTAATGTCCCCTCCAGCTCAACCCATTCTATGATTCCATAATTAATGACCCACATGGTAGGGCAGAGTTTACCCTCAGCAAGTTTTATGATGACACAAAACTAAGAGAAGTGGCTGATACACCAGAGGGTTGTGCTGCCAACCACAGGGATCTTGAGAGGCTGGGAAAATGAGGTGACAGGAACCTCATGGATTTGAACACAGGGAGGTGGAAAGCAGTTTTGGATAAAAATAACCTGGAGGCCCAGGTAGATACCAAATTGGCCAAGTTGGTGTGCCATGTGTCAAAGAAGGCTGACAATATCCCAGGCTGCATTAGGAAGTGTGTTGCCAGCAGGCCAAGGAAAAGGTCTCTGGAGTATTGCACACACAATCTGAGCTCCCCATCACAAGACACTAAAGGGAATTCAGACAAAAGCCATGATGAAGGAACTTGTGCATTTCTCATGCAAGGAAAGGCTGAGAGAGCTAGTTCAACCTGGAGGAGAGGTGTCATCCATGTGTACAAATGCCCAAAGGGAAGATACAAAAAAGAAAAAGACAGACTTTATTCGTGATGCCCAGTGACATGACCAAGACAGTCTACCCAAACTAAAATATGGGAAGTTTTTCTTAACATTATGAAATTTTTTTTTACTGAGAGAGTGACTGAGCACTGAAACAATTTGCCCAGAGAGGCTGTGGACTCTCCATCCTTGGAGAACTCCAAAAGCTCCCTGGTCCTGAACAAAGTCTGTAGTTGAGGCACATTGGAACAGATGACCTCCAGGTGTCCCTTCCAACCTCAACTGTTCTGTGATTCTGTCTTGGAAAGAAGTGTTTGTTTTATTGCAATGGGAGGATATCTGATATTTTGATTCTGGTTTTGTTATGCATATCTTCCAACCCTGGTTATCTCTTTTTTGCTTATGTATGCACACCAGTAAGAAAGTAAGTTATGCAAGAGTTTGGGATTTCTCCATTAAAATACCTTAGAAATGCAATGAGGTTTATAGTATTTTGAACAAAGATACAAAGAGGGAGTAGATTGAAAAACTGAGAGGAATTTAAATTGTATCTACCAGGCATCTATTGTGTGGTTTTGCCCTTCTGAATGATTGGCATGCCACTATGCAATATTAAAAGACGTAGAATGAAACTCACCCTACTAGTTAGTGAGAACTAACCAGTCCTAAAGTAAGGTCTGAAAATGAATGTAATATTTCCATCACAAAAAAATAAAATAAATAAGGATTTTCTGATAAAGATGATGAAAGAGAGTAATTTAGGCCACAGACCTTGTTGGTAAGTTTACAAGCAATTAATGTTGAAAACTTCAAATGCAAATACTTGAAGTGTTTTACTGTTTTTAAAAAGACCAAAATGTAAAAGGCTCTTCTAAATAACCTCTGATGCAACAACTTGTAAACATTAGTTTGATGCAACAACAAATTGAATCCTTTAAAAGGAAGGTTCCTAGTCACAGGTCTGTCCAGAAGGAGTTTGCAATCCCATGCTTAACCCTTGCATATAATTTAAAAATTATCTAAAATATATATTAAAAAAGTCCTCTATTAATAAAATTACACTGAGTTTACATGGCAGACTTAAATAGTGGAGTGTACGGAGAGCTGCAGTGTAAGAAGAAACCAGGGGTTGCCTCATGCTGGACAGAGCCAATGCCAGCAGGGTCAGGAAAGGACTTGCCATAAGAAACAGCTGAGCTCATTGCAAAGCTGATAGTGCCTCGGGAAATGTTATTTAAGAAAGGATAAAAAACATTTTGAAGGAGTTGTGAGACAGAAGAAATACCCTTTATCTTTTGTTGTCTTTTATGATATATGCTACGTATTTCCTTTTATTACCAGGCAACGGTTGTGGGACTTGTTTTTAATTCTTATATTATATATTTTAAATATTCCTTAAACTGAGGGTGACAAAGCCTGTCAGAAATAGCAAATAGAGCCTGCTGCTGCTACATAACTCTGTGTATTGAATTCAACCAGTATCTGAGGGTTTTGTCAGCCTAAGGTGTTTTCTGTGTGGCACTCACCAGACTTAAAAGTCTGTATTTATTACACAATTCACTTTGTATTGATCATTACTCATAACTTACCTAGCCATCTTTCAACCGAAAGGGCTTTGTATGGACAGGGGATTGAACTATTTTTTTGCACAAGTTGATCAGAAGGGAATATTTAGAAGATATTTCAATGGGATAGCATTAAGAAAATTGCCTCAGCAGCTAGAGTAGCATAACTTTTCTTTGACTGCTACGATACTATTCTTTAAGAAGAAAACATTGATACACCATTAAACAGGAGAAGACACTACTAACACCTCCAGACTGACATGTCATTGGCAAAGATTCTCATATTGAAAGGAATCTGTTGCCATTTCCTGAGAGTGCTTACAGAAAACTAAGACATTTGTAACAGGATAATTGGCAAAGCTGTTAATTTCCTAATATAGGTCTTGAACAAGATCCTAATCACCACTTAGTCTTGTGCAAATGGTAAATGGAGTTATGAATCATCTTAGTAAAAAAACAGTCACTCTGCTAGGTTTTCATTAGTGACAATGGAGATGAAAACTTATTAGTCAGTGAATTCTCTCTCTCTTTTTCTTAAAATAACACATTCTGATTTTCATTAATTCTTCAGAAGTAAACCCTTCCATCCATACATGATGACTTTTTATCTCTCAAATATCTAGTGGTCCTGTTGCACTCATACATAATTGCAAAGGCAAGCTGAGTGTCTGCTAGAAACAAATGGAAAAATGTTTTTACCTTTCACTGCACCTCAGATTAGCCAGAATAACACACAAGCGTAGACAAACAGTTAAAGCTGTAAACATTTCGACAGGATTTTTATTTCTAACAATCCTGTTGGAATGCAGTACTCCAGGTGGGGATCTCAGAAGGCAGAGTAGAGGGGGAGAACCATCTCTGGCCACAGTGCTTTTTATGCAGCCCGGGATGCTGTTGGCTTTCAGGGCTGCAAGTGCACATTTTTGAGGCATGTTAAGCTTCTTATTCACCAACACTCCCGTTTCCCCAGCTCTTACTGCCACTGCTGAGCACTTACAATTACCCCTTCAGTAGTCTCATGCCCCCACAAGTCCAACCATGAAACCAGAATTGCCCAAAACTGATGCCATTGCTCATGGCAGTGCCCACCACCCAGTTCTCCAGCCCACCCAGCTCCCCAGAATACCCTCTGTGGTACCACTTTGATGGGTAACAGCAGTGCCCAGACCCCACTGGGGTCAGGCACTGAGGGTGTCACACTCCCAGGCACGGGATGGAAGGAAGAACCACTGCACCAGGAATTAAAAAACTATTTTTAAACATTTTGGATTGTATTGGGGTGGCCCGGGGGGTTCCTGACCCCACACTTACTGGATGCTCAGGATTAATGAAACCCAGGTTCCATTAGTCTTCTTCATCCAGGTCCAGCACTGCCCCCACAGGGGATTACAGAAGGGAAGGTGGTGGTGTCTGCCTCCACAGGTCCCTGATGTCTCTCTCTTTTGGACCAGCTTCTCCTGCCGTGCCTCTCAGTTCCATTTGGAGAGCACCTGGCTCTATGGGAGGGTGCAGATGACCTCCAGGAGCAGCAACTCTGTCTGTGGTCATGGCTGGGAGGCTGCTAGGGGGCACCTCTGCATCCACAGGGCTCTGTGCCCTGTCCTTGCCCTTCCCAGGGACCTGCATTGGCTGCATTCCCAGAGGAAGCTCCAGTGGGGATCCTGGTGAAGGACCAGTCCCAGCTCCATCACTGTCCCCACAACAGCCTTGCAGAACTGGTCCTGTCCTTGAGTGGTTGAAAACCATCAGGTCAGTGATGGCATCAGTTCAGAAGAAGGAGTCCATGGAAATGTAGCTGCACCATGACACACAGTTCCTCACGGTGTCCAGGGATGGCAGGATGGCCAGTGGGGACAGACACTCCCTGCTTGGGGCCTCCACATTCACCCTGGGGGAGAGGGAGTCATAGAATCATAGAATCAGCTGGGTTGGAAGGGACCTCCAAGGTCATCAAGTCCAACCCTTGATCCAACCCCACTGTGGTTCCCAGCCCATGGCACTGATGCCACATCCAGTCTCCAGGGATGGAGAATCCACCACTTCCCTGGGCAGCCCATTCCAATGGCTGAGCACCCTCTCTGCAAAGAAATTCTTTCTAATCTCCAACCTAAACCTCCCCTGGCACAGCTGAAGACCCTGAGCCCTCTTGTCCTGCTGAGAGTTGCCTGGGAAAAGAGACCAACCCCCCCCTGGCTCCCCCCTCCTGTCAGGGAGTTGCAGAGAGTGAGGAGGTCTCCCCTGAGCCTCCTCTTCTCCAGGCTGAACAGCCCCAGCTCCCTCAGCCTCTCCTCACAGCACTTGTGCTCCAGTCCCTTCCCCAGCCTCGCTGCTCTTCTCTGGACCTGCTCCAGGACCTCCATGTCCTTCCTGAGCTGAGGGGCCCAGAACTGGACACAGCACTCCAGGGGTGGCCTCACCAACGCTGAGTCCAGGGCAAGAATCTCTTCCTTGGAAGAGAGCCAGTCCCCTACAATGGGATGCACAGGCAGCACCCCTGCTCTGCCTTGCCCAGCACAGGTAGGGACATCACATGGGGTGTGAGATGGGCAGGATCTGGAGGTCTTCCCCAGCACTCACTGCACCTCCAGGTCAGTGTGGGCTTCTCCATTTCTGTGTCTGCCTGGGTAGAAGCTGCAGAAGGTGGACAGCTGACCCAGCTCAGTCCTGGGTCAGTGCTGCCATGGGATGTTTGGAGGGTGCTTGGGGCTGGGGCTGCTCACTGCTCTGCTCCTCTTTCTGGACTCTTACTGTGCTTCTCTGACACTTCCACCCCTCCTATGTGCTCACCCAGAGGCGCTGGGTGAGATGGAAGCAGCTTTGAGCCCCACCCTGTAGCCTCTCACACTGCTTCACAGCACAAATGCAATTCCCTGCCAGGCTTGCCCCACCCCACCCCGTGGTGCAGTGCAGTGGCCACTAACCCAGAGATGCTTGGCCTGCAACTCTCCATTGAACCAACAGATCTCCACATGAGCATCAGGAATGCAACCAGCTCAGCCATGGTGGGGATACTGGAGCACCCCATGGCACAGGAATGGAACCAGTTCAGCTGTGGTGGGGATGCTGGAGCATCCCATGGCACGGGGTCTGGTGTAGCTGTGGAGCTCTGAGCCACCACCACAGCCAGTGATGAGTGATGAGGATCCCCACTGACCTCCAGGGTCCCCAGGGATGGGACCCCCCCGTACTGCTGGGGTGGCAGAGGCTGAGGCTGCAGCCTGCCAAGATGACTGCAGTGTCTGCTTTATACCAGCAATTATGACACCTGTGTGATCTTGTCTTTTAGATGATCTAAAAATTCAGCTGGAAGTTTTGTGTGAAAATCCTTAGTGTTCGACAGTAGAAAAGATTCTTTTTTGTGAATGATCAAAATATGGTACTCCAGCACAGAGAGAATCTGCACCGTGTGCCGTGTCGTGATCAAAGACACATTTGATGTTGCACAACTCGAGATTCCCAACATCTGAGAGATGTAAGATTACTTGTGCTATCTTCTTTCTCTGTGGTGTTATCTTTAATAAACGGTATTCGAATTGATACTTTACAGAGTCTGAGTACCTTTCTTGCTGGAATCACAACAAACCAGCAGATTGTGGTGCAAAACAGATGCTAAGATGCTGCTCAGAGCTGATAAACTGCAAGCTGTGGTGTCTTTGGAGGAAAGATAGGAAGCAGTCACAGCTGAGATAAGTTGCATCAGCAAGCCTCCAAGTAATGAAAAACAAATCAGTAGCCTAGAGGGAAAATTAAACCTGCAAGAGAAATTCCTGCTTCCAACCGTGGTTAGAAAATATACGACAAACATGAATAGCAAGTGAAAACTGTAAGAATAAAAATGTAAATACTCTGGATATCCACATAAGCAGAAAGTCAAACTAAAGTTTTGGTGTTGCATAGAGATGACTGCAGTCTCTAATGCAGAGCCTCCCCTGAATCAGAATGACTCCTTTGAAGAGGATGATGTGTTAGCAAGGTACTAGCAGGGAGAGAAGCTTGTGATCTAATTAGTGCAGCTGAGAACTTCTGAGCCTGTTGGAATTAAATGCAAACACTGCCACGTATTTGCAAGAGATATTATAATGCCACTCCAAGCTGGAAGCAAGAAATATGCTGTAGTTTTATCACCACGAGTTAGAGTAACAAAAGCACACTCCTTCCCTTCAGAAATAAGAAGACTTAAAAACAGTATTCATATTCTATATTATTGATTTATTTTGAACTAAGGAGTTGTCTTTTCTGCCTACTGCACCCTCATTATCCCCACAGGAGAGGCATCACCTTACAAAGATTTACAGCAGGGGGACGCCAAGAAAATTATTCCCTTTCTACTTTTTCACCCTGGGACATTTCCCCTTCCATGAAGAAAGATGAAACAAAGCATACTTGAAAACTGTCTTATTAGGAGTTGTTCTCAGTGAGTAGCCTGAAGATTTTTTTTTTGTTTGTGTTCTGCACTTGTCAAAGAGTGGAAGTGCTCTGTGCACAACGCTTTCCACTGAGCTTAAAAACTTCTAGTGCTGGTGTGATTCTGGCCAGAGTTATTTGTTAAAGTGGCTCATTGCTGCAGAGGAACATCTGCCAGACCAGATATTAATTAACATGCTTTGTCCAAAACATATGAATATCAAGTAACAACCGAGTCTTGTCTATGAAGAATTTTGACATTGCTTCTGTTGCTAAGGGAATGACTTCTCTGTTACCCACGATGTTCATGTGAATCCTAATTTTTAATAAGCTTTGAGAAAGAGAGGAGAAGCAGGAGAAAATGTGCAAAGGCGGGGAAGACACCTGAACTATGTTCTTTCTTTCAAAAATACTATTTATTCCTTCTAGAGGCAGGGATGTGAGCGTTTTCATTTTCTCAGGCACAGATCCATAGCTTCCATTTTATACATTTTACACTCAAGTACTTCAAAACTGAGTGAGGTTAATAGAAGGGTGTTTTTTTGCTACTTTTTTGGACGCTTTTTTCTTTTTCTTAACCTCATAAGTGCTAAGGTATTAAGAAATGTAACTCCTGCTGTTTGTTTTAGGTACACAAATGAGTCAGATGTTTGGATTTATCACTTTTTTCTTCCTTAAGGTGAGTAGTATGGAGTGGAAGAAAAGGTTTTATGAAGCAAATAAAAACAAGCATCTGTAAAATGTATAAGTAATAGCTTTATTATATTTTAAATATGTGTACAGATTTCAAATTAATTATTTTTTATCCTATGAAAATCAAAAATGTTAATTAAAGCTATATGTTCTTTCCATTAAACTAACAGCTAAATTAATATACATATATAGTGAAAAATATAATATTTTCAGGAAGTAGCTCCTGAAAGCTGGAGATGAAGATTAAGATAGAGCTACTAAAACTCTCTTGAAAAGATATCAAATTTTCAACAGAAGTGATTTCACATAAAGTAATTGTTTTTTTGCTGGCTATTTTTTCCTCTAGATTATTTTTTTCTTTTTTGCTTCCAACTAAGATTTGCAGTAATCAAAATATCTCTCAATTTGTAATTTTACATCTGTTCAATGACAAATTTGTAGCTTTTCCTTTTCAATGTAGTTAGCTACAACCATCCAAGATCATTCTCTGCACATTAAGAACAGTTAAATTTTGAATTTAAGAGGCTTAAGGGAAGCTGCCTCCATAGCAAATGGAGTTTAACAAAACATTAGAGTAGCACATTGCAGTATTCCTCCGGAAAAGAATTTCCAATTATTTATTGGTGAGATAGTATGTTTTACACTTTGTCCTGTAAATACTGGGCCTTTCTGACTCTTTACCTACATACTGAACTCAATAAATAAGTTAACTGAAACTGATAATTCTAATTTCAGAAATATTAATAGTGATAAGGATGTTCTTCTTGGTTGTCCCCTTTTATAGGAACTCTCTCAGGCTGACAGAGACAGAGACAGAGTCTGTGTTTCTGGCTCATCCTGTTACAATTTTTCCAGTGTTTGGCCTGAGTTTATCACTGCCTGACAAAATAAAGGTCAAGAAGTGACGAGATGGTTGCCTGTGGTTATATTAGGGTAGAGACAGCAGCAATGGAAAAACTCTACATAAAGTTCTGTATCAGAGGATGGTCAGTTTTGGCACAAATACCAATAGATACAGCTGCCAATGAATTATTTCACTGAAAATTAAGAAAAGGTTCTGCAAGAGACTCCAAAGAAACGTTAAGAAATTAATAAATGCAGAAATATTTCTTCTCTTCCTACGTTTTCTGTTAGTAACAGTAACAGACTCTCAGTAACAACCTTTAAATCAAGAATAGAAGGTATATTTTATTCCAGAGTAATTTTACTCTTTCTGCCACAAGTAATGAATCCTAGCTGCCTATTCTCTTGTGCTTATTAGATACAAATATATGAATGTGTTCAAAAGTAAAAAATATAAGATTTGGTTGAAATGGTTCTTGAACGAGATTGATTAATAACATACACAAGTATAGCATGAAAACTTACCATGGTGTTATGGACAATGAATTTCTAACGTGCTACAGTGCACAGTGTATGTGTTGGAAATGTATTATTGTTGAAAATTGTGTACTATATTATAGAACAAAGCTTGGGTGGTGCCAGATGTTTTTCTTGCCCTGTTGCTAAACAAGTGCCTGACTGATACTTGTACTTTTCTTTCCTGTTGTTAAAGAAGAATTGTCTTGTAGTGTGGGAGCAAATGACAGATAATTTATTATACAGGATTGGTAGGCAGAAAATAAAGAATACTTGAATATAATGGCATAGTTTAACGTTTTAGAGAATAACTGTATAACCTGTCTTTTTCATCATGTTTGTAAAACACAATAAACATTGGATAAGCTACTTAAAGTCCTGATCATGAAAAAGGCAATTTACTTATTTCTACTCTAAGTACAGGCTTATACTTTAGAAAACCCATGTCAGTAATAAGTTTAAAAATCTGTGAACTAAAAAGTGGGATGAAAGGTTGCTTTGTAGCCTTTAGTAGGCTTCTTATGCCCAGGTTAAATTCAACAGATTTCATAGGATATGAAATGGCAAAGACTCCAGAATGAGGCACCACGTTCAGCCTGACAGTGGCCAAGAAGCAGAAAAGTGACACTGAAAAGCGAAAAATTTAGTAATGGAAATTAATTCATAATTTCTGAACCAGGATTAGATGTAATTAACTTTATTTGCAGGCAAGATCATCTTCCTTTCCAGTGTAGAAGCCTTAACACAAAGACTTAACTTTGGTTGAAGATGGGATATTTTTGCATTTATTTCAGAGGGAGCACAGCCTACTCCTGAAAAAAAAAAGGAAATGATAATTATATACAAATATAATTAATTTTTACAAGATTTATAATAAACATTTGAAAAATGAGTCATTTTTTTCTCAGGTTGACCTTTTTTCAAACTGAATTTTTGCTAATGCTGTGAGAGTTTTTTCCTAGCTGAGAAATGATGCATTTTTTTTTTATTTGTTGCAGCTGACAATGAAAAGGCGCAGGAACAGGTGATGCCTCTTTTCTAAATCATGATGTTTTAAAATGCACCAAGCCTGCCAGAGTTCAAGGAGTGTTTGCACAAGGCTTTCAGGAACACAGGGTGATTTTGGGGGTTGTGCTGTGCAGGGTCAGGAGTTAGATTTCAATGATCCTTTTTACGTCCCTTTCAATTAAGGATGTTCTATGATTCTGTGATCTGTGATTCTGTGAAACAACTTTAAGCATCATGAAACACATGTATCACAATTCTTGGTTAGCTGCAAATTATTCTACATCTCTATAAGTCCATCTTCTGCCAAATGGTTTTGACTGTTGAAGTAGAAACCATTGTTAAATTATGCAGCATATACAAAAATACATACTCTTAATTGATGAATGGGTAAATGGTGCGTTTACAGAAGAATAATTCAATTCAATTTAACTAATTGAGATTTTTTTTGTTGCTACTTTGCTTTGTTTAATTGTTTTCATTTTTTAAATTGATTGCATTTTTTTTTTCAATCCTGTTTGGTAACCTCATATTTACACTTCAGCTGCTTGTTGATGCACCCTTTGATGTACCCTTTGTGTAGACTATGTGTAGTAACAGGAGGCAAAGAAAGAACATTAGTTAATGCCTTTGGGATGTGATATTTTTGTAAATGTCATTTTGGTTCCAGTGAATCAGCATTTTTCTAGCACTGAAGTGCCATTTCTGAAACTACCACAAATGTATGGAGTGCTACAAATAGTGGGGATTCAACAGTGTGAGAGATAAGATGATGTTCCTCTAAGCATTCAATGAAAAGAATGGATTTCTGCTTGCACTTTGAAGAAAATAATTATTATAGAAAGGTTGAAAATCATGGGGTTTGGGTGTCACAGGTGACATGTTAGAGGAAACTGGATTTGAAACAAGTCCCAAGAACAACATTTACAGAAAGGTGAATGCATAAGTGGGAACCTGTCTGTGAGTTTGGTGCAGTTGACCCTCCAAGAATTAAAATTATGTAGATTGTCTCTGCAGAGTCATTCTGCATTGAAGCTTGTTAAATAGAAAGAACATTTTTTGGTAATATCAAAAATAGGCAATGGATTGAGTTTAACAGGTATAAACAAGGCTTCTGTCCTGGCAAAATGATGTAAATGTGACTTCATATGTGTCTGAACAAAAAACTCATTGGTAGCCATAACTAGTAGGAAGCTAAATAATGAAACATTTTATCGTCTTATTTTGCATTGCCAACTCCTCCTTCCTCCTCCTAAGAGCAAGTTTAAGTCTTCTTTGTTCAGAAGATCACGTTTGTTCAAGTTTAAAAATGTTACCTCTTGCACTAAAGCGAGTCTTCAGGGTAAGACAAGGTTGAGCTTCACACAACTGTAAAGAAGTAGTTTGGTAAAGGCAATCTGAATAAACTTTTTACCATGTAGTGTTCTGTCTTCAGTTCCAAGAGACAAGAGAGTTAATGTGTGTAGTAAAGTCCAAAAAAGGATTACTGCCAGCTTGAATTTAGCAGCTACTAACTGCTAAAAACTATTACAAAACCATAATAGGTGGAAGCAACACAAACTAGACACAAGATACATCACTTCTGTGATAATTTTTTCAACAAAAAAATCCTATCTGTTTAGAAGTTATATTAGGCAAGAAACAAAACCCAACAGACTGTAATTTATTTTTTTTTTTTAAAGAGCTTTCGTGCAAAATGAGTTAAATACTCATCCTGCTTCGTTGAAGGCAGAGTTGAAATGGTGCTGTTCCACTTTTCAAGTTCAAAAAAGATGTTCCTTACCTCTGTTCACAGACATTCCTGAATTTGTACAGTAAAATTTGAATTTGAGGAGACCATGAGGAACAGCCTCCTATACAAAAGTTAACAGGTCTGTAAAGTGGGACAAATGTTTCTCAGGTCTGTACAATGGAAGCCAGGGGACCTGGAAAGAAAAAAAAATGTACAAAATAATGTTGATATGCTATGGTATACATTGAAAAGGGTTTAGGTCTCTAAATGTCTCCTATAACAGGCACATTCTTGAGTTTCTCCGAAATTCCTTGTGAATTTTGCCTTTACATTCAGAAAGTTATTTTCATAATGCACAGAAGTGTCCCTAAATATTGGTCTAAAGTATTGTACATATTTATTATTTTGAGTACAGCTATTTTGTCAGGAGAAGGTCTCATAAAAACTTTGAAGGTCATTACATATGCTTCTTAATTTAAATATCCAAGAGTTTATTTCATCAGGCAGCTCTTCAAGCTTTGGAGTTAAAACATTCACTGCTTCTTTCACTGAATTTGGTGTGTGAGAAACAGCAAAGTCATTGAACTTTATTATGAAGATAAATATTTTTTGAGTTTGACTGTTTTATGTACTTTTATTGATTCTATTTATTCTTACAGATGTTGACTCAATTTTACAGCCTGATTACACTTAGGCTTTTTCTTGTCCTACCCAAGCATTGCTGACTCTTACATATGCACCTTATTTATAACATGTAAATACTTTGTTAATGTTCATAAATACTTTGTTAATGTTCAACTGATATGTAAATTCTCCTAAACATGAAGTAAGCTCTTTCTGTGTTTGTAATACCTACGAGGAAATGAATTATAATTATTCTTTTTATCTTTTATTTTCTACTGAGCCAGTGCAAAATGCTCAGTGTTTGATAACCTCGTAGTTACACTTAAGCTGTCATCTACAGGAATATTTTGAACTAAATTATTGGTCTTTTTTTTTTTAAATGTAAGTAGTATATCAGTACATTTTTTCAAAGTATCTTATTCCTCCTGTAAATGTGGAAAATGCAGTTTAACTGAAGGAAATGAAGTGTATAACATAATCATGAAATGAAAGGTAACCAAATTTTTGTTATTGTTTTTAAAGTCCCATTGAGGTATGAAGTTATTTGAGATTAATGTTAACTTTCTTGCACAACTTTTTTTTCATTAAGCTTCCTGTACCAATTAACCTGGCAGTTAACCTTCCTCTCCTATCTTACTCTGTGATCTCAGAATGTGATTGCATTTTCAAGCTTTAGTTGAAGATTTCGCTGCTGTCACTGTGTTTTGCACTCCACGAGTTTATTTATATGTGGTAATTTAAATCACCAAATTTAATCATGATTTAAATCAGCAAGAAAGATGTTTGCACTTAAATAATTTATTTCAGTCTTGTTTTTCATTCGTGCATTTTAGTCAGATTCTAAAGACAAGGTGGAACTTATTGGTTAACAAGAATTTAGGATAGGATGGCTGGTGACTAAAATAGTATTTATATTGCATTTAGTAGGGGGTTTTTTTGGTGCAGCATATTACTTCTTAATATATTAAATATATATAAAGAAATATCAAAGAATATTTAATGATTCTATCCCTTTTTAAAGTTGTCACATAAAATGGAAATTAAAAATTTTAAGAATGTAGAAAGCCATGACTTCAGTTCTTTGGGTTTATTTCATTTTTTGGGGCATTTGTTGTATAAACAAATGAATGGGACATCTGTGATTGAAAGGTTGGTGGACAAATATAATTAAATAATATGTTTTGTAACGAAGTAGATTTACAAGAAAAAAGGGAAACAGTTTCAGAACCTATTTGATGACCCTGTTCCTTAACAATAGATTTATCTGCAGATGCTGAATTTTGGCCTCTTTTTAACGTTATTAAAAAAAGGTTTTGATTTTCTTTTTAAATATATTTTTATCTGGTTTTGCTCTTCAATGAGAATACAGTTTTAGACAGAAGGACCTCAGGAACATCCTGCTTGTAGAAGGACAAGTCAAGATCTCACACCAGGTTTCTCAGGACGTCATTGAGTTGGGCTTGGAAACCTCTGGATATGGAGCCTGAACAACCTCTGTGAATAACTTAATTTTCTGCTTGACTTGCCCTCGAGGAGAAAAAAAATCTTATATCTGCTCTGAATATCTTCTTTTGTTATAGATACTATAAAAGATAATATAACTTTTGAAATATATAATTGATGGAAGAATATGTTATCCCAATTTCTTGGAAACTTCAGTAGCAGCCTTGAAGTGCCTGAATATTACTTTTGTACCTTAATTTTATCTGTTGAAGTTCTGGTAGGGAGGAGACTATACATCATATATCCTAATTCAAATTTAATGCATTCATTTACACAGAAAAATATATTTCTTTCTTAACAGGCTTGAATTAATTTCAACTGGCAAATACTTTCTGAATTACATAAATGTAGTTTCATATACCCTGTACTGTTATGAGGTATGAGTGCTCCTTCCATTGAGACTTTCTTGTATAAAGATCTGGTAGATTTTTAGATTAAATTAAAAAACAAAACAAAACAAAACAAACAAACAAAAAACCCAACCAAACAAACAAAAAACAAACAAAAAAAACCCACCTGAAAATAAGGACAAAATATAGAAACCCAACATATAAATATATTAGTTAGACTGACCTTATATTCCAAAGGAATCAGGGAACACTGATGCATATTTTATGATGGGAATAGGAATGGAATTACTAAGGAAGCAATATTGAAGCCATAGGTTAGACATCTTTGTGAAATTGCCCCTTAAAAGATCCCTTTTCTAGGCATTGAGAGATTAATAAAAAGTTAATAATTACCACTTGATCTAAGGTACTTCCAGTACAATCAGCTTCAAAAGTAGATAAATAATTAAAGGTAAGGCAATTTACCCAATTTTAGGTAATCAGATAATAAAAAGATTTTTCCTTTTTCCATAGAATCTGCTCAATAATGGAGTATTTTAAGACTTTATCAGAATGAATTCAAATCCAGGCTCTGTACAATTTGAGTAAAATAAATATCAATACCTCTCTACGATAAATGAATAACAGAAAATATACAATACACATAAAAATGCCATACCTGTGCTGGCATGAAACAACTATGACATACCTGAATAGCAATGCTCACATTCACTTCTATTTAAAAAATCTACAAACTGAATCATTTTCGTTTTCTCAAGCCCACAGGCAATTTGAGAAAACAATCTTTAAGGTCTGCTGTAGCTTGCACTATGCTGCCAATTTCTTTGAGTGTTGGTTCAATGTTGTGCTTTCCTCAATGTCAAAAAAAAAAAGAAAAGATATGGGGAAGTTAAGAGGCCTCTCTCTCAGGGTGGAGGTTCCTTTGGGAAAGAAGGGGGGATTATTTGCCTCTGCATCTACCCTTCATTTTTGACAAATATCCACATGTTGGTAATTCTCTGGCCCACCTAGCTATATTTGTTGTGGAATTAGACATAAAATTTTTAATCAAATGGGAATAATGTGCGTATTTGAGCACATTACTGAGGTAATCTTGCAGCTTCTGTTCAGAATAGGTTCATATTCCATATTCCATCTGAGATAACTGAAAGCCCTGGTGTAAGCGGGCAAGTATGGAGGTGTTTTGATATTTATGAACTAGTGCAGCACTTGGGACACTTAATTTAGTGTTAAATTCTTGAGAACTAATTCTCCTGGATCAGGCTATTAAAATACTAGGCTATTTCAAACTCACAGGCACCCCTGGACAATTTGACACACCACAGACTGGCATTTCAAATTTTTTATTACCTATCTCCAGGAATCCCAGTATTTCTCTGAATCCACGGATCTTGAGACAGACTGCTGCACACTCACAAGAAACATGTATCAAACTCATTTCTGTTCCTTCGTAACTGAGGACTTTCTTTTACTTTTATAACCTTCCCTACCTAAAAACAAGGAAACAAATGTCGGGTGAAGGGGAGGGAGAGAGGGGGAAATTCTCAACAATGGTGTGAGTTTTGTAGCAGTGGTTGAAAAAAAGCCATAATGATCTGAGAGATTCTATTTCATAAAATGGTTGACCAAGCAAAACTACATTATGCATGAACAGCTCTGTTTGGCCTTGAAAAGTCTCAGATTTAAACCTCATGAAGACATTTATTTTTTTGTACAATTCTCTGTATGTTTGATGTCACTGGTTTCACTTTGACCCGCACGTTTCTCAGCTGATTACACCTAAAAAGCAAGTGTTAGCAGCGATAAATATGAAAAATATATTTATGCTCGTGCCTAAGCTCTTTGTATGAGGGATCTCTCGAGGCACCTGAATACCCTGAAGTGAGTTTTTATATACACGGTCTCTCATTGTGGTGTAACCAATGCATGTGGTACTGAGATAAATCATAAGTTACTTACCCAGTTTTTCAAGGTAAAAGTAGAAATTTAATAAAATAAATAAATAATTAAATAATAATGATGATAATAATAATAATAATAATAAAAAAAATATGTAGGATCATAACTAACCCTGACACTGACATTTTAATTTTTTCAATGTCTACCATTAAAGCATGTTGGAAAAATAAAAATAACCTATTTATTATTTTAAGTCCGTAATTGTAATAGAAAAATGTAATTTTTATTAATCAAAGTTTACATTTAATTATCGAGATCCTCTTTTAGCAGTGTTATTAATATTCTGAATTAGTATTCATCTGACACTCGTACTCTATTAAAATTAGGAATTGCACTAATGGTACAAATTTATGGTTCTAAATTTATGAAGGTTCATATAATTAAGACATGCACTCTGAAAGAAAAATGCTTCTATTAAATTTGTTCAAGGTTATCAGTGTCAACATTTTGATATTTAAAGACAGGACTTGTGCAATATAAATTAATAAAATAATTTATAGATTAATAAAATAATTAATCAAAATGCAGAGAAGGTATCTTTGCCTCCTGTTCTTTAAGAATGAATGAAAATGGTATTTTATTTCTCCCACAAGTTAATCTTGAAACTGAAGAAATATGTGAAAATTGCTTGAATCTGACGGCTTCAAATTGTGTTTTTTTGAAATGTAAGGCCATACTAAGATGTTAAGTCTATAAAGTATGGCTTAGTTTCAAAGACCCCAACAGACAACAGAAAGAAGAGACAAAATTTTTGGCTCATTTTTCTGGATTTCTTGCTAGTGTGATGAGAATTACATGCTGGCTCAGCAAATATCATCTGTTCAGTGATTTCTATGATGTAGAAGACAATGTTCTAGGTGATGGAACCTGTAAACATTGAAAACGGGTTAATTTTATATTGGACGAGAATTAATAATTTGGAACTTTTCAAGGTTCATTATGATGTTCAGTACATAATTTGATTAATCTCTCCCCTTTTCGTTCTTCTGATTTAATTGTCAGGGAATGAGTTCTCACTGAATACTAATAGTATTGATACAGTTTATCAATAAGGTGCCAGAACTTTGATCTTCTCAGTGTTCTGCACCCTGGTTGCCCATTCCACCATGAGATGTATCACTGAATGTCACTTAGGATCCATAAAACCAGTAAAGATTTGCCATTCCTATAGTATTGAATTGTGACTACTTTAATTGTGACTTAATTGTGATTTAATTTTGAATTGTGACTACTTTCCTATAGACCTATTCAATCGTCTATCCACAGAAAATAGAATAGAAAAATAGGAAAAAAATATCTTAAAAATAGCAGAAATAATACTGCTTTTTGGGTGACAACACCTGTGTTTTGTCTCTTAAAAGCAAATTGTGTCTTCTAGGTGTAGGTTATCCTGTGGTAGAACATGTGGTGTAAAAGTAGGTCTCTCTGAATAACAGATTTTTCGAGGTGTTTGTCAAACTGAAAATGAGGATCATAACAAATAATGGTAATCTCTCACATAGTATTTCACTTATTAGGCAAAGACACCATCATAATTCTCTGTATTTATTATTTTTTAAGTAGTCCATATTTCATTTTCTTTGCAATAACAATTAAAGTAAAAGTTACCTGAGACTACCAGGCAGCCTGACAGACAGAGTGGTCTCTTGGCAAGATGAAATAAAGGGAACAAAACCTATAGGAAGGGAAAGAAATAAGTCATTTATATATTGGAGAAATGAATTAGCCAAAGGATAATTGCATAAACTAAAATTTTGTTAATGTAGGGATGGACACTGCAGATAAAAATTTTATCAAATTTATCCTACATTCATATATGGTTCAAGAACAACTGAAATTGTGTTTTTCCAGTGCCCAATAAAGAAAATTGTTACTTTAATTTCAATTAAGTGAATTTTCAGAACCAAACTCTTCATGGGTACATGCATTTATTGGTATACCTGCACCAAATTATTAAACCTTTCTGGAACATAATTAAAAAGCTGCAGCAAGACCATAATGTCCATCCCTTAATTCACCAGAGGAAGATAGAGTTAATCAATTAAACCATGGTGAAATTTATAATAAAAACTGAATACAGACTTCATAATTCCATCATTACTACTAAGATTTTTGAGATTCAAGTTACTGGTAACTTCTGAAATGTAAATATTCTTATACTTAACTCATGATAATATCATTAAAAGGCACAATACAAATCTGTTCATCCTTAACCCTGTAGTAGTTGGACTGAATTTTTTCTTTCCTAACATTCCTTCATGTGGACCTTCTAAACCAAAAAGTTTTAAATTTATTTACTGTGTACACTACTGCATTTTGATGATTCCCCTCACTGCTACGACAAAAATAAAATGCATTTTTTCCAGGTTTTGATATAAATTTTCAAATACGCTACGAATTTAGGCAAATAGTCCACAACCATGCCTTTCATCTACTCTCTTGAAATATCTTGAAAAAAATAAGTGTTGGTTAGTGTTTAATATGCATTTATTAGGCTTTCTGAGTCACTTTGAGATAAGGGAACTTTTGCTTTCCAGTTGCAACAAGCTTCTTCTTCTTGGCTCTTGCTTTTACACAGAAACATGTGGCTATCTAGTTATTTGTGCAATCATTCTTTGTCTGCCTTGTCAGTTGTCTTAGACTGTTTTGAAGACCAAATGAACAGGGCCAAGCAGGCAGAAAGATTTTATTTTGGTAGCAGGTGGCAATAAAACCTTATTTGACTTGCAACCTTCCTTCCCTTTGTTTTCTACTTTCTTTTTGATTGACAACGCTGACCCAAAGTGTGGTGTAACCTTTTGCTTCTTTGCTCTGATACACCCAGTAGATTTATTCACACTTTCTTTTTTCTTGAATTCCCTTACAAGTTTTCTATACTGAAATTTCAACCTGTCGTGTGACAGAAGGATGATGTCCTGCCCCATTCTATGGATCAACTTGGCCTGGTAACTTTATTTCCTTTTGTCTTAAAACTTTGTTAACAGTGATGAGTTATTTCTGACAAGTGTTGCATATCTCTGGAATGGTAATGACTGAGGATGTTGCTTGTCATACTTTTCCACAGAAGTCAGATTTTGTGATATTTATCTTCAAAAATAAATCCGTGACTTCTGACACGTGGAGATTTTTTTTTTTTTAACATGTACTTTTCCTCCACGTGTGTGTGGCCGTGAGCAAATAATGTGGTTTAAATTGAACTGTCAGTTTTGTTTCTGGGCTTCTTGTGAGGCTGAGATAGAACGGGAACATTTATGAACTAGAGCAGGTGTTGTAGCACGGGGCAGAAGGGATGCTAGACTAAATGTTCAAAGGTTTTAAATAAGCACCTTAATGTTACAGCTGTTCTGCTGCTGTTGGAAAGCATGAGTAAGGAATGGGTGGCTGCCTTTGCCTTTGCCCCCTGTTGCCCTGGGACTGTGTTTCATTGCCTTCTCACAGCTGTCTGAATCCTGGAGCTGTTTCCTTCAGGCCTTTAAAATGGGGTAATTTGGTTGTATTTACAGTTGAGAGAGAGCATTCTGTGAACTTGTATCATGATTTCCCCATACAGTAAATTGTTGATGTGATTTTACCCTGAATGACCTTGGATGCTCTGCCATCCCCTCATCTATGAAATTAAATCTATGTGAACAATCCAATAAAGACTGCAATTTAACGGGAAAATTATTTCATGTTTTAAATCTAAATATCCTCGTCCAATTTAAAGCCATGGATGGCTTGGATGAAGATTTGACCTTTACACAACATCACACCCAGTTAAATATTATTTTTATATTTTAGATGTGGCAAAATCTGCTGTTCCCATGTGGAAAAGGATTTGCATCTCCAGAAAATGTGTGGCATATATCAGCATAGTGGACAAGTACAGCTAACTTCTGTACACAGAATATACCTGGAAGCAAAAATACCTTGTGGGTGACAGTACTTATACCTTCACGTTCCAAGGTAAGTACTCAGATTGCTGTCTGGCAGTTTGTCATTTCTTTTAGAACACCATTTGTTTAATTGTTCTTTTTTAATTAAATGCTATGTATTCCAGTAGACTGTGAGAAGAATCTAAATTAATCAAGAGCCTTTTAGTGAAATGAAATCTGCTTATTAAACCATTGCTGAATGTTTAATTATTAAAACAACAAACAAAAAAACCAACCTTATTAACTCCAATACAGTGTTCCTAAGAAAAATAATGAATTTTCTGATTTTTAATGTTGAAACTTCAGTGAAAAAAAAGGATTTCTTTAGCTAACTATAGTTTCATTTCCTTAGTTACAAAGTGGTTTTTTTGTTAATAAATAAATAAGAAAAAAATGTTGAAGAATTATGAGAACTTCAATACCTCTCCAGTAGGAAAGCTTATGAAGTTTTATTTCTTGTTTTAAGGGACTTTATATTGGGACTTGACTGTACAGGAGAATTTACTCCTTAGCAGAAGTTAAGCTAAAATTATACCATTTTTATTATAACATTTGTCAGGATGTTATCTATGAAGATCCATCAATTTCATAACTGATTGCCTATTTGATATTTAAAAAACTTGTGTGCTGTTCTCACTGTTTTAGGGAAGAAAAAAACAGGTAAGAGGACCTATGTCTTGCACTTCACAGACTGAAAAATGCCATATTCTTTCTGAACTTATCACCCATCTGTTTGCTATGTTGAAGTTACAGGATTTGTGTTGCAAATCTTGTTTGTGGAAAGGACAACACTATATTTACAAAGTCAAAAAAAATGTCTAATATAGCATCACAATTGCATAGATAGTAATTGATGTTATACATTTGGAAAATGTTGATGCTTAATAAATACCATTGTCAACAACTCTGCACAAATAAACTCCAATAAATCTGCTGGAAATCAATGGATATTGATTATTATATGGATTTATATAAAATTTATCTAATGTAAATTTATGTAAATTTATATTATATAAAAATACTCTATTCTGGTTGGTTCAATATTAAGCAGGCTGGTAATAAATGTTTTTAACTCTTGATTTTTGGGATAAATGGTACCAACAACGGCTAAAAATCCTTGCTGCTCTCAGTCTGTGTGAATGCGGTTGTTGGATTAATCTATGTTTGAAGTGGTATGTGCTCAGACACTGCTTCCTTCAGCCAAGAAATATGCTATTAATAATTTTATCAAAGAGATCAGTGTTTAATGTAAGTGATAACTACACCACCATTTCAGGAACATGACATCGAGAGTTGGGATGGAAAATGACAACTCCATGAGGAGGGAAGTGTGATTGAATGAAAAGGGCTAATAAATGGCCTTTAAGGTGATTTTTTTTCAGTGGAATGACAAGACAGATTTACCAAGGTCATCAAAAACATATCTCAGAAATGCAGCTGTGAGAAATGAATTGACATATTTATTTTATTTATGCAGTTAGATAAGAGGAGCTGTATTTCATGGGATCTTCCTTTGCAGAAAGGTGTCTGAACACAGGCAGGTGAGGATCTAGATAAAGATCTGTGTTCAACATGGTGTTCAGATGTCAGTAATAGGGGACAGACAAAGCAATGGGATAGTCCACAAAAGAAAAGAAAAGGGGGGAAAAAAGAGCTTGAAGATAAAGGTGAGGACCTCCATTTTAACTGTGTTAAGTTTAAGGTAATAGTTGGAATGTGAAGACTGGCAGGGTAGCCCAAATAAGCTCTGACTGAACCCTTATAGCACCACATACTGTAGTTTGACATAATCACTACATATAATGACAGAATATAGGATATCATGAGTTGGAAGGGACACAGATAGATTATAAAGTAACTCAGTAACCATGTCTTCATACCTCTATTAAATGATAGAAAACTCAAGAATTTAATGTCTGTATTTAAATTAATATTTGAAACATTCCTTTGCCTACATCTGTATTCCATTTATGGGAGATGCATGCCTGTGCTTGGCATTGATGATAAGACATCAAAGCATGTCATGGCTTATCCTAGGCTTTAAATGTCTGGGAATCCCTGAAGACATCAGCAGTGGTACAACCTAACTCTACTCAAAAGCAGAGATGTGTGGAGTTGCTGCAGCATCCATATGTTCTGGGGAGCAATTGCAGACTAAGGAAAGTTTTCACTGAAGTAATTTCCAAAATCCAAAGGCAAAACCTGGCTGCAGTGGGCTGGCAAGGTAAGTTTTAACACAGTCACAGAGCTGGCCAATTTTTAAGGATGAGAGATGTGGAAAAGGTAGGTTTGGGAGTGGGTTTTGGGTAACAAGTTTGGGGTTGCGGCTGGGTATGCCATGGCTTCCTGGGAGTAAGCAACTTGCTAAATTTCAAATTGCTTCCAATGCTTTCAGGATGAAGAAAAGTTTAAGATATTTTCAATAATAATTGCTATTGTTAATGCACATTCTCACAGCATTTACTCAAAGTTGGCAAATGCAGAGCTGTAAATACAGTTTTTTACATTTATGTATTTTACATTCTCCTTTTTCAGGAACCTAGAATCATAGAATCATTAAGTTTGGAATACTCCCCTAAAATCATAGAGTCCAATCACTAACCCAGCAATACCATGTTCATCACTAAACCCCACCCAAAAAGGCCATAGCTATACCTTTTTTGAATACTTCCAGGGATGGTGATTCCATCACTTCCCTGGGCAGCCAGTTCCAATGTCTGACAACCCTTTCAGTAAAGAAATTTTTCTGAATATCCAATCTAATCCCTCCCTGGCACAATTTAAGGCTGTTTCTTTTTGTCTTATCACATGTTATTTGGAGAAGAGGCCGATGTCCACCTCTCTACTGCCTCCTTTCAGGTAGTTGTAGAAAGCAATAAGGTCTCCCCTGAGCCCCATTTTCTCCAGGCTAAACAACCCCAGCTGCCTCAGCTGCCCCTTGTAAGACTCACACTCCAGACCCTTCCCCAGCTCCACTGCCCTTCTCTGGACTCGCTCCAACACCTCAACATCTTTTCTGTCATGAGTGGCCCAGGACTGAACACAGGATTCGAGGTGTGGCCTCACCAGTGCTGAGCACAGAGGGACAATCCCTTCCCTGGTCCTGCTGGCCACACTATTCCTGATCCAAGTCAGGATTCCATTTGCCTTCTTGGACACCTTGGTACACTCTTGGCTTGTGTTCAGCCACTGTTGACCAGTGTCCCCAGCTCTTTTTCTGCCGGGCAGCTTTTCCAGCCTCTCTGCTCCAAGCCTGTGGTGTTGCACTGGGTTGTCATGAAACAAATGCAGGACCTGTCACTTTGCCTTGCGTGGAACCTCATACTGTTGGCTTCAGACCATCAATCCAGCCTGTCTAGGTACCTCTGCAGGGCCTTCTTGGTAGAGCAATGGTCCTGCTCAGCTTGTTCTCTGCAAACTGACTGAGGGCACCCTTGAAGTCCTCATCCAGATTATTGATGAATATATTGATCAGGGCTGAGCCCAGTGCAGAGCCCTTGGGAGCACCACTGGATTCAATGACATTGACCACCACTTTCTGTGCCCTGCCATCCAGGCAGTTTTCTACTCAGGGAAGAGTTTGCTCATCACACCATGGGAAGCCAGTTTCTCCAGAAGAATGCAGCTGGAAATGGTGTCAAAACCTTTACTAAAGTCCACAGACAACACCAACACCCTTCCCCTTGCCCACTAAGCAGGTCACCTTGTCATGGAAGGAGATCAGGTTGGTCAGGTTGGACCTGGCTTTCACAAACTCATAGAGGCTGGGCCTGATGCCCCAGTTGTCCTCTGTATGATCACACTCAAGATGATCTGCTCCACGATCTTCCCTGCCACCAAGACCAGGCTGACAGGTCTGTAGTTTCCCAGATCCCCCTCTCTGCCCCTGTAGGATGGCCCCACTCTGGCTAACCAAGTGATTAACCACTGGTACCAGCCTTCTGGGACTCCCCTGCTTAACCAGGACTAGTTAAGAACTTCATAACTACAGACAAGGGACAAGAGATATGGAATAAATACGAAAATGATGGAGGACACACATTTTCTGAAGTAACCAGAGTAGGACTTTACATTCACAAAACATAGGAACAGCTGTTGTGCACAGCCCTGGCCATCTACATTGCTATGATCTTCTGGGAGCAAATTTTAACTAACTCAAAAAAAAATGACGTGCAGAAGTCAGTCTTCTACCTTGATGCATCTTTAGATTAAATTACCAGCAGATAGTTTAGCACATATGTAGCTTGAAGCTCCATTTGACTAATTTTTTCTATTTAAATGAACACAACTTCTTTCAGAAGACAGTGAATTCGTTTTAAATATAAATATAGTCTGGTAAAAGATGGAACAGCATAAAAGGATTAAGTCTTTCTTGTTTTTTTGTAGCATCTGGTATTATTTAATTTCTCTCTAAGCAAATTAAGTATATTATTTTTGTATTTTACCTTCAACTGACTAGGGAAATTTATGAGAACTTTGCAAATTGACTTCAGGGCCTTGTTTTTCTTGACAAATCCTTTAGGCATATAAAGTTAATAGGAGCTACATACAGTCATTAGGGTGAAATACATATCAACTATCTTCACCTTGATAGGGAGTTAAGGGAGTAAACACCCACGCTGAATTTTTTTTATTTGACAGCTACTTTTCCTCACAAAAATTCCCAATGTTCAGATATTTGAGAGTGTGACTTTCTTCCTAGACATCTACTCTGAGAATCCTGAGTACATGTAGTGCTTTTTTATTTGCTGTTCTCTAAAACATTTGCATTTAACTTTAGTGGTAGGAATCTTTGTAGCACAGATAAACCACAATTTATCATGTTGAGACAACTGAAGGTTGACAACCATTTTTTTTTTTTTTAGAGAAAGTGTTTAATCCTTACAGGAGAACAACACTACTCCATTTTCATGGGCTACATAGGGCATAACCAGAAGATGTAATGAAGTGCTTTTAAGGAACTGGATGGCCCCATTTTTGTACACAGATCTATTTTTCTGTGATGCTAATTCAAATTGCAATCACCAACACCTTTGAAAAAAATAATTCTCCTTTTACACAGTCAAGATCTGATCTGGAAAACCGACCTCGCAAAAATAACCAAAAGCTCAACCTAAAATCCTTGTAAAACACGTTATGTGAATTAAAGATCATTAATTTGTCATCATCCTCTCACTTAGGTTAGTGTTAGTTGTGCTAAATGCTTTTTAACAGTGACTGTTGCAAGGCAACCACATCTGTGCTGCCCTTCAACTCATGCCCAGCCATAACCCACATTGTTCCTCTATCAGTAGTTTCTATACTCTACTTATGAACAGCTATCCCTACCAGGAAACATTTTGCTTTTCTTCCCCTACACCTTCCAGAAATGTTGTGAATCTGTCAAATATTGATCCGTGTCTGTGACTATAAAGCACTTTTGAGCATGCATATCTTCAAAATAAAATACAGCGCTCGGCACCTCGGAATAGTTTTGCCCTTCACCCCTGGTATGGATTTGGAGCGTGTTGAGCAGGGCGGGAGAAATCCCCGGCTGGAGCTGAGGAGAGAGAGGAATATAAAGACATCTTTGTACTTGTGTTGTTGTGAAGCTGTGCTGCATCCAGGCTTCTGGCACAGGCGTGCTGTGCTTAGCCTGTGCCTCTCCAGGCTACTCGTGCAGCCAAGGCTGGTTACGTGCCTGCACCCTCCAGGGGTTGTTTCTGTTCTTTATGATGATCCTTATGGAAGCTCTGCCTCTGTTGCAAAGGCAGTTCAAAGAAACTTTTATACCTAAGGAAGCCTGTCGTAATTGATGTGAGCAGTGTACATGCAGTTATTATCAAACGGAGGAAATCTTTGATGATTTCACTTTTTCATTTAATTACACGCCGCAAAAAAATGAGCTTTGGGGCTGGCTGCAATTCTGTGTCCATGCAAGCTATCATCTACATATTCAGAGGTTTGTTTCCTAATTTCAAAAACAAGTTTTTGGGCATGCTGCTTGAATTTTTGGAATGTTTACCTTGTTCCACGAAATGACGAACAGAAATGAAACAAAGAGTAGAAATCCACTGGCCTTCTAAAACAGACAAAACATATTTTTATGGTATTATGGTTCAAAATGTAAGTTTTAGAAAATTCCGACGTGAAAGGATAGATCAATATGTAGTTTTTTAGAACAATATAATGAGGAATAAATTTTTAAAGAAATTTTACTTTGTTTTACTAATTCATGAGTGACTATGTTTTACTAATTCACAAGCTGGTGAATTGCTAAAAACTTGACAATTTTCTATCTATTACATTAATGCTAGAGACAACTGCTGTTAGGCAAATCAAGATAAAAAGAAGGTCCTGGTAGATATATTCCTTATTGACAAAAAAACCTACAACCTTTTTGCATGTAATATAAATATCTACATCAATACCATCTTCAAACTCTAAATATTACTGATTTTAGGGAGTGTGGCTTCATGAAATAACAGCAGAGTTGTTCTGTACATTCACAAATATGAATAAGAGTTTCACTGTGTGATCAGAGATCAGATTCAGCTGGCTGAATTTATCATTTTTTTCTTTTACAAAGCTGAGATGCCACAAAATGAAGAGTTTGGAACTAATATCTGTAACACACCTCTATTTCTCTTTCAGTTTTTGAGCAGGAAAATGATAAATAAATAGATTTACAGATAGTATTTTACATCATAAATTTCAGGTGATTATGCCTGATGATGAGTCTTGGACAAACTATTGATAGTTCTACACAAGTTTACAGATGGTACATATGCAGTCATAATAAGGTCCTTTTCTTTTGTGTCTTGTAAAAAAACCCACACCCCAACATGTTCATTTGATTGGTGGATCTGTTTTGAGCAGGGTAATTAGAGAATCCTATTATTCTGGGACCTCTCTTAGGCACCTTTCAGGACAGAATAAGGACAAAACTCATCCCCATTTGATCTACCAAACATGTAGAACTGTTTTACATAGGGCTATGAAGAACATGTAACCATTTTGCATGTTAGGTCCACAGAATTTACCTTTGGAGCAATCATTTCAGGCAGCATTTCCTTCACAGACAAACTTTGTTGATCCATTTTTTAATCTGTAAATAATTTTGATACGCATCCTGTGAAAAAGTGATGTGTTTTTAGCTTTTATGCACCATTGTCTTTATGGTGTGGGTTTTTTTTCTACCCATGCACTTTATCTTGTAATTATTTCACTAAGCCCTTTAAATGTTTTTCAGATTCTTAACAGGGCTTTAAGTATTCAAAAGCGTCTGTAATTATCCTTTAAAGGACCTTCATTACTTTCATGGTGATGAATGTTTAGGTCTGAGACATCTCTTTACCTCAGCAGGGTTTTCGTATTCCTAAAATCACCTTAGATGTCTTCTTTAGTATTACTTTAACACTATGTGTGTCTTAGTACCACCTTGGCAGCTTACCACAGTATTTCATGGTTAGTTAGCTTAATATTCTGTATCCTATGTTGCATATAATTCTGAACCAGAACAGAGTCTGTATCTTAGAATGGTAAATTCATGACCAAATCCAGCAGGGACAGGATAGAGGACAAGGAAGTAGAAGGGACAGAAAGCAAGCTGATGGTGAAGCAAGAATTTAAACAACAAAAAAGGCAAGAGGAAAAGAATATGAATAAGGGAAAAATGACAAGGAATACTCTAGACTATGACATCTGCTTTTTTGACCCAGTGAATGGGGTTGGGAGATTTCTGTCCAATAAATCAGCTTATTCTTTGTAATCGGAGTAAGGCTAACATTGCTGCCTAACATATGTTTGGTTTGTGTTTTTGATTAATGAGGGAGGTGTGTGTGTGTGTGTTTTGTTTGTTTGTTAGTTTGTTTTAACTCCTGCATCCTGTTGCTGAACCTCTCTTTGCCAGACTCAGAGCCACGAGTCAGCAGCAAGCCATGGCTCTGACCCCTGCAGGTTTTGCTTGCTTCAGAACATCCATCAAAATGCCTGGTAAATGTACTTTACACTCCCTCCTCTTCTGCTGCTCTTCCTGTTATCACTAAGGAGCTCTTTATCAAAAGAACACCTCCTGTAAATAATCCAAGTGTCAGTTCTGACTGTCAATAGGAGAAAACTGAGAATACAAGTGAAGGGGCTTCAAGCAGTGCCCCTCAGTATTTCAGTCATGAAAGCATAAACTTGCAGGAGGTGTGGGGACTGCAGGAATATTACCTGTATCTCTGACTCTCTTCCCAACAGGCACCATTCAGCAGATTATCATTCTATGGCACATGGGAAATGAAGGCAATGGTTGCGACTGAAGGGCTAGGCTTTAGGTAATGTTAAGTATCTTGAAGCTGCTTGAAGATAAAAGCAAAGAAAATCAATGCATGGGATATGTGGCGTTGTATCAGAATTATTTGTGGTCAGGAAATCCATTTCTTTTTTCCTTCCTTCAATTAAAAATCTCATTTCTGTAATAGTCAAATGGATATATTTATGTACTGCTTGGCTGTCCTGGATAGTGACACTTCCACTAATAGAGGTTTGCAAATAGAAGAAGAGTAGGTTGCTTGCACAGCCTTCTTTTATATTCTTTTATCATTAACACCAAATCTGCATTTTGATGTCAAACAGCATGAAATAATTTTCCTCATGAATTTGGGGTTGGACCAAACCTCCCTTTCAACACAAACTGTTTTGGTTCTATGAAACATGTATACCAGTCACAATGTCACTGGCACAAGAAATGCATAAAACTTTATAAATCTAACTAGAAGTCATTTCTTCCTGTTGAATAATGCTGGATAGTGGATTTTAACATCTTCTGGTATGAAAACAGAACTTTACTCTTGCTGTTAAGTGGAATGATGTCAAATCAGTGCTGTTTTATTTGGGTTTGTCTTTTGGGTTTTTTTGGTTGTTTTGGTTTGGTTTTTTTCTGAAAACTCCAACTTCTGTGCCAAGTCTCAGAATTATTTTCACAAGGCTTAGAAACTAGGTCAATTAGTGATGTAGGTGTCAACAAAGAAGCACATTCTATGCCTGATTTAAGCATTCGTCTTCCAAAGGGCCACCCAGAACATCAAGTCTGATTTTTAACCTCTTCTTACCAAAGAAGAAAAAACTTAAGCGCAAACTTTTAACTAAAAAAATGCTAAACATGAAGGTGGCTTTGTTTGTTTGTTTGCTTTAATTTGAAAATCTGTAGTTCTATGCTGCAGGGGTACAAATCAAAACGTTCAAGGAAGACAATCAAGCTGGATTATAACACACCTATTTAATTTTATTTATTTTTTTTTCTCCAGAGATTAGGTTCTTTTTAAAAAAAAATTAAAAAAAAGTTAAAAAATCCCACCTCTTTTATTTCTTCTAGTGTGGTATGATGCCACGATCACCAATCTTTCATAGGACTGGTGTCCAAGGGTGCGGAAAACTGTTGTCCTCTGTCATTTATTACCTTACAGGGTACCACAACTAATATATCTTCTAACTACATAGGATTATGCCTTAACTGTAATGCTATCTCAAAGGCAGAAAACTGTTCACTCCTTCACTGCAATATGGATGACTCCAGCAAAAAAACAAAATTTTCACAGTGTGAAAAAGAGGATAAACTGGAAGAAACCAAATACTGCTTTGGACTTTCACAGACCAGGGATATGATGCCCTTTCTGGAGCCTGGAGATCACATTAAGTGCTCTTTTTATAAAGTCAGCAGCAGCACTTTCTTGGAAGATGAACAACAGGTGGGAAGCATTTCCACAATTTGAGCAAAGAATTAAACACAGATCTCTGGCTGGCCAATCCTGCCATTGTTGGACAATCATATAAAAATAAACACATCACCTTTACACCATCTGTTTTCTGAATCACTGCAGGTCATATTCAGAAACAGAAGAGTCCATACCCAAGCTGGAGGTCAAAAGAACTCTTCAGAACAGACGAGGCACTGCCAAGGGTGGGTGGCTCTTACACAAGGATCTCCATCCTGCAGCATTTGATGTGAGTGACCACTGCATTATATATTTATACTCACAACTTCTCTCTAACACCAGGAAACGTTTACATGAGTTGAGTGTCTTTTTTGCTGGGAATAATTTACTGAGTTCTACCTTCACCCCATGAATATCTTTCTACAGAAGACTGTGCTAATTTGAATTAATGAAGACAGGATTATTCAGAAACATAAGAAGCCATGCAAACATTTCCTTATTTCTGGAACCAATGCTTCTAATTGCTTGGTTACAGTTTTACTCCATAAATTTTTGTCCCCCCCAAACCTCTGTTTTAGTTATTTTTTCCTGCCCCTCAGTTAGATCTGAGGGATAATGTCACTTGGAAAAAATTAATGTAGATTAAACAAACTCGATCAGGAAATAATAAAGATATCATAGACAAAGCATGTTCTTACAAAAATAAGTAGATTTGGGATTTGGTTGTTTTTGTTGTTTTTTTTTAAGAGTAAGGAAGTATAGCTAGAGATCTTTAGTGATACAGTTCATTTCCCTAATTTATTAGAAACAGTCATTCTGAAAGTGTTAGACTGGGAAACAATGTATTTTGTCACTGAAAGATTACTGGCACAATAATGTCACTCTTTTGTGGAAGGGATAATCACACTTTATAGATTATGCTGCCCTTGTAAAATGGTTTTTTTACTTGAAGAGCAAAATAACTGCTCTGGAATAAGAATCCAAACTTTTATGAAATGTTTCTTTGCTTAATTGGAAAATTCTCACACCTTCACATGATTATATTAATGCAGACATCTTAGCAGCTGTTAGGATAACATTGTTAATACCAAAATACAATCACCCAAAGAACTGGTGAAATCTCAAAGCTGGAGCTGTCTCTACATCCACTGTAGACTGTGCTGTACAAACCAGTGCAGCAACTATGGGCACCAGTACTGCTGAAACAAAGGCAAATCTTCAGCTATGAGCTTCACAAACTTCTCACAGAGGAGCACTGACACATGGGAAACTTGCTCCCAAGATTAAAGATGTCCCACCAGGCAAAAAGCTCTTCATTTTCCTTTGGATGCCTTTTATACAATCCACTGCAGCTTCTGCTTGTCCCAGATCTTTTTCTCTTGTACCTCTTTCTGTCTTGGTCTTTAATCTTCTGCAATTTATTGCAGACCTTTATCCCGTCCCCACTTCTCATTATATCCAGACTGTGTTGGAGAGCATCTGTTAATCTTGGACATTGCCAGCTCTGAACTCACTGCACAGCACTTGCTGGCCCTGTGACTTCATGAATAACCTCAGACCAGCTCTCTCACAGCTTCTGGAGGCTCAAATGTCACACAGCTCCTAGAGAACCAGCTAAACAAGTGAAGTGTCTTTGGCCATGGATGTCTGTGGATGGCAGAAACTGAAGACAAAAGGAATCACTTTATAAAATGGATAATACAAAACCTGGGTTTCCAAGCTGTGCAATTCTCAAATCAGAGGAATTATCCTGACAGATTTAAATTTAATAAAAAGAGGGAAATGGTGCTACATAGCCTTTCCAGACATTTCTGTTTCATGCATGTTAATAACATGATTTTCCTGAGATTCTGGTGATGGTTGTTTCTAGAACAAGATATGTTGGTTATATTGGGCATCATAATACAAGTATCAATTTGGTTTACATTTAATTTGTGACATTTTGAACTATTTTTTTACTTTTATTTTTTCATTCATATCCCACATAATAGTTCCCTGTGTGTTTCATTTCAAGAAAATAAGAGTAATTTTGCTTTCTATGCAGATTTCATGTGTAAAAAATGCCAGTCAAATAAGTTGAATAGACCACGTAATGTCTATTTTTTTGAAAGCAATACCAGTCTTAGGCTCAGTAATCCCTCAACAAAGATAAGTTGCTCCTTTTTATGCCAGCAACCTGTTCTGAGTGAACCCCACCAAGGATCAAAAGTGGGACCAAAGGTGTTGAATATCTTCATAAGAGATCTGGACCATGGGATCAAGTGTACCCTGATGAATTTTGCTCATGATACCAAACTGAGTAGGGAAGGGGATGCTTCACCCCCTGCAGGGAGACCTGGATGGGCTGGAAGGGTGGGCTAACAAGAACCTTTATGAAGTTCAGCAAGGACAAATGAAGGGTCTTGTGCCTGGGAAAACAGAATCCAGGAGTCCAGCACAGGCTGGGATCTATCCAGCTGGGCAGCAGCTCTGTGGAAAGGGACCTGAGAGTCCTGGTGGGCAACAAGCTTAAATATGAGTGAAGAATTTGCTACTGCCTCAAACAAAGCCAGTGGGATCTGGGCTGAATCAGCAGCAGAGGTAAAGAAGATATTATCACGCTCTACTCAGTGCTTGTCAGGCCATACCTGGAACACTGTGTTCAGTTTTGATCCCTGCTGTACAAAAGAGGTGTGGACAAGCTGGAGAGATTCCAGAGAAGGGTCACAAAGATTATTAAAGGACTGGGAAACCTGCCATGTGAGGAAAGGCTGAGAAAAGAAGGTTTAGGGAAAACCTTATCAGCGTGTCCCAGAGTTTGAAGGGTGGTTACAAACAAGACGGAGAATCCTTTTGTTACAAGGAATCACATGCAAAAGTCAAGGGGGATTAGGTAAAAGTTGTTCTGAGGGAGGTTCTGATTGGAAACAAGTGGAAAATTTTTCACAATGAGAACAGTGGACCATTCCTAATGTTAGACACTTTTAAGGTTCAGCTGGACAGGGTGCTTGGCCATGTTGTATAGACCATGAATTTGCCAAGAAAGGTTGGACCAGATGATCCTTAAGCTCCTCTTCCAACCTGGCTGGAATTCAAATGTATTCCATCCAGGCTGCTTTTCAATCTCTCTTATCAGCCTTCCTTCCCCAAGAAGCTCCTACTCTGCCTCTACAGCAGAATGCAAAAGGGACATTTTACACAATCGTGTGGTTTTTTCTGTGTTTTCAGTCTGCCTGCATTCAAAGAATTGGAGGCAGCTGTGAATCTGAACTACCAGCCCTGAAAGTTCACCAACACTGGATGGTTCAAGGCTCTTGTGTTTAAATTACTTGAAAATATTCTAGGATGGGGCTTAAGTAAGAATGAGGCCAAGATACTGCTTGCTGAAAAAATCATATTTTGATTACCTTACTTCCTTTACTTCTCAAACCCCATCTTTTTGGTCATTATTTTACCTAAGATCTTACATAAACTTCTCTGTACTTAGATTTTGATTTTAACAGTGCTTGAACGGATCAAATTGTTTGATTCTTAAAACACAAACATAATTTGTTGGCTCTAACTGTACATTTGTTTTATTAATAACCCAGGTGAGGTCAAGGCAAAAACTACCCCTTGAAATGGATATAAGGTTTTTCAGTCTCTTTCTGGAAGTGGATTAATTATGTGTGTTTTTACATGTAAAACCAAGTAGGACTTACTATGGTGTCCTCAAAACTTGTGTTTTTACAAATGTTCCAACCTAAAAAGCTATATTAGAAAAGCAGAGTTAGATCAGATATATATGGTAAATGTGTTAATGTATTTTTTTAACACATGAGAAAAAAAATTAGATTTTGCAGACTTACACAGTCTCTTTTTCAGAGTTTTGCTCTCTTCTTGCTTTATTTTTCTGGTTCACGTGTTGCTTTTCCCTGTGATATTCCTATTGTATGTATTATTACAGCATTTACTGAGTTCAATCTTCTTGAAGATAATTCTGACACACAGGAGAAAATTATACAAGAAATAAAGAAAAATTAACAACTTCTCTTATTGTTTATTGTAACAAACCAATATAAAGAACTTGTAAATGAGGGAAGAGAAAAATGCACAGCTTAAAAAAATGAACATAGCTTGGGGCTTCTTAAAGGGTAAGTTTCAAAGAGACTGCTTCAAGAGACATGAATTTTTATTACAAATACTCTGTCCCATAAATATAAGGCAACTTCTTATCCATACATATTTCTGATTAGTTAATCCTATTATCAGCTTCTCTAAGTTTTTGTAATATAACTGCGCTTAAAATGTATAAACAACCAAAATCTATTTTGTCACAAAAACATAAGAAATATTTTGTCTGAAAAGCACAAGTTTTTTTTATATTTGACATTTAAACGGTTTCACTATTGCATTATCCATGGACTTCACAATTAACAATATTTTCTTTTTACGCATGTTTCAGACATGAGAAAATACCAGTGATTCTGGAGCTTGGCCAGAGAAGGCCACTTTGCTGCTCAACACAGGAAGGCAGATACAGTTTGGAGAGTATAAAGGTGATTTCAGGTGGCTCTGCAATTTTGGGATGCAACACCTGACTCATTAGTCTTTGATACTTTTTTCCCTTTGATCTTGCCCTAAATGGCTCAGACTTGCTCAGGAAAGCTCTGCCAACAATGAATACTCAATAGCCTGCATTAGTCTGGTGCCAAAATTATTGGTCTAATGCTTCCTCTCTTATTAAAGATGACTGAAATTTTCAAGTTAACAAGTTTCCAAAGGCTGAAAAATTACATTTGAAGCCAATATCAAGATGAAGTTAGTTATTTTCAATTAGTCAAGATACCAAGAATCTAGCAAGAATTCTTGACATCCAATACTAATAATAATTAAATGTAATACATGGTACCAGAAATAAAATCATAGGTACCTCTTCTGAAGGTGCCTATCTATATTTTAATCTACATTAAAAAGTTATGCTTTCAAAGTCTCATCTTTCTGGTTTAATCAAATTTCCATGGATAGCTTTGTGACTGAGACTGAAACACTGGAAGCATAGTCCTGTGCACAGACATAAGAAAGACCATTTTTATTGGTTTTGTTGTTTGCAAATATTCTGAAGTTTGGAAACTTAAATCGTGTGAGGTAAAAATTAATACATCCCTGAAATATCACTTCGTGGGGAATTTTGGAACCAGGTCCATATAAAGGTGTCATTAATTATCAACTAGCTCTATTCTATCTGCACATTAAATGCAAAGAGAGGAAGTGTTATTCATATGGAGTTATAAATCAGTGAGAGCTCATTAGTCTGTCTCAATATAAAGTCCCAGGTTTTAACTATCCCTATTTCCCATATAGTTTATATAAGAAATAAAAAACTTAGCATCATTTGCATTCAGAAAGTGTGTGGTGAAGTTGCACTCTAAAATACAGCAAAGCCAGTTGAATACTTAAGTTGTTTCTTCCCTATTATTAAAGCACAGAAAAGCAAAAGAAGAGAACAACTATAAAACATATTGAACATGACATATATGAGATTAATGCCTGATCATGTACAACATACAAATGAATAAGCAGATCTGTCAGTATACAACCCTGGTTATAATTTTATTCAGTCTTCTGTTTGCATTTTTTTACTCAGGACTTTATAAAAGTAAAAAGCTCTGTCCTTTTTTATCAGATACTGAACGTACACATAAGTCAGATGCTGACTTATATCACCCTGTTCTACGTGTTAAAAGTTTTTAAAGAGGTTTCAGAAGAAAGAAAAGAAATTTCCAGTTAAAGAAAGCTCATATCAACAATATAGATGGCTTTCACTGTGTTGCTGTATATAACAAAGCAGGACTGAGGACTAAAGAGAGTATAGGAGTATAAGACCTCTTTCTGTTCACTTTAATTGAAGTAGGTTTTGCAGAGGGCAATGACAGACATACTCTGCAGAGCCTCTCTAGTGATGTCAAGTTAGGAGTAAATAGGAGTAAATCTGAAATTGCTACCTTTTTTCCTGTATTTCTTTTTTTTTGTTGTTGTTGTTTTTTTTAGTCTCAGGAACTTACATCCAGTCTTCTCCAATGTGTACTCCTGAAATTATGATAAATAGGACTAAAATTTTACCTGACTTGTTTTGGCTGATTGTAGGATTCTCTTACATTTCTTTCCAGCATCACAAAATTAATGTTTACACATCAGGCTGTCTGTTATTTGCTTATGTTCTTCCTTATGTCCATAAAATCTAAATTTCCTAACTGTCTTTAGTTTTTAACTGCACTAGAAATATTGCTGATATTAGCAGGGCCATGCACAGCTCAATCAAGGTTATATTACAGACAAATCATTCTCTTCTATGGGAAAGGCACAGAGAAAGATCAATATTAAACCTTGATTTGTGGAAAACCCAGGGCATTATCTACTGTTTCAGGAGGGATAAATGGCAAAATGGGAGGCCTAAAGAACATAAGCTTCCCTGTAATTGCATCAAGCGTGAGGATCTGAAGAGAATCTTGATTCCTCTTGCAAAGATACAAATGTCTGGCTTCTGCAGCACTTCTTTCAAGACATCCTCTGCAATGAGTAAGGTTTAGAGGATGCTCTGCTGCTGTTGTCCTGGTTGAGTGTTAGTTCTTGCTTCAAAAGACAGCAGTGTTTGGGCTCAGAACTTAGTGCTGCTTCAAGCAAACTGCAGTGGCAGCGTAGCATGAGCTATTTATACATAAAGTAAGTACTGCCTTCAGAATGAGGAGAAAGATGAGCATGCAGAGGCTAAACAGTGAGCACAGGAACAAACAAGGCAGTTCTTCATGACGCTGTGTATTAAAACAACTGGTTACTGACTTTGTCTGTTTTGCTAATCTTGAGGGAAAAGTCTCTCTGACAGTAAGTGGAAAAAGGATGGAGTAATATCTGGGAAAAGCTGGTAGGCACCTCTGATTCATTAGCATCTTGTCTGTCATCCCAGGACTTTGAGATGCTGTATCTCATGAGATT
Source organism: Neopelma chrysocephalum (assembly GCF_003984885.1). Taxonomy (NCBI): domain Eukaryota; kingdom Metazoa; phylum Chordata; class Aves; order Passeriformes; family Pipridae; genus Neopelma; species Neopelma chrysocephalum. The sequence goes on along the minus strand of NW_020925659.1, from coordinate 870,238 downwards.
TCCCTAGAGATCAAACACAGAAAACCATAATTCCCAAGGATTTCTCATCCTCAGACAAGAGCTGGTCTGGGTTCTTAATGCAATATTCAGCAAAAGTGGCAGCCTAAATGAGTGAGTGAATTTGTCCAGTCATGTCTGTGATAATAAGAAAAAACACAAGAAGATTTTTTTTTCTCTCTTTTTGGTTTTCTATAAAAGAGAATCACACAGGACAATTGCTCATTTTACATTCAGAATGAAACAGCCTTTGCAAGAGCTCGATTGTTCCTTGATATGGATGGGGAGAACTCCTCATGTGGTTACTAATCTTCCTGTCACTGCTCATATCCCAAATGTCTCTCCCTTTCAGTGTTTCACAATGAAAAAAGAAGACTACCTACCTGAAACAAACCTCCAAAGCAATTCTGCTTCTTGAAGTGATCATGATCATATTTACCAGCTAGGCACTGGTATATTAAGAGTTGCTCACAGTATCATGTGATATTTATATTACTAAACTATATGTAAGTAAATCTACATATTCAGGCTGGATACTCTTGCACATAATCCCCGCAGGCATTTAACAAAGGAAAGGGAACTAAGAACAAACAAAGCGATTTTCGGTTTTCCCTTTTCCTGATGCCTGCAAAATAAAACCTAAAGAAAAATAATAATAATAAAAAAAAACCAACAAAAAGAAAAACAAAACAAAACAAACAAAGAAAAGGAATGAAATTATTTCCCTTCAGAGAATTGTATGTATGTTTCAACACATTGAACAATGTCAACAACAGTTAACCTGCAGTATGTAGAGTCTGACCCTGGTTTGTAAAAGGCAGTCCAGATCAATGAAACATTGGCTATTTGCAGCTCACCCTTCCTGCTGACGATGCAGGTGAGACCTGCCCACTCCATGTAGAGACAGTCACATTTTTGAAAAAGCTGAGTCCCGCATTTTTGACCTTGTTCAACTTGCACAAGCCTGTTTGCTGCCTTTCTTCTTTCATATTATCTCTCTGTTACACACTGCTTCAACAAAACACCAGGTTTGTATCCCAATTCTGTCGTCAAATGAACAATTTCACACAAATTAAGATAGAGAAGAGGTATTACATGCCTTTTTCTCCTAACACTGTGGAAATCAGGCTTGTGTAAGTTGTATAACAACTGAACACTTGTCTGCTTTCCACTGAATTGATAGATTTTGAACATGAAATAATTACATAAAATTAAAGTCTCACAGTGCTGAATTTTTTTTCATACAGTCTAAAAAAATTTCACATAAACAACTCACTCAAGTTTACCTTCCTAATATCCCTACTTCAAGGTGAGTATATTCCTACTTCAAGAAGAGTTGTCATTTGGATAGAGAAACAAACCCAGGCTCATTATGGAATCATGGTTTCATGACTCTTGCTTTCTTGGCAATGAAATCTAAGCTTGATATGCAAAGAAAACCTGGCAATATCTTCTTAAACAAGTAAATACAGACCTGAGTTACATTTTTCATACACTGAGTAGACAGACACAAGATAGCTCAGGGCTGGGTGCTTTGTAGTCTTATTTGCACGTGTCTTTGTAGCCATATCCTTGGGCATGGTGATGGGAAGCAGCTTCACACTGACTTTCAGGTGCCTGAAATCTCCAGATTTCAGCCATGCAGCTCCCTAGATGATGCCCAGAGAATGTTAGTTGTGAATGAGGATTACACCAACCCAAACACTCAGTGAGCAATGATTTAAGTCAGTCTTCATGAAGCACTAAAGGGAATAATCTTAATGGTCTGTTCCTGTTTGAAGGAACCTACATCACACTGAAGTCAATCTTTGCAAGACTTATTTGTCTCCTTTGCAAATGAGGTAAAAGTTATTCCATTATTCAAAAAGATTTGCAGAACACCTGATGTTTGGAGTCACAATCCAGGGTGTGGATCGTGGGTTCTTGGCTCTCTACCACCCCTGAAGATTTTCAAATCCAGATTTCTAAACACCAGCACAACAGTACAGAAACAGGGACAGGGATTCTCTGGGTCCTTTTTTCATTTCTTCTCAGACCCATTGGCTCTCACTCCATTCCCAGCTCAGATACCTTCCTGGTTCATGTTATCTTTTTATTTTTTTGTGCATGTGTGTGTGACTCAAGTACACTGAAAGCTTGTATTCAGCTCACAGCTGGCTGATTCACCCAGGATCGTGTGCTTCCAGCTAAAGAACTAACTTACAGCAGGTGTCACCAATATCAGCCTTAGATAAAGAACATTCTTGCATATTTTACTATTGAATATTTTTTAACTTTTATTTTTCAGGTAGGACATCTGTGTGATCCTGTTGGCCTTTCCTACCCTGACTGTATTTTCCTAAACATCTCCCAAAACATAAGCCCCACAGGCTTGTTCCTTCTACTTGCACAGCAGCCATAAATGAATACTTTAAGCAAGGCTTGTACTTAAATTATATATTTTTTCACCTTCCATTACTGTCTCCCCTTATTCATTGCACATATGCTTTGCTAGACTCCATCTTTTTTACATTATCAAAGAAACATCATAACTATATCATAGTCATATGCATCCACTGTCAAGAATCTGTATTTCTTTCCTTTAATAAGGAATCAGATATCAAAAGGGGCTACCAGTTTAGTGTACTATGATCTGCCTTTGCTAAATCCGTGTTGTATTTTACGACTTCACTGTCCACTTTCAGTTTCTGTGTCTTTAAATATTTTCTCCATCAAGACATGGAGCAAAACCACCAAAGCACCTTAGTACCAAGTCCTTTAATATTGTTTTAATGCTTTGTTATTGACTCATTTATTTCTACAAATTATTTTGTATGTTATCCTTTTACAAATTACCTGTGTGAGACATGTGAAAAATACTCATACTGACATTGTTGTGATTACAATTGCTATTACTGTTATTAATATTAAATATTTAATGTTTATAAAAATATTTGAGGGCTTATGGCTCTCTACAGCCACCTGTAGGGAGGTTGCAGCAGGGTGGGAATCAGCCCCTTCTCCCAGATAATAAGTGATAGGATGACACGAAACAACCTCAAGTTGTGCCAGGGAAGGGTTAGACTGGATATTAGGAAAATTTTCATCACTCCAATGGTGGTCAAGCATTGGAACTGACTTCCAAGGGGAAATGATGGATTGAGCACCCCTGGAATTTTTCAGAGGATGTGTGGACGTGGCACTTGTGGATATGATATAAAGGTAAAGATGTCAGTACTCAGTTAACGGTGGGACTCAATGATCTTAGAGGTCTTTCCCAGCCTTAATGATTCTATGATTCAATGCATTAATTCATTTTTCAGTGCCCTGTATTGAGACTGTGATTTCCTGCGTTGGGAGCCACAATACACAGAGTGTTTACTAAGGAAAACAATAAAACTCTGAACAGTGAAATGAGAAGATTCACGAGGGCTGAGAGGAATTTTCTTTACAAAACCTCAAAAAAAAAGTTTTCCCCGGGATTTTCGTGGCATCCTCTCAGGTGAAAAACCTGGATGGTCAGACAGCAGCAACAGATAAACTGCACAGCCACACACCTTGTTCCAACCTGGAACAACAGTGTTAAAGGCATGAATTCTTCTGTAGTTGCATAGAGCCATCTCTGCTCTGGGGTTTTTTTCTCCATCTCATGTGTCTCATCTGAGAAAAAAAAAGGTTTAAAATCCCTAGTGAAGTCATATGTAGCTACAATAAATGGTAAAATGAGCCATACACAGATGGCTTCCACTCCCTTTCCTTTTAATAATAAACCCTGGATGGAAATTTGCAGCTTTGCAACGAGAAGGCAAACTGTACTGTCTTGACCCTAGTGGAAAAAAACAAAAACCAAAGCAAAAACAAACAAACAAACAAACAAACCAAAACAAACAAACACACAAAAAACCCCACAAAAACCCCAAACCAAAAGAAAGTAAAGCAAATCAACCAAAACAAAACAAAAAATAAAAAAACCCAAACCCAGAAACTAACAAAAAAAACCCCAGAGAACCGAAAAACACTGTTAAGACTAGTAGTTACACTACTTTGTTTTTCCTGTTATAGAGATCTGTGATTAAAAAAAAAAACAAACGTGTAGCAGTATCAAGTGGATATGAATTTCATTTTGTTTTTAAAAAAATGGCTTTAAAAACTTCACAAGTATCATTATTAGTGTACCTGGCACTATGTCTGTGGCTCTGTTAATTTATTTTTGATTTATATTTGTGCATCTCTGCTCTCTGCAGTCTCTGCAGACAATTACAGCAGTGTTTTTCTTCAGGGTTGCTAACAGTATTGGGAAGCAGATTTTACATGATCCTGAAAGAGTTCGGTTTGCATTAAAAAGATACATCTCTACACGACTAGATACTGTAAAGAGAAACCTGTAATACCAATAAAACTGCGGCAGGTGGCAGTGGAAGGAGAGTTAACCGGGGCCATGAGGCAGAGGAGGGGACCAAAGAAACTAACTGGGAAAGAAGAACGGAAAGGTTTAAAAGTTTTCCCTCTTTCTAAGTCCCCTGAAATAACGACCCAGTGTCACAGCTGGGTGGATAGGAAGTGTTGGCTTGATGGGGCTGAGCTAGTCAGAGGTTTGGTGCAGAAGGTAGTAAGGGAATAGCTAATTCCTAATTTGGTTGGTGGCTTCTGAGGACTTCGTGGGAAGGAGGAATTTACTGGGAAGGATTAAAGTCAATATTTTCAGTCAGCCAGTATGGATGCTGTTGACTTTGCACACTTCTATTTTTGTGCTTTGCAAGCAAATATTTAGTTATTACTTTTGCTTTCATTAAATAACGTGTAGTGAATAACGATGATACGCTGAAAACAAGTTGTTCTCTTGTAAAGCTAACTTTCTACCAGAGGCAAAAGAAAGTACATTCCCTAGCTCATAGTTTATGACTGTCTTTTGTCTTTATCTTCTTTTTGAATTAGTTTACAATTAAAAAGCAGATCACAGTGGTACCAGGAGTATGGTTAGCATGAATTGAAAAATGCTTCTTCTTTATATACAAAAAGTCACAGTGAGAATAATTTTAAGGAGGAACAATTTCTACTAGTTTTAGTCTGCTAAGAAAAAGGTTGGCATTACCCAAATCAAATGATTCAGGTTTTGTACAACTAAATTTTTCAGGTGTTTCAACTGTGAGGATTAATTTATAACACCACATAGTTGTTGTTCTGGGGAACTTGCAGTCTTTCTAAATAATACATATATGAAGACCTACTGGGAAAAGTCCTTTATCAAATCAAATGGACAAAATGTTACAACTCAAATACAAATAAAATTAATAGGTTTTTTGGCACACAGGGGGAATTTCAAAAGCAAGATATGAGAGGGAAAACAAAACACTGCAAGAGTGAGGGATACAAAAAAATAACAATTGGCAAAGAGGCTTGTAAAAATGGGAAGGACTTGTCCATGTTCCACAAAGAGGAGCCCAGAAGTTGGTGACAAACCTGGACACTGTATGGAAGAGAAATGGGAAATGAGATGCTGGAAGAGAGAGATAAGATTATGTGGGCAAAAACATTTAAGATTATGTGAGCAAAAACATTTTGTGGATGCAGGAGAGAGATATGATGCAAAAGCAGAGATGAGGTTGCAATATTCTGGGTGAGTCAAGCCATGCTATTTTATGACCTTTCTAGATACTACAAATTCATCCCTAGATAAATTAGATTATTATCTTGATATTCCAGATATGTACTGAATAGACTTCTGTAATTCTGTCTGTTTAAAAAGCAACATATATACACATTTCAGCATATTATTTTGTTCTAAGACTGGCTTTTCCATAACTAAAAAAGGTCATTATATCCATGTATATATTTGCATGCAATTCAGCCAAAAAAAAATACCCCAAACCCTATGACCTTTCTTTGTTAGATGTTCCATTTTGGTGACTGTAAGCTATTTTATAAGACAAATATTTACCCACAAGGGCACTGGCCTTTTTACTGAATTTGCATTGCATTACCAGAATAATAATTCTTCCTAATTCAAAGCCCTGGGGATCTTAGAGCTAATCCTAAAGAACATCATTACATTGAAAGTCCTTGCCAAGATTTTATGTGATATTTGTCCTATTTTTAAGCATGAAATTTTGTCTAGCTGCAGAGTCAAGGACCATCTCATGGGATATTCTTTAGAGATGGGATACAGCACAAGGAACATTTTTATGCTCACATTAATTTAGTTGGAAGGTCAATATTAACTCAAGGAACTATATAACAAAGAAATCCAACTTATAGGCAAGTGACTCTATGGTTGTACTAAAATCTGGAAACAGCATTTGGAATTTAAAGGATGATTTAGGAGAGCTGGAAGGCGGGTTATGATCCACATAATTTTTAATACAGTCTCTCCTTGCATTTTTATTCAAATAAAAGTTGACATGGAGAAGTGGAAGACTGGCTGCTTAATGGATTATTAACTTCCCCTGAAATTTTCTGCCCAGTATAAAAGTTCAGAAGTAGGCCTTTTTTATCTTAATCATGCTGATTTGCTATTTTTAAAAGAGTGTAACAAAAACCTGCATTAATCACCTTTCAAAATACTTCTTAGTATTTTTATTTTAGTTGTTTTCACTGAGCCTTGGATACATTTTTGTAACACTTAACATAGTCCAGCTGAGGTTCCATGAAACCAAAACACATCTTACTCTTCCTTCTGTAGTGGAATAAGAGCATCCTGCAAGGGCCAAGGAAGTTGATTTAAATAAACAACTAAAGTTCAGAAGCTTCTGGAGCTTAGTTAGCATTTCATCTCTATTCCACAGTTATTCATGACACCAAACAGTTCTACATGTCAACTTGCAGAAATGTCCATAGACTCTAAAAAATGAAAGAGAGACCCTCAGCAACATGATGTCTACTGTCTGACCCACAAACACCAGTATCCTTTTGGATGGAAAACCCTGGTTTTATATTGGAGCTGCTGGAGAGTTCACATGAAGTGGGAAGACAAAGTCTGAACTAGTGGGCTGCATCTAGAATTGCTAAGTCTGCTGTTTATGCACCTCACAGTAACTAGGTAGGTCTTTTTTTTGTACATTGCTATAGTTAATTGTTCCAAAATACAGACAGTCCACGCAGTGTAAGCACTGCAGAAGGAGCAGCGATGGAGCCATTGATGTGGCCCTTTAATGCAACCTTTGCCTTCATTAGTCTGAAGTTTGCTAATAGGCAGTTCGTTTCTCATATTGGGGAAATAACTTTCTATGGTTAACATAGTCATTTAGCTTGTTTTGCAAAAATAATTAAAAAAAAAACCAAACAGCAAAACAAAACCCAACCAATCAACCAAAAAACAAACAAACAAACAAAACCACACACTCTTAGGATAAAGTTTAAATATAATGACTTAAAACTCTTCTGAAGCTCTTTCCCAAATGAAGCTGTTTCCCAGTGTGACCCAAATGGAAACATTAGGACAGCTTAAAAACAGCTCCTGCTCTGGGAAAGTATGGAGAGCAAAATGCTGTAAGTGGGTATTTGGGGGCTAAAGTGTTTTGGGAAAGCTAGGGGCGATCATATGTTTATATTATAGGTACTCCTATGAGTTGAGAATGTAATTCTTTAATGACAGTATTAGTAGTAATATTATAGGTACTCCTATGAGTTGAGAATGTAATTCTTCAATGACAGTATTAGCAGTAGTAAAGCCCACCAGGGACGCTGGTGGTGCCTTCCCCTGAGGGGCAGCTGATCAGTCAGTCCTGTGCTCACTTCGCAGGCTGCTCATTTTAGTCGCAGGCTCAGGTTCTCCGCTACAGCCAAAACGCTTCTCCTCCTCCTCCTCCTTCGAGAGAGAGCACAACTTGTGACGCTTTTGCGGCTGAAAGTGTAAAAAAAAAAGAAAAAAAAAAAAATCCGGCTGCGAGATAATCGGGAGGAGGAAGGGCAGAGCAGGCACAGCGGATGCTCCAGCAGCAGGGGAAGGGCAGGGGCCGGGGGGCAGCGCTGCCTCATTGTCTGGCTGCCGGCGGAGCCCCCGCGATTCCCGGCTGTCTCCGCCAGGGGTGTGTGAAGCTCCCGCCGGGATCCGTGTGCCGGGAGCTCGGCAGCGCAGCCCGGGTGCTCCCGTGACACCGGGGGAGAGAGATTCTCTCTCCTGCTCCTCGGGGACCCGCCGCCGCGGGAGGGGGAGGCAGATCCGGAGGTGTTGCCGTGCGTGTGCGGGGGGATGCGGAGCGCGTCGGGCTGAGGTTGTTCTGGCCCCTGGGAAGCGCTGCGAGAAGAGGCAGAGAGAGAGGCAGGAGCAGCACTGAAGTACAGAGCAGCTGTTTGCAAATACTCTGATTCTTTTGGGTACCTCGATGAATGTGAACATGGATTCTGTCACTGAAATCTTCTTGAAGCTGCTGTTTCTCCTGTCTGCTCACAACCGGCACATGGCACTGGCGGGGAATAAATGTGAGTATTGCCTATGATTTAAAACTCAATCCGGAGTGTTTTGAAAAACTTCTGGGGTATTTTATTTGCATTAAGAGTAAATATTATTTTTGAGACAGGTGTTCATGCTTTGAAATCGTGACAGCAAGCTGGCAGCCTGAAATTTTCGAAAATCCTTCTATAGGTTTTTGTCATGAGTCTATGTACAGAATATTGTTTATCAAGCTTGCAGTGTAAGAGTGTCTGAAAGCAGCGTTTTACTGAGGGATGCACGTTCAGCCCCATTTTCATTTTTGTTTTCTAAGTGCAGCATTTTCCGAGGAATTGTGTCTTACATGGAAATTACTGGCAGACTTCTATTGTGTAGTGTTTCAGCTTGGTTTTCAGCAATTGAAAATTTTGAAAGCTGGTATCCGCATCTTCTGAATTAAGCTGTCACTCACCTTTAATGGCAATCACAGTGCAGTTCAAAAGCAGTAGAGATACAGCAAGGGAAAAATGTGGACAGCAAGAGTTTAAGGTCTCTGCATTCATCATTTAGGGAGTATTGTTCATGCATGAATAAAGAGGAGAATGATAACTGTTCCAGCAGAAAGTTGTTTTTTTTTTTTAAGTGAGTTAGCCGGTGGGGTGGTATCACAAAATAAAGATAGTGATTACAGTTTTAAAGGCAGTCTGCTCCCTAGGATGCAAATCATATATGTATCTGAAAATCCCTGCTTTCAGTGCTGAATTAGATTTATTATCTTTAAATTAAAAAAAAAAGAAAATTAAAAACTTACTTACTAAGCAACTAATTTTCAGGGCTTTTATAATTCAGTAATAGATCTCAGTTATCCTTGTTCCATTCGATTCAGGTTGAACAAACTGAAGGATTTCATTTTGTGTTCTGTGGTAGTACAGTAGCCCAAATGCCAGATGCTCATAACCTGAGCTGAACAAATTTTCTCCCCTTCCTGTTAAGGCACTGGTTGTGCATCACAGGAATGGGGAGGGCAATGCTTCTGTGGGAAGAAAGTGCATGCCAAAGCAAGGAGGAATGTTCAGGAATAACCTTACAGCCCAGTGGCAAGGGGTAGCTCCCTGGAAACGTTTGAGCAATGGCAGAGAAGTTTGGAGTGCTCCATGGATCTGTAGCCCAGGGTTTTGCATATGGATGGTTTGTAAACTAAACATGCTCCCATGAGCCAGACATTCACATTGCAGCACCAAAATGATCTTGTGCTGTCATTCAGTAATGATCTCTCATTTGATACTCAAGAGCACAGTGTAGCCCTAAACATGAATACTAAGTTCCTCTTGTTAAACACTCCGCTGCAATCCAGTCACAGCTTTAATTCTCTTCATCATTCTGCATTGTACAGCTTATGAATACATCCATTTTCACAAGACCATGATAATTGAATTGCACATTAATACCATTTGGCACTATGCACAAAACTAAATCAGTTGCTTACAGGGAGGCATATTAAAACCATTGCAAAAAAAAGACTTGCATCACACAGCAGAGCTGTAAAGCACTAGAGGTCACTCTTACAATTTAGGAAGCAAGGTTTGAGGAAGAGGCTGTAGCTTTCCAAAGCAGGATTCTGAAGGATAAAACAAATCAAGTATGAAATACATCTGCTACTGGCTTTCTCAATACATGTCAAAAACAGGCCAAAATCAATTACAGTGTCAAATGGTTGAATTGAACAAACAGATTTTTTTCACATATATACTAATATTTAGAAATGGATAGTATTTTTATTTAGGAATAAGTCCTAACTCCTATGACAAAACATTCATGTGATCTGAAAATATAAGAACTCTCACTCATGCTGCAGGCAAGGAAACTTATTGTGGGAAGAATAAATTAAATTATTTAAATTAAGGACTGAGCGTTAACATATGAAGACAACTTGGCCTGTCTAATGTATATTATTTATTTTCAATATCTAAACTCAGGGAAAAAAAAATTCCCTCATGTATTATTTTTGAAGTCAAAATTTCTGTGGAAGAGTTAGTTTATTTTGGAAGTGACAGTTTCCATCTCAGGTGTCACAGTATAAAATTTCTTAGTGTGTTAGGATTCATAAAACTACCACTGGGGTTTTTCACAATTACTGATTCCAGTAGATCCATACTGGAGCCATAATCTACCCATTTGAACTTATTTTACTCCTTTCTTCTTGAGATGTTAAACAGGAATTGAAATCCTTCTCAGTAGGTGGTTTTACTATTGGCATTAGGGCATTTTAACATGTTTACCAAAACAGGTAAAGCTTGGTTTCCTTGCTGGAATTCTGATGGCTAGATTGTCCAGTAGGCTGCCAATCATCAAAGAAAATAGAAAATAGGGTTTTTAAGCTTTCCTCTATATTAACCTTTTTCTTTTCTTTTAATTTTGTGGGTCTTTCTGTAGTCTCAGATCCTGAACACCTCAGTTTTTTCTTTGTCCTTCAGGCCAGCTGCCAGTAAGAAAAGACCAAAGTAAAGACCTTTACACTTCACCTTGAAGTGACAATGCTGGTGTTACGAGGTCAGTTGTATAAAGAACATTTCTCGGATCAAAAATTTACGTGTTCAGAATTATTTCTGTCTTAAAAGAATCATAATATTCCTCTTTTGAATAAAATGATTTTCTTAAGTTGTCTGGAGGTACAGACATGTCGTCTAGAACATGCAAGTTAATTTCTATGGTCTTATTTTTGGGTTTGTTTGTTTGCCTTGAAAATTAACAGTGACACTTCCAAACAAAAGAGGTAATAATTGGTGCTGAAAAGTCAAATATTTTAAAAGTTCTACAGTAGTCCTGCTTAGTGGTTTCCTGTGCTTTCTTCCTCCCAAAGAATTGCACTTCCAAAGCAGTTGAAAGAAGTTTGAAGTGCACTGAGTAAGTAACTGTATAAGGTCAAGTGTGAGTTTTAAATGAAGTATTAAAGCAAGTACTGCTGTAAGTTTTTTTTTTTTCACTGGAGCTGTGAAACATTTTTATTTTATTGGGAACTGGCTCTACAGTTGTAAATCAGCAAGTTACTAAATCATCCCTTGAAAACCTGCCAGAAATTGGTACTCCAATAGGTGCAGTGTTCTTTTGAAAACTCTCTAAAACTGAAGTGTTGCACAAAATGTAATTAAACCCTCTATACACATCAACTCAACTGTGACCAAAAATTATTAAGGTTAATTTTGACAGTGAATGGAAATAAAGAGAACAAATTAGGGACTTTCCATGCAAATTCTCACCTCTTCATACCTACTTTTTTGTGTTATAAAGGTCTCCAGTTTTACAGAAACTTTTACTAATTCGCATTTTGATATATGTGCTATGATAATCACAATTTTTATAAATGTGTGTTTATTATTATTTCTACTATGACTGCAATTGATATTATTTTTAAATATCAAGGATTTCTTGCTAATGCTAGAATAGAGTACCTCTCTCTAAAGCTGACAGTGAATGACTGTTAATGAAGGTTTTCAGATAGAGGGCTGAGTGAATACATATATTGATTATACTGTGACATGCAAGTCATTGTACATGTAATATCCCTAGGGAAGGGATTACTTGCTACAAGGAAAATACTGTATCTTAATTTAGAAATTAATATCACTTTGATGTTAATCATTGGTACCAAACAGTTCCGTAGAATAACTGGCAACTTTATGGAATTGCATTAAAAGTATACTGAAGTGTTGTTTATCAAAACCAATTTAATTTAAGATGTTGTTCTTTTCCCATTAGCTCTTGATTGATGTGAACTGTAGGGAACGAGAAAGTAGACATTTCTTCAATTTTATTTTAGCTTCATTAATATTTATCTTCTGTTTATTATTATCTATCTCTACTATGAGATAGCAATGGAGACCTCATCAGAGATCAGGCCATCCCTGGGCAATTATTTCCATGAATAAAACATTACAGACATCTCTAGTATATTTGGCATGTTTTTAGTACAGTAACATCAAAAGCTTGTATCAACATCAAATCTAAACTAACACCAACAGAAAAAACTATCAAAAAAATTTTTGTCAGTCTTTCAAGGCTTAGAATTCACAAAAAGGCCTTGGGTTGATTACACTGAGTATAATCAACAATTTACATCCCATTGCTCTAGGCTTTCAAATTCCCATGAACACACTTGTCCCTGAGCTCAGGATGGATGGAGGAAACTTCATCATGACTGAAGGAGAGTGACAGACAAATGATGACACCTCAAAGTAGGACAGACTCAACCACAGGGATAAAATGCAGTATGTTTATGTAAAATATGTTGTAAGTGCTAGTAATAACATTTGCTTCACATGTTAGGATGTACTGTGTTTTAGTTAAACACCAGTCAGAAGTTCCAGATAAAAGAACTTCTTCACATCTTCAGTCATGGCCATTCTGCTTTCTTTCTTACATAACAAGTAGATGTAAGCACACATTTATGTTCATCCTCAAGAAAAACAACCTTTAGCTAAGCTGATGTATTCAGTTGCCTACGTCTCTCAAAATCATGGGTGCTTCTGTCATTGTATATGAGGTACAGTGGTCGAGTTTAGTATTTATTCTGAACATTTCTCCGTTGCAGTAGGAGAAAAAACCCAAACAAAGAGTTTGTCACACATTTAGAGGACTGGTGGTGTTTAACCCCAGGCATCAACCGAGCACCGTGCAGCCGGTCACTCCCCAAACAGCAGGATCAGGGAGAGAATTGGAAGGGTGAAAGCCAGAAAACTCATGGGTTGAGAAGAATTGGACTTGATGATCCTTGTGGGTCCCTCCAACTCAGAATATTCTGGGATTCTGGGATTCTGTGGATAGGAAGAGCTAAAGCTTTACACGTAAGCAAAGCAAAACAAGGAATTAATTCACTGCTTCCCATGGGCAGGCAGGTGTTCAGCCATCTCCGGGAGAGCAGGGACCCATCACACCTAGTGGTGATTTGGGAAGGTAAAAAGCATTGCTCCAAATGTCCCCTCCTTACTCTGTCTTCCCCACTTTTATATAATTTATTATTATTATTACTAAGCGTGATGTCATATCATAGAATCACAGAATCAGCTGGGTTGGAAGGGACCTCCGAGATCATCAAGTCCAACCCTTGATCCAACCCCGCTGTGGTTCCCAGCCCATGGCACTGATGCCACATCCAGTCTCACCTTAAAAACCTCCAGGGACGGAGAATCCACCACTTCCCTGGGCAGCCCATTCCAATGCCTGATCACCCTCTCTGCAAAGAAATTCTTTCTAATCTCCAACCTAAACCTCCCCTGGCACAGCCGAAGACCCTGAGCCCTCTGAGAGTTGCCTGGGAAAAGAGACCAACCCCCCCCGGCTCCCCCCTCCTGTCAGGGAGTTGTAGAGAGTGAGGAGGTCTCCCCTGAGCCTCCTCTTCTCCAGGCTGAACAGCCCCAGCTCCCTCAGCCTCTCCTCACAGCACTTGTGCTCCAGTCCCTTCCCCAGCCTTGTTGCTCTTCTCTGCACCTGCTGGTCTGGAATACCCCTTTGGTCAGATTGGGTCACCTGTCCTGGCTGTGTCTCCTCCCATCCTCCCATGCACCCCCAGTCTCCTCGCCAGCATTGGAAGTACCAAAAGCAGAAAAACCCTTGGCTCTGTGTAAACCCTGCTGAGCAATAACAAAACCATCTCTGTATAAACCCTGTGTCCAGGACAAATCTAAAACATGGCCACTGTGAAGAAAATTAACTCTACCCCAGCCCAACTCAGCACAGTGTCTCATGTGATATGCTTGCTAGTATTCTCTCTACTGATTCATCCTCTGAAAGAACTTCAACAACCACAATCTCATGGCTTCTAAGAAGTTTTGCTGCAAAAAAATGGGCCAAATATCTCCCCCATCCATTCTCAATCCTGCTGCCTTCCCACTCCAAACAAGCGAATCAAAGAACACTTCAGTACTCAAGAAGGTCTTTCAAATATTTCTTTTCTTTTCTCCCCAAATACACCTGTGCTTTGGTGCCACTTGCAGTTTTGAGAGTTTAGTGCGCAGCATCACGCAGGATTAGAGCTCTGTTTTGTGGGAATGTTAGAACTGCTCCTCAGCACCTTAATATGCTTATTCCATGGTAGTGGCTCTCAGCTAACACGGTGAAAACAGGAGGTGGAAGCTGGAAGGTCCATCACTACTTCAAAGGGCTCTCCTTTCTAGAACAATCCAGGCAATTTTTTAAGAATGGTGAAGGAATAACAAGTACAAAAATAGTCATGTCTGTGACTCCAGAAGCACAGATTAGCTTTATTTAAGATGTTTTTGAAGTGAAAAGTTAAAATTTGCTTTTCCCTCTGGGTTTTCAGTTGTTTTATGACGAGGGAGGGAAAAGCAGAAAAATAGTTATACACTTGATTGTTATAGGTTTCTCTACAATTGCTTGTATTTTGTACTGTTAAATGCTTTGGTGGATTGATCTGGTAGTTCTTGAATATAGAATCTTGCAATTATAACTTGCAATTTTGGCAGTCAGGGTCTATGCATGACTTCTAAACTAAAAGTTGAAGAAGAGATACGTGTCTCAGTAAACTAGCATGTATTATATAAATGTCATTATAATAAAAGCTGCCTCTCTAAATTTGAGAAATAACATAAAACATACAGGAGACACAATATGCTGTCAAGAAGAAAATGTTTTGCTGTATTTTTTTTTTGTAAAAAACAATGGAGCTCTAGTGCTAGGGTTAAACTAGCTGAAGTTTACTGAAATTTTAGCTCTGCAGTGTTTTGTATCTATGTATTTAATCATTCTTACTTATATGTCATGTGTTTGTATATATATATACATGTTTATATATTTTATATATATGCATGATATATATACCATTGGAGATGAACTCTTTTCAGTGGAGTATTCTATAGGTTGTCTTTCATCAATTGAAGCCTATGGCAGTAATCTCAAATTAAATCTGTGAAGTGCAGAGGAGGATTGGTGTCCAATTATTCTACTTTTCAGAGGAAATTTTTAAGTGCTCACTGCAAACTGGTGTGCTATTTTTGGTAGGCAGAATGTTGTGTGGACTTGGAGGTAACAATTATAATGTTTATGCTTTACTTAATGAGCATTTTCAATGCAATAATTTGAAAAGTGATTGAAATCCTGGAAACCTCATTTTAAGCAGATTAAAATTAGCAACCACAGAGTTATTTTTTAAATATCATACCCACTTAATAGAGGAGTGAAGAAAACTAGGGTTTTAAATCTCAAAGGATAGAGAAAAAAATATGGTTAGGAATTCTATCCCACTGGGTAGTGGGTCTAATAACTTTTTTATTAAGCGTATCTTGTTATTGGGCTGTGCTCAGGAATAAGTTATTGCTTGTTCCTTGCTGTTACGGTGCCTGTTTGTTTCTACAAAATTCTTTTAGCAATTTAAATATTTACATATGTGGTCTTCGGGGAAAAGTAGGTTAGAAACAGCATGTTGGAATATTTGAATTCATTGCTTAATATCATTCTTTTTTTTTTCCAGCCAATAGCTGAAGAAGACCTTGCTCTTTTTCAGATGTTTCTCTGTGCACTTTAAAATCTAAGCAGAAAGTGTTTTTTAAAACATAATTATTTCTAAAAATATGGTTTTATTAATATTTCTTCCTGATTACATTTAAAATTTGCTACCAAAAATCTCCATGTGTATCTGCTTGACCTGTTCATCATTATTGTGAAAATATACCTTTAAAGAAAATTCTAAATAATAAATAAATAAAAAAAAAATAAAGTCTCATAAAGTATGTGGTTAAACAGGGTACAAAAAGTTTAAGTCTCCTGCATCATTCCACTGTATCCTCAGTTACACTAGATTAGATATGCTCAACATGCATATTCTGTAATTATCTGAAAGTTTTGAGGGCAGGGAAAAAGTTGTTTTTTTCCTTCAGGATTACAAAGTATGGTAGAGATCATGTGATGTTTGCAGCTATGAAATATTAATAAGAAAACACTAATTTGAAGCTGAAAGAAATTTGGAATTAGAAATAATTACATAGGAGCAGAAAAAGGGAGATTTTTGCTGCTTCATTTATTAGCAAATATGACTTACTTTTGAGATACATAATTAACTCTGATGCCTTCTGCGAAGATGGGAAAATTGGGATTTATCTGTCTAAAATTAAAAGTATGAAACTTGAATATTTTCTTCTGAGCTAGCTAAGTCCCTTTTTAGTCATATGAAAGAAAAAATTTGTCTTATACAAAGAAGCCATGCAGAAGATGGAAGGAAGAAATCACATGCAAAGACGATTTGCAGTGTAGAAGTGCCATTTGTCTCATTACTGATTATGAGCTGAGTCTAAATAACTAGGACATCTGTAGGCTTTGTAGAAATTAAAACTAGATGAGATGGGTTCCAGTTCCATCAGAATATCCTGCTCTTATAAATAAGTATTAGAGAAAAGTACTGCAGGCTGTGCTGACTGTCCTGTTCAGTGGTCACCAGCTCTACCCATTGCATTCGTGTTGGCTGATAAGGCTCCCAGAGTCTCCTTTCTCTGTGTTTGGGTGAGCAGGTTCTCCTTGACTTCCCACGGGTTATGGCTGCTTCTGTTGCTAATCCCAACAAAAAAATACAGGGACTAAGTGAGGAGCTGGAAATTCTCTACCAGTGAGAGTGTCTTTCACTCCTGAAAGCGTGAAATAAGCGGGTATTTTGGCCATGCACAACGTTCTGGTAAAGTGAAAATCTCATTAAATTAAATAAGCTGGAACTGTCTGTTCTATCCACCTGAGACAGTCTGATCTTTCCACCCCTTTGATAAACCACGATTAAAGTTCCATTTTAACCCCAGCCTTGTCAAAATGTGTACCTTTGTTTCTTTTAAAGAAAGCATAGAGTGAAAAAAAAACCCAAAGCAAACCAGGATCCTACAGCATTTTATTTTTATAAAACAGTAATAACCGAATAAAAAGATCTTGGTACTTTCATGATTACTTTAAAGCCTTCCTACCATCCAGCATCTGATGATGATTCAGAATAGAAAACCTTTTTTATGCTTCAAACCAGCAAGCTGTGACTCTCACTGCAACTTTCCAATCAGTGACAGGATGCCTGTCTACTATGCAGCTGTCTAGTTTGCAATAGTTTTGTAATCATGGTGAGATTTACTTACCATTCTGGTTTTTTTTGAAGAATAAGCAATCTTTAGTAACTGGTTGGTTTTAGTTTTTTTAATCAATGAAAAACTAGCCCTGCGACCCGATGTCCTTATTCTTCATAACTAAAAATTCCAGAGAAATCAATGGGAGCTTTACCTAAATAAATAATGAATAAAAGCTTCGGAAAGAAAGAGCTGAATATTCATTCAACACTGATATGATGCATGGTTTGACTATAACTGGGTCTCTTCATTTCCCTTCTAAGCAACAGTCCTTTCATTATGCCTTGTTTGGAGGACTCAGACACACAACTCTATAACAAGAAAGAATTAATCATTTGTCCCTCTTGACAAAAAATAAATATGAGAAGAAAAAGACATTTAGAATTTTAGCTAGTTCCTGTGGTTGGGGAATTTATGTGCCTGCAGTGAAAAACTACTGCCCTGCTTTTCTGAGCCAATGGTAACATGTTTTTAAAAAACTATCAAGATGATTGATTTTGATTTTCGAAGGTGAAACAGCCCCTTAAAACCAAATTCTTTCAGGAGTATCTGAATGCCATGGTGCACACTGGAGGTTGCTGAGCTCTGCCCTCCAAATTGATAAAGTGTGTTGCAGTAACTCTTACTTTTATGAGCCTGAGTGTGGAATTTGTTTTTCAGTTGCACCATGCCAGTGTACTCTGCAGCTCCACCATACCCTTCAGAGATTATATGTCTGCCCTCAAGCAAAGCTTGTCTCAGAGATTCCTTTTCCACAGAGCAGACACGTCCTCCAGTAATTAACACTGGAACCAACCAAACACTTGGGGACAGGAGGGATCATCATAAAACTTGTTTACAAATACTAACCCATAATTTTACTCCTTACAAGTTTTACTCTTACATAAAATGTATTTTTAATCACGTTTATGTCACTGAATAAATTTCTTTCCCCTGCAAAATAGGAGAAGCAGAACCATGGTGCTTTGTAATCTCATCTCCTAATGTGCTTTTTGGAAGATAGGGATAGCAGTGATTAGCCTGGCACAAGAGAACTATGACAGGGTGTTTTTCATGGCACAGTGTTGTAAGAATGTTATTCTGACTTCACATAAAATGGAATACAGAAGGAATTCAATGATAGATGAATCAGCTGCCAAACCTTTGTTTGATTTTGACAGACTCCCTGTTACTGTAAGAGACTATAAATGGTCTTTTTTCATCTGGGTGAAACTTACAGTCCATATAACAGTAAATAGGTGTAAAAATCTTAGATGTCCTAGACACAGGTAAGAGGTTAAAGGTAGGTATAGAACTCTTCTGAAGAATCCTTGAAGATATGTTAGGAAATGTGTAAGTTTCTTCTATGGGATATCACCTTTTAGCATCTACTTCCTATGTATTGTTAATGTGCTTTGGGGCATGTTGAATTCTTTCTTTTTTTCTCTTTCTTTCCCAAGGGCTCAAAATACTCAACCATGAGCTTGTTTTGACTTTTGTGAACAGTCACTGTCTCATAGATCATACTTATGCTGTGTAGCTGTCCTTTACTCTATTCTGATTCATTCTCCATGGACAGAAAAACAATTAATTTAAGAGGTAGAGACTGGAGATGAGGAAGATTAATATGCAAGTGCCCATATGCACATTTCTGTGCTGTCTGCAGTTGCTATTTTTGAACCCTTTGCAAATTGCCTACGTCTCTTTGTTGGCTTTCTGCGTGTAGCCCAGAAGTGTTAGACATTGAGTCAGACTGCCCTAAATTTTGAGTGATGGGTGAGTGATGGATTCACAGTTAGGCTGAACTTTGTCTCTGTCATACTCAGGATACTGTGGTAGAAAGTGAATTTAATCACCACTGTGTCAAAGCAGGGTGGAAGGGTAGGCGGGGATGAGGAATCTACCATGGCAAAGATGTCTTTTCTTCTACCTCTTCAGTTCCTGCTTAGAAATTTGGCAACATTTTGCTTCTTGGGAAGGGCAGGAATGTATTTTCTGTGGATATTCTAGATAAGGACAGATTGAGAAGTTCTAGCAGGGAATCGTCTGCTCCAGCTCTCACCTCTAGTAAAGTGTGTGTGTGTGTGATGGAGGTGCTGAAGGGAGTAGTCTCTGTTTTGATGTTTCTAAAGTAATTTTGCAATGTCTCAGTGGAAGTGTTTCTAAGATAACTCCGCAGGTGTTGAAATTGTATGTTGAGTAGAATCAAATTATGTCAAATTTCAGTGCATGGCTGTGCATACTTGAATATTACAGATTCAGAGGCATGATTCAAAAATCTACCAGTGAACTAGCATTAGTAAAATGCTAGTATGATGGATCACAATGGCTTACTTAGGAAATGATGACTATGATGTTCATATTTTCATGTTAGCTTCTATAATTATATGTATCCATATCTTGCTGAATGCTGTAGTCTCAGCAGACATTTTTTTAATGAGAGATTCATCTTTCACATCTGAATTGTTGTTCGTGTGATATGATTTGCCGATTCCATAGATATTGAATTATTTAAATTATTTCTGTGTCTTTAATTAATGTAGAAGTACATTTGGAAAACAACATCCCAAGCTAGATATGTGTCCTTTTCTCAGTAATTCACGATGAATAAATTGTAACACAAAATAATCTCAAACCTGAAAGATCCATACTCGTGGGAATTTTGAAATGTTGTTCTCATCCTTCCTACCCTGCCACTTGCCAGTCAAGAGGTACGTGTAGGAGAAGTTGTGGTGAAGAAAGTGTTCCTCTGACTTTGGAACCCCACTTCTAAAACCATATTAGAACCACATTTGCAGTAACAGACAGTTTCAGTCAGAAAATCAAGATCCTTTTTCAGAATAGAACACTGTAGAATGTTGGTTGTTTCTTAAACTGTAGCTTGTCATAAAACATAACCAGGTAAATAGATGATAAATGGCGGTGGGTTGTAATCACTCAGTGTGTTGTCTGCCTGTATAAATTGTGATCTATGTTATAGTATGCTTAAAAATCTGCCTAAAAACATTTGATAGATAGTATCTTTACACACTTAAATTTCTTCAAATCAAATAATTCATTGTAATTTTCCCAAAAATTACTCTACTGTGACTGAGAAAACAAATCTTATACCAGACTGTAAACTATTATCTGTATTAAAATAAGGAATTTCTCATGAAGGAAGAATTGTCTTATTCCTTCAGGCCAAACAGAAATTTTTTTTCAAGGCCTAACTGCGCAACTCAGAAGAAAACCAAACATTTTTAAAAATAGTAAAAGTAAAAAATTAAAGTAGTAAGTAGTGTTATGTTTTTTTGGTGGTGTTGTTGATTTGGTTGTTTTAAAATCGGCTCAGTTTTAATATTTTTTACAAAGCTGAAGTTTCATGTAGTACTAAATAATGTTACATGATCAGTCAAAATACAGGTTTACAGAGCTCTGCCAGGAACACAGTATTTTGTAAACTCCCTCCATTCCCTTTTGCAGGCATCAGAAATTCAGATGCCAGATTGTCTCATTTTACCATGGCCTCCTTTTTTTCCTCTGGCAAGTACTCCAGGAATTGGAAATATCTGTGTTTCTGACACGTGATTTGGCTACCAAGACCAGCCTTGGCTGCTCTGCTCGACTGTTTCTTACTACTGGTGAGAAATGTGCAGTTTTCGTAGCAATACGAGTAGGTGGAGACAGATCCTTCCGCCTTGGAAGTCATGCGTGTATTTGAATATTTGAAACAACACTTCATTAAAGAGAGGAAGAGTCTTATAGTGAATAAAAATGTTTACTGCTGATCATCATCCATCATGACCAGGCTTTGCGAATGAAGATTTGGGGAGGGCTCTACCCATGTTTGTTACAAACACGCTGGTGGTTAAAAAGGCCAATACGAGATAGACACGTCCAACTGCAAAAGGCACAGCAGAAAGACTCCTTAGGTGGCAAATTCTGCAAGACACGATTCTTTCTGTGTTGTCTTTTCTCCTCAAGGGTGATCCTGGTGCGTTCTCAAAAGCATCAGCAGCGTTATAGATGGTGTGTCTCCAGGCCTCCCCATTGGAGACCAGAGTAGACCAGTTCTGGTGATCAATATGCCCGAGGCTGAGTTGTTGCTTCAGGGAGTCCTTGTATCTCCTCTTTGGGGCTCCTCTCTTGTGGCAGCCGGTGGCAAGTTCCCCATAAAGCAGGATCTTAGGGAGGGGGTGGTTGGTCCTTCATCCTGGAGACGTGCCCTGCCCAACACAGCTGTGTTCTCACAACATGGCCTCAATCCTTGTGACTGCTGCTTGTTCTAGAACAGATGTATTGGTCACATAACCTGCCCAGTGGATGTTCAGGATTGTACGGAGGCAGCGTTGATGGAGCGTTCCAGGAGTCGCAGGTGGTGGCGGTAGATGACCCATGATTCAGATCCATATAAGAGAGCAGACAGCACAATGGCTCTGGAAACACTGAGCTTGGTACTTTTCTTCAAGTGTTTATTTCTCCAAACTCTTTTATGAAGCTTTCCAAAGGCACTGTATGCCTTTGCTAACCTGTTGTCTATCTCCCCGTCAATCTTACCATCCGAGGAGATGAGGCTGCCCAGGGAATTAAACTGCTGGACTGATTTGAGCTCTGATTGGCCAATGGTGATGTGGGGATGATGGGAGACTTCCTGAGGTGCAGGCTGATAGAGAACTTTTGTCTTCTTTAAGCTGACTTCCAGCCCAAAGAGCTCAGCAGTGTCTGCAAAGCAAGATGTTAAACGCTGCAGAGCTGCTTCTGTGTGGGCAACAAGGGCGGCATCATCAGCGTAAAGCAGCTCCCGGACAAGATGGTTTAAGGTCTTGGTGTGGGCCTTCAGTCGCCTTAGGTTGAATAGACTTCCATCAGTACGATATCGAATGTAGATACCGTCCTGATCATCGAGGTCTGCCGTGGCCCTTTGGAGCATCCTGCTGAAAAAGATTGTGAATAGGGTAGGAGCGAGAACGCAGCCTTGTTTCACACCATTCTTTATTAGAAAGGGCTCAGAAAGTGAGTTGCCATGTCTGACTTGGTTGTGCTGATCCTCATGAAGTGAAATGATCATTTTAAGGAACTTGGGGGGACAACCTAAACGTTCCAAAATCTGCCAGAGACCTTTTCTGCTCACAGTATCAAAAGCCTTGGTGAGGTCAACAAAGGTTACATAGAGACCTTTGTTCTGTTCCCTACACTTCTCTTGCAGTTGTCTGAGAACAAATATCATGTCTGTGGTGCTCCTGTTGGCTCTGAAACCACATTCTACCATTCCAGGTAGAATTCCTTCCACTATAGCAGGTATTCATCTGTTCAGCTGTAACACATCATCATCTGTTTGTGCAGATCATCACTGCTGATATCAGCACAGCGTTTTTAGCACGTGCAGCTTTGCTGCTGACTTCTGATGTCGTGCTCCTCCTGTGAAACTCCAGCATTCAAACTTTTGCCCAAAATGAATGCTTTCCAACGATCTTTTAAAGAACTAATCTTTGTAATTGTGGAAAGAGAATAAAAACACCTGATGGGTTACCTCAGTGAAGGCATGAAAAAGCTGCATAAAGCTCTCAGGGGTTTTTAAGTCTTGGGTCCCATTCTGGGCTCCCAGTCCTGGCTGTTGAAGGAAGGATTCAGCAGGGTCCTGGCTGCCACCAGCACATTTAAAACAGCAAAAACGTATTGCTTGATTTTTCCCTTGTTTTGAGTCTCACAAGGCTTGTACATCTTGGCTATTTTTTGTTTTCAGCTTGAGAATTAATTGTATTATTGGGTAACTTCAGGTGACATTGACTGCATTGTCAAACTTGTAACTTGATTGTAACTCAGAATCTGGAGAAGGAAAAAAACACGAAAACACCCAACCACTAAGAAAGAACTTTTTTTCATTTAATTTTCATGAGTTAAATTAAACTTCATAATATTTTTATGCATAATATCAATTAATTTTTCAGGCTGGCAAGGTAGCACTTGTAACTGTACTCACAAACCTCGATGTAAAAAATGACTTTGCAGACAGGTGGGGTAGTTTGTTTTTTTTTTTTATAATCATGATTTAAAAATATCTTTTAATGAAATTGTTAACATATATTTTCATTTTTTTAATGTGCCTCACAATGCAGAGCTCTCTTTTACCTTTATTTCATGCTCAGTTTTAACATGGTTTTCCTATTGATGTTTCTGGATAATTGCATATGAGAATTTAACATAGGACACGAGTAGTTTAATTGCAGATATCAACACGGAACCTGCCTAAGAGTGATAAGGAAAATATCTGTTGTTGCTCTTCTGAGTAAGTTTCAGAGTTAATTTTAATACACATTCAAAGAAAAAATATAAATGCAAAACATACATTTTCTGAGGATTTTTTAGATACCTCATTCACAGCTACTGTGTGTTGAGCTCACATCTGAAAGAAGTGATTCTGTAATTTCCAAATGACAGAAAGCTTCATTTTAATGTCTCCTTTCCTTTCACTGGTTGCAGTTTTAACCACTGAACAAAGCGAAAACGCTGGTTTGTGCCAAAAGAGAAGATAAGCAACCATGGCACTTAGGAAAAAGCTGATTTTTATGAAGTCCTCTAGTAGCAATCAACATTCTGTCTATTCCTTCTGATTTAACTATATTTTGGCATAATTATAACGGAAAGAGCACAGAGTATGGACTTTGGAGAGTGTCTTGCCCTGGAGTTTTTCACACTGACTTTCAAAAAACATAGTAATTCCTTTCTACTGTTGTTATCTCAGGTCTGCCTTTATATTTTAGAGAAACTAATTGTGCATTCCTGGTCTATGGTACATGTAGAATAACTGTTTCCTTTCCTCTGTCCATCTGCAGTGTCTTTGCTTTACTGGAGTTTCTTGTTAGGTTGGAGTATGTTGCAGGGCTCTATCTACCACGACAGCAAGTGAAGCTGTACAGTTGTTTTTATGGTTTTTGGGGGTTTTTTGTTTTTTGGGTTTTTTTTGACCACGTGGTAAAACTTCAAGATTCCATTGATTTCAAAACCTCACCTAGACATGTATGTCTCTGATGGTGCCATATTCGGTCAACTCCCTCAAAACACAGCTGCTTCCCTCACCACTCCACCTGCCCCCTGTCAGCACTAACAGCAAAAAATACGTGGTTGGATATTGTATTTAGACACTATCTTGAAGAGAAAATGGATAGACAATACATTAGTAATTAGATCAGGACCATTTCATTGGAGTGACAAGAAGAGTTCTCTTTCAGTGGTAGAAAAATTCACCAAGCAATAACGAAATGCAGGGCTTTTCTAGGCACTATGGAGATAATTCAACTCACTTTCTTTAAAGGTGAATCATGTTTCTTTAAGCAGGCAGGCAAAAATAAGGCATGCAGCAAAGCACAAACTTTTTGTCTTCCTGGAGGTTTTTACAGCTGTGTGTGGAAACATGAGAAGGCCATCCCAGACAGAAACATCCATCAGGGGATTTCCTTTCCATGCAACGAGTGCTCTCTGAAGGGGATGAAGAAAGACTTGGGAAGCCGGGGCGAAGAGAAAAATTGAATTAATTCTGTTAAACAATGAATATTCTTCAGAAAAAAAAGAACCCATAGTTGTTTAATCTACTGTATATTTGATATTTTGGTGTTTGCCAAGAGATTAAGATATCATCTTCAGCCTAAAATGGTCCTTTTTTTATAGTTTGAGCAAGCACAACAGCAGATATCTCATGTAAATTTTTCATTCTACTAAAAAATTAATATACTGATAAGAAGTGTGATAATTAAGCTAACAAGTCAGGCTGGTCTCATTAATATGAAGGCAAATTTTCAAACTATAATCTTTCTTGTTGAAAAAAAGAGTTATTGGACTGCGGGATTTATTTTGCAAGTAAATTGAAAATTAAATTATGCCTCAAAGGCCTTATTAATTCTTTAAAAACAATTTTAAAAATGTGGTATTTATGATGATTCTTTTGCAATGTTGCAGTGTTTCAGCTCTATTGAAATAGCAGGGGAGTGTAATAAAGATATTTTTCCTTTCTTATTTTTCTCTTTCATGGATCTCCTCATGATTTTGAAATATTCTACTTCAGGAACAAGTTGAAAAGGAGTATCCCTGTGCATTACCTGTGTTTTTCTTTATTTCAGATAGGCAGCCTGAATAGTTTTATTTATATTATACCCACATTATGGGTATATATGATAGCATTAATAATCTAAATAAAGCAGGAACTTTTAAGGTTGACTGTCGATATGTCCATCTGAAGTCCCTCAATGGCCCTCAATTGTAGTGCAGTTGCAAAATTTAAACAAAGATTAGGTGTGAGCTGTTGATTTTCATTAGAAGCTCCATTTTTAAAAATTTGGTTTATCTGTTTTATGAGGCTTGGCTTCATCAGTATATTTTACTGCTTTATAGTGTGTTATTAGTTCAACTGAATTCTGTCAGTCACCTGAGAACAAGCAATCAGCAACACTGGCTTTTGTTTGCTGTCCCACTGCTTTATTCTTCCTCGTGGTGAAAACGACCCTTGAAAAAGGAACTTTTTTTACCTTTCTCTAAGTCTCTTAATCCAGAGTGAACCAAATCGTGATTTATTTCCTGCTCTCTTTTTCTTTCTTGTCTGTCCAAATGATTGAGGGTTGTGGATGAGATGCTACCCACTACCACTGGCCTACAGTCAATTGTTTGCATCCATATCTTTGGGGCTGGGGCATGGATTTGTAATCCTTCATGTTGAGACAGCAATTGAATGTGATAAATTTTAAGCATCCACTTGCTTTTTCACAGTTGTTCATACTAGTAGGGATTTTTATGTCATCTTGCGACTGACTAAAACACTTCAGTCATGTCTACCTAATAAGCTTCTGACTTGAGCTGAAATTCTTGTTATTTGCTGTCAAGTACATGACCTTGTACTTTCTGATGCCAGACTTCACTCCATTTCTGCTACTCTACCATCATCTAATTCTTTCTTTTGATTCTCCTCTGTGTTGATGACACCTCATTTTACAGAGAGGTGAATTCATGAACGTATCTCTAGCTTTTGTTTCGTGGTCTTAGTGAAATTAAGGAATGCCTTGATTCCCAGATTACTAATTCCTGGGTGGTTTGATTCTCCCCTTCTCAGTGTCTCATATTACCATTTTCCTGTCATTATGCAGCGTGTGGTTTCTTTTCTTATGTACTCATGAATGACTAGCAATTTCTTATGCAATAATAGATGAAATCAGCCACTCCTTTTCAATCTAAAAATTGCATGTCATAGAAAACCACAGATTATTTTGACATGACCAACATAAGATAATCTTTGTTCCATTTGATCTAGTTTTTGATTTACCTCCATTTTCCTAAATGTTCTTTCCTTTCAAAATTTTTCTAAATGATACGTATTATTCAAGTCAGATTTACAGAATTTTTACTAGCTGTTTTGTCCCTGTTCTACCTTTCTCATCCTCTCCATTCCGTATTTATAGTACAGAGTATTGTCCATTAACTCACTTCCAATTCACCCTGTTGGATTAGTTTATGGTCCTTTTATCTGTACGTGTAGTATCATTTATCAGGTTTTCAGAATTTTGGAATACAGACTTTCTTCTAAACAGAGCTTGGGTGTTATAGTCTGCTGCTGTGGGTTCTTGTTGTTTGTTTGTTTGTTTGGGTTTTTTTGTTTTGTTTTGTTATTTTTTTTGCTATTTTGTTCACATTATCTATGCTGCTTAGGTCCCTTTGGTCACCAATCACATTTCTGAAATATTTTGAGAGAGATTATTATGTTAAGTCAGCGGCTTACGTCATATTTGAGGAGGAGGAAAGGAATTTCACATTTAAGTTTCTGTGTTTTCATACTTAAGAGTAAATGCAAAGTGTATAATAGAAAGTAGAATGTCTCATCAATAAACATGGGCACTCTATACTGCTTAAGCATACTCATTTACAGAGTCATGGATATTAAAAGATAAATGTACTCAGAATTTGCTCTTAAATTTCATCATAAGATGAGCAAGGGCTGATAAATGTTTCGGTAATACGAACTTTGGAAATATTTCTGCGGTTATTGCTCCTTAAAATACTTTGCATGTACTTTATCTTTGCCTTTTATGATATTATGAGGGAACAACCTAATTTAGTTTTGTATTGTTGGTTTTTCCTCTGCTCGTTTTCTTAATCTGGTTAAATCAAATAATGTGCCTGAGCTGCTGCAGGTGAATAAATCATTTGAATTTATTAAAATTCCTGAGTAGACATTTATTTGAAACCTCTTGATTTTGTTGTAAAAGTTATTGATTTATGTCACTCATGCATTCAAGTCTTTTAAAATGTTGCATAGTACCTCTTAAGGTGTGAAATTTGATTTTAAGTATCTGTGTTTGTACATCTAGGCATAACATATATTAATAACTTCAAATAGTTACAATAATAGTATATAGATATTTCTCTATATGAAACAGGAAAATACTGTTTCATTTGTCTTGAGTTACACAGTTTTCAACCTCTCTCAATGTGTACAAACTTAAAAGAAAATGATTAAATCGTGCTGCATTATAATAGTAATGGCCCATCATTTTGAGTAAATACAAGCAGTTAAATGTAATGATGGTTTTTATGAAAATTACTTTGGCTCATTCCCAGTTTCGGAGTACTTTTATTATGTAAATTTAGACAATTTTTAGCTAACTATTACATTAAGCAACAATATGAGAATTATAATAGTCCCTCATTGACTTAAACTGAAAAGAAATTGCCAGTGGATTATATTACAATGTGTGTCTTATATGACATTTGGTCCCATGAGGAAACTATCCCTAAATATGCTTTTTTTGCTATTTATCTTATAGTTCTTTGACAATATTGCCAAAGTGGGTGTTTCTCTGCTTGACTTAAGGTTTTGTTTGGTTAATTGTTGACTTACACAAAGAAAAAGATTAGTACTCCATAGCAATGTAGTGCTTTTCCCAACCTAAATAAAAATGTAGGAAGGAAGAAAATACCCTTGACAATATTGTGTAATTGACTTGGGATTTTACAAGTTTCAGACTGTAAATATTGAAGACTTTTATAAGGAGAAAACATAGTATTTTTACTTCTATTGTAAAATGCCAAAACACCTAAAAATAATTTTTACCTGCCCTAGAGCGGGTTTCAGAAGAGTGAGCTAAGTATTGACAGTTGTTCAAAAGTACTGGGAAATGAGGTTTAGTTATCCACCTCCCATGTGTCTCTCTGTTTTTCATGTTTTGTTTGTTTGCTGGTGTCCTTCTGGGCTTTTAAAATTTTATTTCCTGGCAGGCTTACTGTGAACTCTCCCGCTAAAGCCCCAAAGTTCTTAGGGCTCTGTAAAATGGAAAGTGTAAAAAACTTATTTATAGGCGGTCCAAGCTTGAACCCTTTGGAAAGCTCTCAATCTTGATGGAGCCTTCTCCAACTTTGGTTTTGCCTGTTAATATTTAAGACATTATCAGCACATTCCTTCTGTTGCCACACACACAAATTTCATATATATGTGTGTGTGTGTGTGTGTGTGCATGTGCCTGTGTGCACATATGCTGTTCTCTACCATAGTGGAGAAAAATTCTGCTTTCTTTCTACTCTTCCAAACTCTACTTCTCTGTCACATTAAAACTCAAAACTTATGAGTAGGTTGACCAATAAAAGGAAAAACTAACAGAAAGATCTGACACGATCATAATAAAATCATTACACTCCTACAAATAAGGATTTCTTTAAAGGGAAGAGCTTGGCAGCAACTGGTTGAAAACTTTTAACTCTCCAAAGGCTGCAAATGTATGCATGCAGATTTAAGTCATACTGGGGCTTGGTCCTGTGGGTAATAAATATATGGGTTTGAGAATAGTGAATGAAGCTGGAATAAGAACCAGATACCGGAATTGGAACTTCTAGGGTTTTTATTTCAGGTATCTAGCTTTTTCAATTCCATTTTTTTTATTTAAAATCTTCATTAAAATGTGAAATATTTTTATTTCATATATCTAGTTTTTTAATTCAATAAACTGCATGTGAGATATGTTGTGTGAATGAATTAATTTTATTTCTGTGTGAGGAGGAAAAAGAAAGTACCAGCACTAAAGAAACCACTTTTGAATGGATTGGCATTTTGCAGTATAAAATTGAATAATATAAACTGATACAAGACATTTTGAGCACCACTGTAAACATTTACCAGTGTTTGTGATTATTTGCAGTTGATTGTGTGGATTCTCTGGTGCCTTATAAAAGAAAAAGTCCATCTGGCAACTTTGCCTGCAGGCAGGACATTAATAAAATCCCTTTCCCTTATGATCTCTCAGTTTTTATGAACTTTCTTATCTTTTGAACCCCACCTGTTCTTAAAACTTCTTGAGTTGAAATAAAGAAACAGAAAGAAAAGCTGGACAACAGAACGGAGATGTAAATAGTCATATACTATTTATGTAGTTCTACGTTATTGTAAAACTTTATAGTTACAGAATTATTATGCCTTATTTCTTTCAGGAATCTAGTTAAACTTTGTAACTCTTTCTTCATGTGCATCTTATGGGTTCTGGGATTAATTGGGACAAAATAACTGTCCAGTTGCATAATGGTTGTAAGACAGCCACTAAGCCTTTTCTTTGTTTATTCACACCATCTGGTAGGTCTCAGAATTTTTCTGAAGGTAAATATCTTGTAAATTTTACATATGCAGATGGCATGGTGATGGGTACTGTGAGCTGAGGAGGAGAGATATAAATTCCTTTCAGTTTTGGTCTGTGTGTTTGTTACACTGGAACACCAGGGAAAGGGTAAGCTCCTGATGGAAACCTAAGTGCAGAAAAGAAGCATTTTGTGGTACATCTATCTCAAGCAGATGTCATGAAAAGTAAAACATGAAGATGGGCAGAAATCTTACTGGCTAGTTCTGCTTCAAAGTAGGTAAATATATATCAGTCTGTGATTTTTTTCTTTCTTATTTCCTGTTACTTGTTTTGACTGTAAATAATATAAGACTGCTCTGAAAGGGGAATGTTATGATTTTTTGAGATGAATAAGGACAATCTCCAGTTTTCTAATGAGGTTGTGGACCATTTCCATCTGAGACCATTTAGGTTTACTACCACAACAGCATCAAGCACCAGGCTCCACACACCACCCCCTCTCCCACCTTTCCTGGAAGGCACTACTTATTTCCTCACTTTTTTCCCCCTCTGTGAAGGCAACAGGACAAACATGCTCTCAGTGGTATATTTACTATAAATATATGTAACTGCTGCAGCCACATAATTTAAATCACCACAAGAAAGAAGGTATTTTGGCAGGCTGGCTTCAGAGCCTTGTGGGTTGGTATTCAAAAACAGCCCTCCCAGCCCAAATTACAGATACAGAGGAAATTTACAATTGTCCTGAGAACTCAAATGAAGTTTTTCAGCTCTGCTTCAATCCCATTTCCCATGAAAATAAATGCTGAATCTGACAGGGAGTGGGGAAAAAAAATTAGAATTGTCACCTGATATAAATTCCAAATACAGTGTGAGCTGCCATGCCAGTTCAGGTAGTTTCCTTCATTTATAGTATATTTACTTCATTGACAGAGAATCTAATCAGTGTTTCTTCAAGGGTTGAATTTTTGAACTGATTTATAGGGTTGCTTCTGCTTTTCCTTCCCTATTTCTTTTCTCCAGTCATGGCAGTTTATTTATAATCTTTAAGAATACAGTGAGCTAAATATGACTTGGCTTTAGTAAGATCATTCTTGGATCTGACTGGAAATTTATTTTCTTTCAGAAAAATGTTATATGGTTGTAAAATTGGTACTGTTTAAAATATATATTACTTTTATGTCAATTCGACTTGACTCAGATTCTCTTTACTGGTGCACAAATATTTTAATGACATGGCTTAAAGATAATTTTCATCATTTTAAACCCTTTTAAAATGTCTTGGTGCACCTAGCTTAATTAAAGCCTTGCTTTGTGGTTAAAGTGTATACTCTGTAAAGCACTGTTTCATTCTAGCTGAACGTCTCAGAAAGGTAGTCTAATAAGAAAATCTGACTATCTAATAAGAAGAAAATGTGGGTATGTAAGCTACTGCTCCTAGATGACTTTTTTTTTTATTTGAAACTGAATAGAAATTAAATATTTAGATTCCTGCTTCACACAGATTGGGAACTGTGGATCTTTTCATCGATACCACTCATCCACAGTAGGGGGAGGAGGGGAAGTCAGTCAGCAGAAAGAGAAGTATTCCCATTTCTTTCTTCATTCATTTTTTTAATCTAATAAATCCTTCTTGACACATGCAGAACAACACAGTTAATTCAAAGAGGATTTGGGTGAACTTGTGTCGTGAACAAGTGATTAAAGAATCGCCATCAAAGGTATCAGCAAAAGCAGGTTTAATATAAAAGTGAAATGATGACAGAGTTCATTGGCAAGGTACTACTCACTAGGTGGTTGAGACACACAGAGAAGAGCCAAGCAAAATCTAAAATCAATCAATCTAAAAGCACAATCAACTCAAAGATTATCTACATGGAGGTTGGGGGCGGGATGGAGAAAAGGGTAAGGGTAGGAAAGGGCAAGGATAATAAGGGCTATAGAAGACCCTTTCAGTCAGACATAGGTTCAGAGGAGACCCCCTGTGCTAAACTGAGCCCTGGACAGTGGTGGTCTGAACAATAAAACTTAGCACAAACTCTTGTAAAGTATGTTTATAGCAGCTCCTCTTTCTGAACCAAACTTTAAGTGGCCTTTCTGCAGAATTAAACACTTGGCAAGTATCTCATAATATCAGTTAAAAACAAATCTCCAGTGAATAACTGATGCCATTGGATTGTGTATGATTGAATAGAGTAATCTTTCAGTAAATTTTAGAGTTAAATTAGTAATAATAAAAAATCCCATTAAATTTTCAATAACAAATTGCTACCTATTTATGAAGTTTTAAAATCCTATTTTGTTATAATACAAATATTAGAATTGTTTTCTGTGGGAAAAAAATGAATAGGCTATTATAATAGAGCAATTAAATCCCAGACTAAATACAAACACACTTTGCTTCCAAAAGCAATTTCAATATTTGGGTGTTAATCTTCTAATAATTTAATGTATTCAAAATTAGAATCCATAGAATCAAGTATTTTTAATTTTTATATGGCTAAAGGAAGATAAAAGATACTACTTGAACCTTTCTGATGCTTTTACATCAGTCTCTTACAATGCCAGTGCTCTAGAGGAAATCGTGCTTTAAACAATCAAAGTTTTTTCCTTTCTTTCCAGTATTGGATGACAGTTTGGAATTTCCAGAGTCATTCATGCATCTCATGTTAGACTTTATCACTTTTATCTGTCAGCTTACCAAATTTAAAGTTGTTCTGAAAACTTCTACGTGCACTTCCTCGCATGGAGAGGCTTGTAGGATTATTATCGTGTTTGTAAGAGAAGAAAACTCGGCTATTCCCTTTCCTTTAGCCATACACTTTGAAATAAAATGAAAGGAAGGTATACTTTTCAGTTTTTATCTCACAGGTTGAGACAAAGACAGTTTAATAGGTAAGACAAAAGCAGTCCACGAGAGCAAAGCAAAACGTGGATTTCTTTCAACACTTCCCAACGTCAGTCATTAGCAGGAAGGCAGGGCTGCACCACACCCAGTGGTGGGTTGGAAAGACAGAACATCATCACTCCAAAGGCCCCTCCTTCGTATTTCTTCCCCTAGTTTTATATGCTGAGCATACTGAGGTGCTGGAGCAGGTCCAGAGAAGAGCAACAAGGCTGGGGAAGGGACTGGAGCACAAGTGCTGTGAGGAGAGGCTGAG